>NC_043700.1:19598493-19650789 GCF_006229205.1 Suricata suricatta
GCCGTGCGCTCCCGCGGGCTCCGCCCGGTGGGCGCGGGACGCGCGGCCGGCTCCGGGGGCGTCGGGTCTGGGAAGCCGGGTTCCGCTCCAGGGAGAAGTGAATTCCTGCTTTCCTCCGGGGACCCGACCTCCCAGGCGTTGCCAAAGCTCTAAAGAGAATTCTTCCACGTGGGGGTTTTATCCCCCTGCTTGCTTGTCTTGCAGAGAAGAATTTGCAAATAAGAGTAATCATAACATACGAATGATCATGCAAAGTAGAAGCCCAGATGGGGATGCTTTTGTCAAGTCGTCCTACTTCACCAGTAAAAAGCATGAAAGTTTCTAAAAATATGCAGCTGCTATTCTGAAAATTCCAGTAATGTGAGTAAGTTGTCATGACACTTTGAGGGTGGGCAATAAGAAAATGACATTCGCTGTTCCCAAAAAAGCCAGAGCAGGAGTTACACAATCAAGGTTTCTCATACTGCACTATTGTTTACCTTAGGAGTTTCTAATAAGATTGAAGTCACAATGTGAACCTCTGTTAATTTTAATCCAAAGGAGGCAAAACATTGGCCTGAAGTGAACAGTGAGTGTATATTATTATTTTTGTTTGACAGAAAGAGCTACCTTATTTTGTTTGAGATTATGGTAAACATCCTTTTTATTCATCTCCTAATAATACTATTAACTTTGGCAAAGTGCCAGATTCCTATTGATGCGTTACATATATATTTTTAATATGGTGTTCTAAATCATTCTTAACTTCTTTAAGATAGCTGTGTGTTCCCAATAGAATCTCATTAAAGATTTGGGACTTCACTCCCAAAAATGTTACATGCACAATATCTCAGTGACTGTTTCCAGTGTTGAGCTACCTCATGAAGCCAATCAACAGAGCCCATTGAAGAACTAGAAGTCTAAAGTGAACCATGGCTGCAAGGATATTTATTTTCTGTTCTAGTAAATGTCCTAAGTAAGAGTTTTTTTATCAATATAAACTTAGTTTTACAGTATAAAAGAGACTCCTTATGCAAATAATCATTAATGATATAGAAGGAAATGATACATGTTGATTCTGACACAAATTTACTCAGTCCCATGAGGGCTGGGAGGCATTGCACCAAGTGTGTAGAAGATTTAAGATTTAAGAGATCGTGTCTAATTTCTAAGGGTGAGGGATCTGATGTAAAATTTTCTACCCAGTTTTCTTAAAAGAAAGAAGGAAAGAAAGAAAGAAAGAAAGAAAAAAAGAAAGAAAGAAAGAAAGAAAGTTTGCTATTTTAAATTTAAGAGATTATTTCCCTATGTTTATCTAAACACCCCGAAGGGACAGTCTATGAGTTTGCATGACAATGATTTGAGATAAACTAATCTCTCTGACATTTAAAAACTGCCATTATAGTCAGAATACCAACCTTTGAGTTTATCTAGTAATCTGACTATCTGATTTTGGTGCTTCCTGAAACACAAACACATTGTGTGCATGTATGTGAATAATAAGCTATTTCATCCCCAAGCAAAACTGAGCAAGTCCTTTCTAAAAAGCACAATGTTTGATAGCTATCTTTTTTTTTAAATGTTTTATTTATTTTTGATACAGAGAGAGAAAGACCATGAGAGGGGGAGGGGCAGAGGGAGAAGGAGACACAGAACCGGAAGCAGGCTCCAGGCTCTGAGCTAGCTGTCAGCATAGAGCCCGACGCGGGGCTCGAACCCACGAATGTGAGATCTAACCTGAGCCGAAGTTGGAGGCTTAACCGACAGAGCCACCCAGGCGCCCCTGATAGCTATCTTCACCCACTAGTCTTTGCCTTAGGTATTCCTTTTCCTGTCGGAAATTATTGATTAACTATTAATCCCACATCTCATTTTTGGTTACTTCTCAACTTTTAAAATGTGTTGAGATGAAGAAAGAATAGAACAATCACAGATCTATCATTTTGAGTCTTTAAGATGGACTATGAGAGACAAGGGAAACAGCATAGTTAGAAACAAAATATTTGAAATGGATGAAGCGAAATTGACTTCATCTACGTTTTCATTTGCACTGCTCTATTCCTGCTACTCAGAATGGAATTTGCATCTTCTTCTCCTTTGAACAGTGTTTTCACTCACCTCCTTCTATCTCATCCTGTCTGGAGACGACACTTTTCACTTTCACCGGTCTACCTTCCTCTTTAAGAATGAAACCGAAAATCCAACTTAGTCATTTTCAGCAGTGGGAGTGATCTAGGTTGTTGTCTTCCCAAGATTTCAGAAACATTTGTGCATATCCGAACCGCTAAGTTTTATGAAATTGCAGGGAATTTCAAGGGACTTTTGTAGCTCAATAAATTCCACATCCTTTACTCCTACACTTGCCAAATACAACCCAAAGGAAATCTCATGCCCATGAATAAGGGAGTTACTTGTAACTACCAAGACCTGACTTCATTCTTGTTGGTTCTAATTTGACTCCATTATCCGGAAGCCAGTTGAGCAAAGACAAAAAGCTAAGATCCCCCATTTTTAAAAAAATCCTTGTATACTTTATACTCTGTCTGTTACAATGGGATTAGCTTGAAAGAGGAAAAGGATTGGATCTGAATTTCTGGCCACTAAAGTTTCCAGGACTTTTCAGGCCACTGTTGTCCATTTCCCTTTCAAAAACGTGTAAAAACTTAAAGGCAATTTTCCACTGGATACATTCCATGTTTGCCCATCCCTGAAGATAAGCAATAAAATATTGAAAAAATGGTTGGAGTGGGGAGGGAAACACAGTAAGTCCTTACAAATTATCTTTTAAATCTGTATTTTTCTGCTTGTCTTTTAACTAAGATCAAATAATGGTTTCGCAACGGTTTTTCAGTCCTGCGCTGCTCTCCCTATGAATTTCCCTGCGTCCTGTCACTTGGCCCGTTTCTGGGGTTTCTTTACATTGGCCATTAATCAAGAATCACCCAGAGCTCCACCCGCTCTGTGCGGGTCTGTTTCCTTGTGCCAGGATTCCTGCTGGGACTGTATCTGCTGGAAAAAGTCAGCTTTCTCAGTCCAAACATCTTCAGTCGGCCTGTTGGTCTAAGGACTGAAAACCAGGAGTTTGGAAGAGAGCTCAGCTAATGTAAATCTTCTTTGTTCCTTCAGCCTTGAGTCAGATTCTAACTGCTTCTGAGACAGCTTCCTAAGCATGTCCAATGGACTTCTCTCTGTCCTTATCTGCCTCAAATTCTCTCCTGCTTGCTGTACCTTTCTGTTTTGAAATGGTCTCCCCACCCTCTTGACTTCCACAATCTCTTCATTTTCTTCCTGCCATCCTTATAACTTTTTGTCCTGCTTGCCAAGTACGGAACTCCTAAGATTAAATTGTTGAATCCTTCTGCTCTCTATCTGCCTTCACAATCTTAAGATCTTAAGGTTCCACCAACTTAATGGCATTGATCCGAAAAGCTACTTTACCAGACCTCATCCTTCACCCTTGCTCCAGACTATATCTCTGGTGAGATGACTTTCCCAGAGCCTGAAATTACATGGTTGAAAGCAAATCCCTCTCTTTCTCATACTGGTCTTCTTCTCTGACTTCCATCTTACTCTTCTCCTGGTACTCTAGGCTTAATACCTTGAGTTATTTTTTACTTGCTTCTTTCCTTTAATTTTTTGTTCCATCATCCACAAAGTTCTGCCATTCCTCCGTTTATTCTTTATCATGGAAATAAATCCTTTCTTTTGATTTCTATGAATTTGTATCCTTAATCTCTACCTTCATCATGTTAAGACAGGCTATTGCAGTCTTTTTAAAAACTTTTTATTGATTATAAAATCAAACTAAACTCCTTCTGTCATGTAAGTCTCCATCAATGGCTTAAATACATTTCCTCAAACTATCATTCAGACCTGAGCTCCCTGATATGGTAGGCACTGGCCACGTATGGCTCTGGAGCACTTGGTTTGTGACTAATCCAAGCTGTGATGTGCTGAGGAATAAAATACCCACTGAATTCCAAAAGCTTAGTACAATCAAAATCATGGAAAACTGTCTCATTAGGAGTTTTGTTCCCATTGATTACATGTTGAAATAATATTTGGGATATACCGGGCTAAGTAATGTATATTATTAGAATTATTTTCACATGTTTCTTTGGATTTTTTTTCAATGCAACTGCTAGAAAATTTTAAATCACAGATGTGGCTCACCTTATATTTCTATTGGACAGTGCTTCTCTACATGATCAGCAAGCCAGTTCTGGGCTGGGCACTGTGCAACAGAGCAGAGGCAATTTTTCATAAGGAAAGAAGAGTCCAGACAGCCTACTGTTCACAACCCACCTGAAGAGACAAGACCTTGAGAGTCATTGGTTGATATAACCAGAAGGCAAACCCCTAATGACAGAAGAAGATTCCTCTTGTGGGAGATGACAGGAGAGAATTGGTCAGAGGTACCTTTTCTGAAGAAGCAGACCTTCAAAAGATCTTTATGGGGTAAATAGTATTTCTTTTCTGTAGCTGTACAAGTAAGAGAAAGGCATTCTGAGATAGAGGAGGTGGAAAGCATCGAGTGGCTTGGGGTAAAATGCATAGACCAATTTGTCTGCAATGAGCAGTGAGCCCTGAAAGGGACTCAGGTCCACACAATCTCCTGCACCTTGATGCACTCAGTCACCTCCGGCATGACTTCTGCCTGCTTTTCCTCAACTTCTGACCTATGGCTTCCTTCCAGACTTTACCACACTGCAGAGCTGAAGCTAGGAACTAAAAGTACATGCGTGTAGCCAGCCAGATCTTTACTCTGCCTCTGACCAACCTTCCAAAACGCGTGCGTCAACTGTATGCTCCTGGACAATGGCACGGCCTGGTGTTTCCACTGAGAAAACATTCTCTTCAACCAGATAATCCTTTGAATGGGAAGTCCAACCCATGTAAAGAACAGGACTCAGTGTTTATTTAAATTGCCACCTACCTAGGTTGACCAACTGTTCTGATTTGCCTGTGATGATTCCAATTTCAGCACTAAAAGTCCCAGGCCTCAGGAAACGCTTCCGTTCCAGGGAAACTGAGACAGTTGGTCCACCTCACCTACTCTGCCATATTCCGGGCTCTGAATTGTTTCTCCTTTCTAGTCACCGGCCTCCTGCCACTTTGCCTTCTTGGGCCACACTAATGCTGACTTGACAACATTAACCTTCAGTTTGTGAATTCTGTGGTGGAAGGAGAGGGTCACCATTCTTCCTATTAAATTCACTCATCTTCCATTTTAAAAACATGTCACTGCACGTGTAAAGAGGAAAGGTATCATGCACTCAATCAGATGCAGGAGAGATATTTCAGTTCCAAAAAGTGGGAACAGAAGTCCTTACACTTATCTTGTCATTGGAACCTAATTATCTACATCAGTCCCATGCCCTCCTGGGACCACTTCCTGCCCCTTTGAAGCCATGCTTCTCTTGTGAGTCCTATTCTTGTTCTCCAGGGCTATCAGCTAAGGGGCAGCATCAAAATGAAGTGAAAACCTCTAGACAAGAAATTCAGAAAAGCAGGTTCAATTCTAAATTGTGGCAGCAAAAGGGTTACATGATTAAGAAACCTCCAAGTCCAAAGGAATGAAGCCACAATGATGAAAAGGGTAGGCAGTAGGTTTGAACTTTTAAGATACTGAGCTAAAACCTTTCAGATCACAATACCAATGTCATGGATTCATAAAACTAGCTGTATTAGAATCGCCCACCTCAAAGGAGCCTGGGTGGCTCAGTCAGTTAAGTGTCCAGCTTCAGCTCAGGTCATGATCTCATGGTTCATGAGTTCAAACCCCGTGTCAGGATTCTGTGCTGACAGCTCATGCCTCGGATTCTCTGCCCCTCCCCTCCTCATGTCCTGTCTCTCATTCTCTCTCAAAAATAAATAAACATTTAAAAAATTTAGAATCAACCACCCCAAAGTTCTAGCATCAGTCTGAAAAAATATCTAAATTCTAATTCCCACTCAGCAACAACTTCTTGCTCAAGGCTGTGAATTCCAAGTGGCAAAACTTGAGTCTCAAAATATTCATGTGGAAAATGTTACTGTCTAGCACCTTCCAGGGCTTCTTGGTAGCCTCATCAAACAATTAAATTCTTTGAAGGGCTCCTGGGTAGCTCAGTCAGCTAAGGGTCCAACTCTTGACTTCAGCTCAGGTCAAGATCTCACAGTTTGTGGGGTCCAGTCCTGCGTTGGCCTCTGTGTCAGGCACGGAGCCTGCTTGGGGTCCTCTCTCCTTCTGCCCCTACCTCTCAATAAAAAAACCTAAAAAAAAATTAAATTATTTGAGCTCAAACAATGAAAAGTAAATGAGCCTCTGGTGGTGGAGAGAAGGAAGCAAAATGGACAGTTGGCTCCGGGAGAAGCATAGCTCTGATGTCTTTAATTGTGGCTTCGACTCACAAGATCCATTCCTTAAAAAGCTCGGTGAGTTGGTTTTGTGCCCTGAGACCTCAGGGGCCGCATGCCTCAGAGAGGATATTTCAAAAGAGCCCACCTGTTTTGCTTTTGTATTTGGATTGGCATGGGTTCATGCCTCTTGGCTAATTAAGTAGTCTTTTTCCCCCTTCTGTGTCCCGGGCAGGGAGGCAAAGTCTGCAGTAAAGATAAGCAGTCTGGGGGCACCTGAGTGGCTCAGTTGGTTAACCGTCTGGCTTTGGCTCAGGTCATGATCTCACGGTTCGGGAGTTCGAGCCCTGCGCCAGACTAGCTCAGAGCCTGGAGCCTGCTTTGGATTCTGTGTCTCCCTCTCTCTCTGACCCTCCCCTGCTCTCGCTGTCTCCGTCTCTCAAAAATAAATTAAAAACATAAAAAATAATCTTTAAAAGATGAGTAGTCTGGCCACCACCACACTTCTTCATAACCAGTCAATGCTGGCTTCCTCAGGGGACTGGGACTTATACAGGAAAGTGGAACTGTGCGCTCTCATGTGGCTTGTCCCCCAATCTCAACGACCACATCAGACCACACTGTGTGGAGCAACTGTGCATTTTTCTCCAGATGCTTCAGAGGAAACCTGACCTTTTGTGTTTTTGCATGGAACTGAGGGAGAACTTTTTTTTTTTAATGTTTTGTTTATTTTGAGAGGGAAGTGAGAGTGTGAGCAAGCACCTGAGCTGGAGAGAGGTGGGCGGGGTCTAGGGGTTTTCACTTCATTTTGATGCTGCCCCTTAGCTGATAGCCCTAGAGAACAAGAATAGGACTCACAAGAGAAGCATGGCTTCAAAGGGGCAGGAAGTGGTCCCAGGAGGGCATGGGACTGATGTAGATAATTAGGTTCCAATGACAAGATAAGTGTAAGGACTTAAATATAAAATAAATATAAAATGATGCAGAGGCCAATGCAGGGCTCCATCTCATGAAACGTGAGATCATGACCTGAGCCAAAATTAAGAGTCCAACGCATAACTGACTGAGCCACCCCGGCACCCCAAGAGAACTCTTCCAGCCAGTCTAAACCTAAGTACAATTCTGGCCCAATCTGGAAAGCACTCCAGTTCTGCTTAGGTTAATTTTGATCCTTCCCCAAATTTAATTTTATGGCAAAAGACCATGAAATAAAAGGATACAATTGCATACAGAGGTATCATAAAAAGCACAAATCAATCCTATTGGTTGCTGACTTAACTCAATGTATGATTTTGAACCAAAAGGTCTCAACTGCAGTTTTTCAGTTTCCTTTTTCTGTGCAACAGGGATAATAATACTTTAACTTCTTCAAAAGATTGTGAGGAAACACACAAGTGAGCAAAAGCAATGTGAACAAGTTAAGTCACTGAGGTTTTACTCTTGCATCAGTTCATACCCCCATCAGTTTAAACTTTGGTTCCAGAAATAATTGAAAATTAAAAATATACCAGGGGACCTGGGTGGCTCAGTCAGTTAAGTGTCCAGCTTGAGTCAGGTTATGATCATGAGTTCTAACCCCCCATCAGTCTCTGTGCTGACAGCTCAGAGCCTGGAGCTGCTTCAAATTCTGTGTCTCCCTTGCTTTCTGCCCCTCCCTGACTTATGAACACATATGTGCACACGCTCTCTCTTTCTCAAAAATAAACATTAAAAAAAATCTACCTTTTAATTCTTAGGTTATACAGGTAAAGCATGTAATGTAGCATTATCTTTAACATTACATTGAGACAAATAAAATATGGTTTTAAAAACTGAACTTTTAAACCCAATTTTAAGCCAAATTAATCTGTCCAAGTACGTCCTTCAACAATCATTCCATCGTTGGTACCATCTTGCATTGTCAGCAGCGGTGACTACACAGCGTGACCCAGGACTCCATGGACAGGCCAGAAGGACTTCACCATGCTGGCCATGCTTCACCCTTTCCTTCTATTTTTGTCAACTGAATTATAACTGACAGAGGACATTGTATTAGATTCAGGTGTACGACATAATGATTCAACGTTTGTCTCTGTTGCAAAATGTTCACCACGATAAGTCTAGTTACCATCTGCCACCATACAAAGTTACAAAATTCTCTCTCTTGTGATGGGGAGTTTTAAGATTGACCTTCCTAGCATCTTTCAAGTTTAGAATACAGCATTATTATTGACTCTTCTCACCGTGGGTGTGTTACATCCCCATGACCGATTTATTTTATAACTGGAAGTTTGTATCTCTGCTTCCCCTTCCCCTGGCCCTGTGTAGACCTTCGTTCTAGTCTTCTTGCAATTTGGAGAACCTTAGTGCAGAAAGTAGCTAGCAGAAGGAAAATAAAAGAGGAGAAAAATTCTTGAAATTACAACATTTTAATTTTAAGCTCTCAAGTATATCAGAGCCTCTGCAGGTATGTGGTAAGTTCTGAAAGCATACAAAAATATGTCTGTATTTTGTTAATACATGCATGTAAGCACGGCTCTCAAAAAAGTCTATGGGGGCCCCCAGTTCTATGGTAGAAGCTGCCATGTCAGCCTTCCAGGGAGTCCGGGCAGCGAATCCCAAAATGTGAATCCAGGTGGGCATCAGACCATAATGATGTCGGGGAGGGAATTAATAAAGCATTCCAATACAAAAATTTAAAAACACTGAGCCAGATAGCAATACACAATAGAGCCTGAATTATACCTGAAGGCTGCACATTTTCAACATCTGCTCTAAGGTTTACTTACATAATCAAGAAGTCAATTGAAATCATTTATCATAATTATTTTTTAAACCCCATTCAGTATGGGCTTAGTGGCTATTTAGTATTCTGTAATATTCTAGTATGGTATTCAATTGAGGTTCTGTCTTATTTGTTGATTTTTAGACAAATGCAAAGTTTAGTATAAATTTCTTTCAGAAAGTTACATAACACTTCCCATGAGAAATGCCACTTGTTCATGTGGGAAACTTACAACAGAGTTTATTAGCAGTGAGATTGTGCATGATCATCAGAACAGCAAAGTGATCTTTTTTAACCGAGTGCATATTCTAATCCGCCTGTATGAATTATGTGAATAAAATCTTTGAAGTGTTGTTGAGGAGGTAATCTTGGCTAAATTGAACTTGACAGAGCCCCTTTATCTAGTTCCAATGTGATTATACTTTGAAGCACATATGGAATCATAGAGAATACTGGTTTAAAATATGATTCAGTGAGTACATTCCTGCATTAGATAAAGCAACTCAGGACAATGAAAACAGCATTGAATTAAAGGAAATTTGACATCAGTAATTTAACATTAACTCTGCAGGGGAGGGTTCAATATGAAAGACGGTTCCGCATCATTTTATATTTAAGTAATTTGGCAATAATATCTAAAAGAGTAAGCATTCATTTTACAACTATGTGTTGTAGACCCATAAGGTCTGGTTGGTGGTACTCTGCATAACCACAGGAGGCGCCATTCACAGGGACAGCAATGTAAAAGCCACCCCTCTATTTGGAGTACAATTTACTTAACCATAAAAACCTCATTGATGATCCGGCAGTTAAGTAAGCTGTTCTGTGTGGGTACAATTCCCGAAGAACAGAAATCTACCCGTTCAAGAACCCAAATTTAAAATGCCTGTGTGTCTGTGTGTGTATGTACATATAAATGTAATTTTTTAATGGCGTTTTTAAATTAGTGTGCAATTTCCTGGAATGTTAAAGAGACTATGCAGAAGGTGTTGTGTTGTACCTTTGGGTCAGGCTTATGTCAATAATTAGAGTACCGTCTTATCATATATACTATCCCACTGGTTATTGAAGTGTGCATGGTTAATGACATCTTCAACGGTGTTTTAAACGTTATTGACATGTCTTTAAAGAAAAGACAATTTGCAAGGCTTCTGCCTTGGAATTCCTCAGAGACAAACACTGAGACAAGGATTTGACTGCAACAAATTTATTTGGGCAGAGTAAGGGAATGGAGAGCTAAGACAGGGAAGGAAAGGGAGCAAATAAAAGGTGTATTATCAGGAGTAGCACCACTACAAGGAGATGGGCGCCTGGGTGGCTCAGGTGATTCAGCAACTGACTCTCGATTTCAGCTCTGGGTCATGATCTCAAGGTTCATGGAACAGAGCCTAGAGTTGGGCTCTGCACTGTCAGGGCAGAGCCTGCTTGAGATTCTCTCTCTGCCCATCCTCTGCTTACATGTGTGAACTCTCTTTCTCTCTTCCTCAAAATAAATAAATAATTAAAAATATTATATCCCATAGAGAGACACAGCACTGATTCTCATATTGGAGAGCCCACAGACTCCAGTTGAGAAACTGCTGTGCCGAATTGGCAGAGTTTTGTATCCATTCTACAAATGTACAAACTAATACTGGCCAATGTGGAAATTATGGTTACAGAAGAGACCATGAATGATATAAACCTTGACAATATAAAACTATAGTGTAATGAATCCAAACCAGAATATGGGGCTGAAAAAATTCAACTGTCTAACTGTAAGTGCTAATTGTATCATTGTTCATAATATCCCAAAGTTATCTGTAGGTATCTAGAGGAATTCAATATTATTAAATAAGTAATAATAAATGAGTAACAAATAAGGTATCTAAAGGTACCAATGATATCATAATACTATTGTGATGTTGAATATTATTCCAACTTCTTAAAGATTTTTATTTTTTCTTGATTTTGGAAAAAACTTTTAAGAAACATTTTTAATAAAGAAATACTAATCTCAAATTTATCAATTCTATCTGTTTTTCACTGCTAACTTTTTCTTTGGTCGAATTAAAGTTATACTGAATACCATTAATTAAAATATAACGTGGGAGCACTGGGGTAGCTTAGTGGGTTAAGCATTGGACTCTTGATTTTGGCTCAGGTCGTGATCACTAGGTGATGAGATCAAGCCCTGGGCTGGGCTCCCTGCTGGGTGTGGAGCTTGAGATTCTCTCTCCCCCCCTCCCCCCCTCCCATGTGTGTGTCCATTCTCAAAAAATAAATAAAAGCAACGTTGACTTTAAAAAATGACGTGCACACCATGATCGTGGGGGTTTTTTGTATTTTTGGTTTTTATTTTTTAATTTTCTTCCCTTTCTTTTTTCTTTCAGCAGAGATAGATGGCTGGAAGTTATTTACTTCTGACTATTTAATTTTGGCTATTTTATGTCTGGGTGATAAGAATTTGAAGATTTTCATTTTCTCTAGATTTTTCTGGAATTTTTATAATTAATGAATTTTTATAAGATAAAATCAGGAAAAGTATTGGGGAAAATAATATAATTAAGCCTAATTGCCATTCTTTGTCTTTAATTATGTCATAGATTCTGTACTGATCTAAGATCCAGACATATCTTTAATCTAATCCTGATTATTAAACCAACCTAATTTCTTTTTTTTTAATGTTTTTTATTTATTTTTGAGAGACAGCGTGAGCAGGGGCGGGTCAGAGAGAGAGAGGGAGACACAGAATCTGAAGACAGGCTCCAGGCTCTGAGCTAGCTGTCAGCACTGAGCCCGATGCGGGGCTCAAACCTATGAACCGTGAGATCATGATCCTAGCTGAAGCTGGACACTCAACCAACTGAGCCACCCAGGCGCCCCAAGCCAACCTAATTTCTAGCAGCCAAGTGGTCAGGAACAGTTTTATATTCATTTTTTTAAGTGTTCTTTTTAGTTTTTAGGGTTAATTAACTGAGATGAATCTCTTCGGCCCAAAGAAATGGAAAAGATTTCTTATTCTTTATCTAGTTATGGTTAAAGACTGTCACTCCTTTGTGGCTGAACCCACCCTTTCAGCCCCTGAAATCTATTGCTATGATTAGAGCTTATTGAATTCACAAGCCAGAGCCCACGTGACCCCATGTCAGAGTGACCCTCCAGCAGCCACGGGAACCAGAAGTTAACCCCCAATGTAGTTCTTGAAATGGAACTGGATGAAAATCAAAACCATATAAAGGAAAAACACAGTTTTAGGATAAATATGAGCTCAAACCTCAGACATAAAGTTCTGTATCTGTGAAATGTAATGTCCTAACTTACATTCCTTACATTCCAATAATTAGGCAGCAAGAAGCAAGAATCTAGGAAGTCCACACAACTAAAATGCCATTTTACCTGAAATATAAGACCTGCCTCAGCTGCAACTGCAAGTTCAGCTGAGGTTAAGTTCAGCTGCAGAAGCTCACATGTCAGCGCGTACAAGGACTCACATCTATTAAGAACAGCCGTACGCCTGGAATCCCAGGTGCTGTTGCTGTGTCAGCGTAACAGGCATTAAGTGGGATATTTCTTGCCGTCTTAGAGCTGCTGTTCAAGCCCACTCTGAGGCAAACAGAGACTGAGTATCCCACATTCTAAGGTCAGACGCATCAGCAGTTGGGGCCTGGGTGAGAGGTGTGGGCTTTGAGAAGATGTGATATTCATGGAAATGAGTGATGCCAACCTTCTCTAGAGCCAAGGATGGGGAAAATGACCCAGGAAAATCATTTCTAAAGATGGGAAGGAGAGATTAGCATGTAAATTTGCGATTTAACACATCTTGGGTCAACAAATGGGGTGACCTGACTGGTTGCTGGCATAAGAGAATAAAAAGAAAATATTGGTATGGGACTGAGATACTCAGGGAGCTAAAATCCCACCTGAACCCATGCTGAGTTTTGGTTTAAGACCAGGACAGAACTTGACCTTCATGTGCCCACTGACCAGAGAGCAGCCTTGCAGGGTAGACTGGAGGCATGGCCAGGACCACGGCAGTGTTGGGGACAAGGAGGTAGACACATTAGATCAACTTGATATGAGGTCACCAGCTGAGTGGAAGTTATGATCAGCTTTTGAAAGGGGCTACCAATGACTAAGGAAGCTGTTCCAATGTGACCTGTCTTCACCCATTCCCAAGGACACAGTGCGCTAGAGCAGCAGTGAGGGTGGTCTACAGAAAGGGACCATAACCTTGCAGGACACGGTAATGAGATGTCTGTCTGTTTCTGATTCTCCAAAATCAGAAGTCCATCTCATGCCTCCCTCTGTTCCGTAGCCTGGCTCCTCTGGTGAGGTGGAGAGAGGTGGCTAGCTTTGAAATAGATACGAGACTAAAGTTTTGAAATGATCTGGTTGGGGGCTTCTGGCCAAGATGCTCAAAATTATTAGTCATTATGGAAGTGCAAATTAAAACCAAAGTGAGATACTTTCCAATCAGAACGACTAAAATGAAAAAGATTATTTCACACATTGGCTTGGAGGACTTGGAGGAACTGGAACTTTCGACCCTTTTGATAGGATTATACAACTACGTTGGAAAACAATTTGGCAGGGTTTTGTGTTTTTTTTGATGTTTATTTATTTTTGAGAGAAAGAGAAACACAGAGTGTGAGTGAGGAGGATCAGAGAGAGAGGGAAACACAGAATCAGAAGCAGACTCCAGGCTCTGAGATGTCAACATAGAGCCCAATGCAGGGCTTGAACCCATGAACTGTGAGATCATGACCTGAGCTAAAGTCTGCTGCTTAACCAACTGAGCCACTCAGGTGCCCCAATTTGGCAGTTTTTAAAACTATATTAAGCAAATACCTATCATATGACCGAGCCATTCCTCAATCAGGTATTTATCTAAAATTTTAAAAGCACAGGTGCAATAAAAAATTAAAATTTAATTTAATTTAAAAAGGGGCATCTGGATAGCTCAGTCAATTGAGCATCAAACTCTTGATTTTGGTCATGATCCCACGGTCATGGGGTCAGCTTCGAATTGAGCTCCGTGCTGAGGGAGAAGCCTGCTTAAGATTCTCTCTCTCTCTTTCTCTCTCTCTCTCTCTCTCTCTCTCTCTCTCTCTCTCCTCCCGAATTGCCCCTCTTCTCCATTCACGCTTTATCTCTCTGTGTTTCTCTAAAATAAAATAAAATAAAATAAAATAAAATAAAATAAAATAAAGTAAAGTAAAATAAAATAAAATAAATAAAATAAAATAAAACAAAACAAAATAAAATTAGATTAAAGGCACAGGTGCCCATATAAAAACCTGTACACACATTTTCACAGCAGCTTTATTTGTAATAACCCCAAACTGGAAATAACCCAAATGTCCATCAACATGTGAATGGATATACAAATTATGATATAACCATATAATTGAATACAATGCAACAAGAAAAAGAAATGAATTATCGGTACACGCAACAACATGGATAAACCTCAAAATAGTTATGCTGAGGGTAGGACACCCGAGAACAAAATGACTGTATGCTGTTTGAGGGAAGGAGTGAGAGATTCTGAGGGGCAAGAGGGAACTTTGGAGAGTGATGGTTGTATTCACTACCTTGACCTTGGTAACAGTTTCACGAATGCTTGCGTGTGTCAGAATGTGTTGAATTGCACCCTTGAAACATGTGCAACTCTTTCTATGCCAATAACACCTCCATAAAGCTGATAAAAAGTAAAGAACTGTGATGTGACTACAGGAGCTAAAATGAGACAGATCTAACCATCAAAAGTATTGGAAAGTTGTGGAATTGCCCTGAGAGAGAATTGAGTCCCTCCTCAGGCAGAAACGGAGTAGGTTAACAAACGCAGTTTGGGGGACTGCTATTCTTTATATCCTAGCGAGCCGAAATTTTGCAATACATTGGTTTCAAAGCCAACCGCTCACATGCTACAGCCAACCCAGGAGCTCCATTATGCTATGATATCTTGATAACCCTGCGTTAGTTCTGCTAGTGCATTTTCAAGGTCTCTTGGCCAATGTGTCATGTGCTCAGGCTTGAGAATTAATCTCATTTCTTTTCCTCTGGGTCCTGAGACACTCAAGAAATAGACACAGATATTCGGGTCAAAATATTATCTTTGATTCATTATAACTGAATTGGTGAATTAGATTGGACCAAAGGTTCTACACCTCCACTTATGATTTGAATTTATTTTGCCAGCACCTGAACAACTGAATTTCCTCCTCACTTTTCTCCCTTCTGCTCCCTGCCACCAACGCTGGGACAACTGTAGTAGATTCACATAAAGAAACAGGTGGAGAGAAACAGAAAGATTCTGTTTGTTCAGGTACTGATATGGCACTAGGCTGAGCTACTCGAGAATATGTTGGAATTATAGAATGAGTCAAATGTCATTATAAGCATCAAGCTGGCCTCTGTCCCCTGTAAATAAATAAGTGGATTGGCATTTTTTTGTTCTTGTTTTGTTTTGTTTTTTTAATTTGCTTCGCACATTGCTAATATCAACACTAATCTAGTATGTGTTCTTTCAGCTGACATCTAGTTCATTAAATATCCTTTAACTGAAATATGTCTTCTCAGGATGCCTGGGTGGTTCAGTTGATTAAGAGTCTACCTCTTGATTTCAGCTCAGATCATGATTTCACAGTTTGTGATTTTTAGCCTTGCATTGGGCTCTGTGCTGACAATGCAAAGCCTGCTTGGAATTCTCTCTCTGCACCCCCTCTCTGCCCTTCCTCTACTCACTCTTCCTCTCTCTCAAAATAAACATTTAAAAAATAAAATAAAATGAAAAGTATCTTCTCCCATAGCAAAGTTATCTAATACATTTCCTGCACATATATGTTAAGAACTCCAACATAGTTATTGAAGGATAAAGCGAAATGCGGCAGATAGGAAGACATGCACAGGATTTGCCCTTTCATTTTAAAACACACTGATGCAAAAGTGTTGCGTCACCAGCCCATTTAGTTTAGGGATATTCAGCCCTATTACAGACAGAAAGTGAGAGAGCGGGGAACAATTCAATTAGCACAGTTCCACGTACTCTTCTCAGTCTTCACTCCCCACGTTAAGTGTGCAATGGGGGCTGGGAGTCTGTTCTTCACTCCTTAGCTGCTCTCAGATCCCCTGTGTCTCACATCCTCCTCCACCAAGCATGACCCTGTGGCTCAAAGGTATGTATGTTTTGTATACGATGGTCTCTAAATGCAATCTGTCCAGCTCATGCAGTGCGAACCAAAAGGGAGTGATCTGTCCCAGCGTTGGAGGAAAAACTGGTCTTGTAATGAGCAAGACATTATTTGTCTCTTACGTGGGGACTGTTGGCATCCCAACATCACCATCCCAAGAGATTTTCAAGGGGAATGCTATTGCTTTGCCTTTTTTGCTACCGATTAACTCAAACCCTTAGATAAGACAGAGTGTCTTTGTAATATTTGCCATTCACCAGTGGTATTTGGCAAAGAGATTTGGGGAGGAGATAATTCTATTTTCTCTCGGCGTAATATTTGTCTTCAACTTTGTAGCCGGTTTGCCAAGCTTTATTGACTTCTATGTGAGGCTTACCTATGTTTTGTCTCTTCTACAAAGTACAGTTTCGAATATCTTTGTATTTTGTTCCCTTCTCCATCTTTAGCAACAAACCTAATCAATTTTATACTAGAAGGTATTATTTTGTACTTGTTCTGGAAATAGTTACCAGAGAGGTCATTGCACTTTGTGTTTTAAGGATATGAGAGTGTCCATGGCTTTTTGCCACTCTGGCAAAGTTTTATAACAGTGACCTGGGGACTACCGGAGGCAGGGTTGAACAGTGTAATAAAAAGTTTTCAGATATTCTCAAGAGCCTCTTCTTTTTGTATTTTTCTTATTTACTTCACTTTTGTAGCTACTCATATGAAATCATCTTTCAGATTCATCTCTCCCATCTCATACAACAAATATTCTGTATTCATGCTGTGTGTGTTCTCCGTTTGCAGTTATGAAACTACTTGAAATTAGATGTTTAAAATATGATTTATTTATTTATTTTTAAACACTTATTCATTTATTTTTGAGAGAGAGAGAATAATTGGGGGAGGGGCAGAGAAAGAGGGAGACACGGAATCTGAAGCAGGCTCCAAGTTCTGAGCTGTCAGAACAGAGCCTGATGCAGGGCTTGAACCCATGAACTGTGAGATCATGACCTGAGCCGAAGTCAGATGTTTAACTTGCTGAGCCACCAAGGTGTCCCAAAATATTGTTTATTTTTAATAACTCATTTTTGGGCTGTCAATCTATGTTTGATTGATTAAACTAATAACAACACAATTTTAGTGGAATTTATACCTTTACACTTTTACTTGTCCTCACATTTGAGGTTAATGCTGTCACAATTTACATGCTTTTTATATTGTGTAACTACTAACAGAGTCTAGTAGTTTCCATTGTTTTTGCTACATTCTTTTTTTTATTTTTAAACTAGAGTTGTGAATATGAACCATCCTTACTTTACTGTAGAATCTAACTATAACTATCTATTTGCCATTACCAGTGAGATTTACACTACATTTCGTGTTTTCATTATGTTAATTAACATTCTTTTACTTCCACTGAAAAGAACTCCCTTTAGTATTTCTTGTAAGGCAGTTCTGGTGGTAATGAACTACCTCAGGTTTTGTTTGCTTGGGAAAGTCTCTTATCCCTCCTTCATTTCTGAAAGACGGCTATTCTGAGTATCAGATTTTTGCTTGATAGTTATTTTCCTTCAATATTTTGAGTATGGCATTCCATTCCCTCCTGGCCTGAAAAGTTACTGCTGAGAAATCTGCCGATTATCTTATGGGGTTTCCTTGCATATAATTTCTCTCTTTTCTCTTGCTGCTCTTACAATTTTTTCTTTGTCTTTGACTTTTGACAATTTAATTATAATGTGTCTCAGTGTAGCTCTATCTGGGTTTAACCTATTTTAAATCCTTTGGGCCTCATGGATCTGGATGTCTGCTTCTCCCCACAGGTTTTGGAAGTTTCAACCCTTATTGCTTTAAATATACTTCCCAACTCCTTCTCTTCTTCCAGAATTCCCATAATATGAATACTATTTCTTTTCATTGTATCCTATAATTTCCTTCTTCAGGCCTTATTCATTCATTATTTTTTCCTTTTGCTCCTCTGACTGGATAACATCTAGCATCCTAAAATCCAAGTTGCTGGTTCTTTCTTCTGCATGGTCAAGTCTACTTTTGAAATGCTCTATTGAATTCTTCAGTTCAGTTATTTTCCAGCACCAGAATTTCTGTTTTTCTTTCTTTCTTCTTTCTTCCTTCCTTCCTTCCTTCCTTCCTTCCTTTCTCTCTTTCTTTCTTTCTTTCTTTCTTTCTTTCTTTCTTTCTTTCTCTTATGGTTGCTATTTCCTTGTCAAACCTTTGTTCATACTTTGTTTTCTTAAGTTTGTTTAGTTATCTGTCTGTGTTTTCTTGTATGTCACAAAACTTCTTTAAGAGCATTATTCTGAGTTCTTTGCCCCACAGTTCAAAAATCCCCATTTTGGGTCTTCATAATTTCCTTTGGTGGTACCATATTTATCTGATTTTGTGTGTGGGTGTATTCCTAAAGTCCTTACATTGATATCTACACATTTGGGGGATGGGACTCCTCTTCCATACCTCACAGGTTTGCTGTAGCAGAGACCATTCTTTATCAGTCAACTTAGTTTGGATTTCCCCGTGTGTCTACCGGTAACATCATTGGGCAGGTGGTACTGACTGCTATCATGGTCTATTTTTGCACAAGGCAATTGCTTGAGCTTTGAGGACAGGAATGGTTTGGGGGGATCCCACTGGTTAAGAACACTTGCCTAGGGCTGCTAGCTTTGTTCTTACCCAAGCGAGATAAAAGATGGGATCCATGGTTGGTTGGATTCTCTGGTTAGGCTTACTAGATGGTCAGCACTGGGTACTATACTCAGTATTAGATGAGACTACAAATTAGCTTCCCTGCCTTGGCAGGGCAGCAGTACAGGACTCTGGGCTTGTACAACTCATTTGGGGGCCCGAATCAGACCAGAGCATGCACTGAATTCCATGGTCAGGTGAGGCCACTGGTTTTGCTCTGCTGATGGGAGAAGCCGTGAGATACGTTCTCTGTTCAAACGTTGCTGCATGTAGGGCTGTTGAATTGGCTACACAGCTGCCCCTGTGCCCTGTTTATTTTCCCTTGTGGGGAAAGCTAAAGACTATATTCAGTAACCCGAGGGTCTATGGATTAGATTCCCTGCCCCTACACAGTGGGGAAGCAGCTCTAAACCTAGTAAAGCTCTTGATTGTCTTTTCTGAAGCCAGCCTGGATCCCAAGTTCCCTGGCCAAACAAGGTCACTGACTTTGCTCTGCAAACTATCAGCTCTGCCTGTCTTTCTCAAGCCTTGAACACTGCTGAGCTACATAGCTTCTAAGAGTTGTCACCAGCCCTTCTGGTCAGAAAAGACCAGAAGACACTCTCCACAGTGGGTGGGGCTCTGAGTCCACTTCTTGCCTGGACATGGGAAAACCTGGCTGTAAGGACAGCAGAATTCCTTGCTTGAAAATCAACCAGGTAGATATGCACTTTGCCAGTTCTCTGGTCAGAATGAACCTCTGACTCAGTTGTGCAGAGGAACGAAGCCGCTCGTTGGGATTACTATCTAAGCACTGCAGGTGTGAAATCTATCTGCCAAGGTCCCTGTGCTGATTGTTGCAAGCCCCTCCCCTCTTCTCCTTCACAGTCAGATTTCCAGTGGTTGAACTCCCAGATTTGTCTGCAATCCTCAGGGTGTGAGATCAGAGTAGGGGCTCCCACAATACTGAAGAGGGCTGGTGGTATCCCTTGGGTTTTCTTTTGCGACTGTAGGAACCAGAGGCTCAGGAGAGACCTTTCTGTGGGATTGACCTGGGGGGAAGGACAATACTGGCACATTTAGCTGCTTCTCTTACCTTTCTAATGCAGTCTGTCTTGGTCTCTGTGGTCCAGAAGATGTTTGGCCTCATCCCTGTGTTCTGGGATTCTCTCAGTGGTGATTGATTCCTGAATAATTTTTAGTTGTTCCTCTTGTGAGGGGGAACAGTGTCAGGGATGACCCTTATTTTCCTTGGTGTCTCCACTACGGTGACTGATTATAAAAAGAAATCTAATTTTCAAAGGAAAAACTCCATACACACATTTTTCTCTGGCCCCTACTCTCCAGTGAACTTCACTGATGATGGAAAAATGAAATGTGCAACATTTTCAATACTCTAACAAGTGTGTGACTATGTGAGCAGGTGAGTAGATAATTCCAAGCTTGGGTTTGATAACTTCTTAAGATAATTCTTTGTGCTTTGGTTTACTATTTCCTCCAAGAAAATGAGGCAAATTACATCCCAAGGTGTCAGAGGGCAGTGGAGTACCTGAGATTTGCATCCTTCTGTTCAGTGTTCTTCTGTCCATTGGTAAACCATGCTGTTGTCATAGAACCTTTGAAAGCTAGAGCTATGGGGTGGGGGGGGGGGTTAGTTTGGCTTGACCCTATGCAGCTATTTCATTTACCACAAAGGGAAATAGAAACATGGATAATTTAAATTGCCTTTTCCAAGGCCATAAGCCTAGTTAGCAGTGGAAGGTGGGGGGCGGGAAACACCAAAGTGGATGTTATGGTTTTTCTGCTATCATGTTGCTTCTCAAAGTATCATTTTACTTCTCAGAGCAGGTCCCATGACATTGCCTATATGTAATGTAGGAAAGTTCTCTGGAATTTCTCCAGTCAACTGGATATCTTGACTCCGGGGAAGAATGTAAATGGCAGGAGAGATGCACCACCAATGCAACACCGCTCTTGTAATGAAGATGGTGGGTGTCCTGTGGGTCAAGGTTGAAACAGTTGGCAGGAAAGTGATACCTGCCCCAAACATGCTTCAGCACTAGACAAATATGGGATTTCAATACTTAGGACAACTTGTCCTTTAACCTTGTGATTTCAAACAGAGGTGTGAGTGGAAATGTGAGTGGAGAGACAGCAAGACAATGACTAGGCATTTGTCAAAACCATTTGTCAACTAGTTGAAATGTGCCACACGTCCATACAAATACAAAAAATAAAGTAAGTTATCATAAAAATACTAATTTTCTAGCATTGCTTTATCCATCTCTAATTGACTGCTTGATTTTCTCCTAAAGAATTAAAGCTATGTCTTTTTAATGGTCAGGAGAGGTTAGGGTAGGTCTCTCTGGTTAGCTGAGATTAAAAGAGAATATTATACAAAAGGCAAAGCTTTAAACACAACTTAGGAAAAATAGAGTAAGGCTAAATTATTTTATTGTCCCATCTGGCAGCCCTGTGATTAGTGATATCAAGGGGTGTGTGGAGGGGGTGTGTGGAGGGGGTGTGTGGAGGGGTGTAGCTAGGGAGCTGCAATCACTGCCTTCTATCTGGTGTTGACGTAGGTGTCAAAAACCAGCTGACAAGCTTGATGTTGGGCAATTCTGGTGATAACTTAGTTCAAGTTTCTGCTCTTAGGCAAACAGTGAAAAACAGACTGTAAATGTCCACCAGCTGGAAATTCCAAGGACCAATCAGGTTTGGCTGCATGCATAGTATACACTTCAGCTCAGCTGATGGTTAGGCTGGAACAGTGCAAGGAAATGCGTGCCTTCTTCTTCAGAGACCCACCCGGGACAAATTATCTGCTTTATACCATTCACTGTAGTTTAATGTGATTAGGAAAATAAAATGCTGGACAAATATTAAATAGCGATTTTAGGGAGATACCTCACAGTGGTAACCTGATTTTGTGAGTGTAAAAGGGACTATTATGACCCCTCTGCAGGGGGTTGAATATAAAAATTATGCTTAATCTGCTGTGACCATCGAGTTAGCTATCAAAATCATTTCAAAAATATGTTTTTACAATTCTCTGAAAAAAAGAGTAGACCTTTCTAAAAATGATACAGAATACATATGTAGACAATTTATTTTCATTTGGGGTACAAATGAAGAGTTGCTTAATAAAAAAATGAAAGATAATCCCATGTGATTCTGAAGTGTAAATGATACATGTCTGGCACTTAAAAAATTAAACTTTTTAATAAAGGAAGGAGGAGTTACTGAGGTTTTGAGTTTCTTTGTCAATAATCACGAACTCTTATAATGCTTAGAAAATTCTTTCAGGCAATTGCATTGGTCACTATCTGGTACATAGAGAAATATGGGGCTTAAAAAAAAAAACACCGTACAAGCAGATACAACTTACACAGTCTACTTTCCAAGAGCTTTCAGTTGAAAATAATGATCAATCAAATCAATGTGTAGGGGGAAAAAGTCAAATAGAGCAAGACCCGCATTCCTGAACCTCCCTCTTTCAAACACAATAGTTGATTTTTTTATAAATAATTTTTTTCCAGGGCACCTGGGTGGCTCCGTCAGTGATGTGTCTGACTCTTGGCTTTGGCTCAGGTCATGATCTCACAGTTGGTGAGTTCGAGCCCTTCATCGGGCTCTGTGCTCAGCTTGGAATTTTCATTCTCCCTTTCTCTCTCTCTCTCTGCCCCTCCCCTGCTCTCTCTCAAAGTAAATAAGTAAGCTTATAAACTTTTTAAATAAATACATAAATAAATAATTTTTCTCTTCCTATCAGCTTATTAACTCCTAAAGGAAAGACATATAGTTAACTTTTTGAACACAGAACTTTGTTTTTTCTTTTTTAGTTTCATGTATTTAATAGAAAACCATAAGCAATGCAATGGTGATCCATAAAGTCTAAAATTAAACAAAAAAAGGGCTATCCTCAGATGAGACATGAAAATAAGGGAAAAAAATCAACTCTGTGCCAAGTTTTGACTAGAATTCACTAAAGGATACAAATGAAAAGGATTCCACTGAGTTTGACTGAGGAAAACACTGCACCACGCTTTCCCAGAGCATATGTTTTGACAAGCACTGTTCTACTCGACTTTTAGGCTTATATGTATTTCAAAGCAAATGAAGTTCATATGTTTCTGATTCACTGACACTCAACTCATCAAAATGTAGTTGTATGAGCTTCTTGAAGTCTGAGCTGGTTCTAAACCACACTTATCCTTCTGAAATGCAACTCAAAGACAGAACTGGATTCCATTAAACTATATAATTATTTTTCAACTATGTCAGGAATTTTGCTGAACTCATGTGGCTTAGTACACATTATTATGCTCTCTTTTGGAAATAGGCAAGCGGTATAAAGTGTTTAGCCAGAGAAATCCTCACTATCCCTTCTGCCCACTGCCTTTTTGTTGGCATTGTTTTGAAAGGGAAACAGAAGGCATTTGGCCTGCAAAGAGCAATCTGTTCTCTCCTCAAGCAATGTAAAATATTCAATTGCTTTTCTAATTCTTCACGTGAGCAATAATGCTTGTCAGCTGTGGAGTCAAGTAATTCTCCTTTCCAGTTCTTCGCTGGACTTCCGTTTGGGAATTTTGGTTAGAATTTGATTATGGTTTATAATAACTTAAAGTGTCAGTACCATGAAGCCATGAAGCCGTGAAGCCAGTGACTGTGTTCAGCCTTGGTTCCCACATCCACGCAGAAGACTGTTAGTTGAAGGAACGAGTATGTCTGGTTTTGTCAAGGTGACTGGCATCCTGCTGTTGGTTCCTCGGTCCTGGATAGAGTACACGCAGCCCTGTGTTTATGTACATGATGTAGAGTAGACGTGCCCCAGAGATAATGTAAAGACATAACGGTAACTCTGATACTGGGTTTTGCTGAAGATTTAAAACATTTTAACTACTCAGATCATTACATCATCAAAAATTCCTCAGTCAGCCTTTCAAAGCTGAAGGAATATAACCAACATGAGATTAAGGAAAGTTACAAAAAAAGGAAATCCATAGGATATCTTCACTTTGGCATCAGTAACATTCCATGCTACCCCAAGAGAGAAGCTTTTCTCCAAAGACAGTGCTCCTAGGGCTGGGGGTTTCTCTGTCACTTCTTCACCCAGCTGGTGGTGGCTGGAGTTTGGCCTTTGTTTGGTCCCTTTCCTCCATGAAGCTTATCCCATAGATGACCCCACCCTTATTTTCCAGTCCTGTCTAAAGGCGATTTTGTCATCAAACTCTCTCCTCTCAGCAGGGCTTAAGATGCCAGTGAGACGTAGACAAAAATCAAGTGTTTACCGTCAGACAGATCTGGGTTCCCAAAGAAACCGTAACTGTGGGGAAATGGTTCAACCTCTTTGAACCTAAATTCAATTATTTCAAATGCAATTATAATAGCCAGCTTGAGGACCATCATGAAAGTTAAATAAGAAACTGTGCACAGTGCCTAGCACAGAACTGACTTTCAGAATACTAGGTTTTATTCCTCTCTGTTCCAACACTCTGAAGAGCATCACAGCCTTCATATTTGTTGTTTCAGTGCTTACTTGTCAGGTACCAACTGTGAGCCGGGCGGTCTGTGGGGGGACTTGAACCCCAGAGTGCAGATAAGGGACATGACTGTGTTCTTTTGGGGTTTCCAACTGAGTGGGAGAGAAACTTTAAAACATTACACAATTAATATGTATTTGCAAATCACCCCACACTGAGAAGGAGCAGAGGAGATGTGTAAGCACCGTTACCACCAGACACGTCTCCTTCATAACACCCAACGCATTTTCTTGGGCCCAGCCGCAGCACGTGTGATGTTTTCCAACCCTATTCGATTTTTATGAAGTAGAGAGGGATAAATACTTGTGTTTATAAGACATATATGAATACATACAAAAGAATTAATATAAAGAGAGACTATCATTGTTTGTTATAAACTGCCAAATTACTAACAGATTTGCACCTACAAGACTGTATGATGAATCCCCTTCCCTAAAGATATCCTGTTTTGCCCAAAAAAAGACAGCATTCTTGTTTTTTAGTTGAGACGCACTCTATATGTGAAAAATTGCATGTATTTAATGCATACATGTTGATGAGTTTGGACATATGCAGATACATGTGATGCCATCATCACAATTAAAGTAATGATCATAGGCCTGATCTCCAAAAGATTTCCCATGTCCCTTTGCTTTTGTGTGTGTGTGATAAGAGCATTTAACGTAAGATCTATCTTCTTAACAAATTTTTAAGTGCACAACACTGAACTGTTAGCTGTAGGCACTGTGTGGTAGAGCAGATCTGTAGAATTTCTTCATCTCCTTTAACTGTAACTTTATACCCACTGAGCAACGTGCCACCCCACCCCCATTGTCTGGCAACCACCCTTCTGTTCTTCTATTCTCTGTTTCTATGAGTTTGACTCTTTAGTTACTTCCTATAAGTGGCATTTTGAAGTATTTGTCCTCCTATGACTAACTTATTTCTCTTACCTTAATATTCTCTATGTTGCTGAAAAAGGTAGGGTTTCTTTTTTTTTTAATATTTTTTTTAGACAGAGAGAGACAGAGTGTGAACAAGGGAGGGGCAGAGAGAGAAGGAGACACAGAATCCGAAGCAGGCTCCAGGCTCTGAGCTGTCAGCACAGAGCCCGACGCGGGGCTCGAACCCACGAACTGTGAGATCATGACCTGAGCCAAAGTCGGATGCTTAACCGACTGAGCCACCCAGGTGCCCCAGGACTTCTTTTCTTTTAAGGCTGAATAATATTCTATTGTGTGTATATGTACCACATCTTATTTATCCATTTATCTGTCAATTGACCTTCAGGTTGTTTTCATATTTTGGTTATAAATAATATTCAGTTGTAAATAATGCTGCAGTGAATATGTGGACATAGATACCTCTTCAGAGAGTTATTTCATCTCCTTTGGATATATATCCAGACGGGGGATTGCTGGACCATATGGTCTTTCCATCCACACAGAAGTTGAAGAACCTCTATACTGTTTTCCATAGGAGCTGCACCAATTTACTTCCTACCAACAGTGAACAATGGCCCTTCTCAATTTTGTTGACAGCAATTGAGGATTCAGAAATAATGTAATGAGTGATGAACGGAGCCAGACCAGCTCACATGCCATAGATTGCCAATAGCACTGCTAAATCATCATTGTCAATAGTGCTAAACTGAGTTCTGGGCTGCGTGAAATAGGAAATAAAAAGCAGAGAATATCTTCATCCTGATGTAAGACGGATATGAGCCAAATTTGAAAACAGGCAAGTGTGATCTGTGCAGTTTCTAGCTTGTCCTTCCTACCTCTTTCCACCAAACACCCAGAACCATAGTGTTATCCAAGGGTATGCACTTGAACCTGCTCAAAGTGATAAATGTAAAAACTGGCAGGTGGCAGATTTTATTTGTTTGTTTTGAGTATGAAAAGTAACATTATATTTAAAAAGCATTGAAAATCAGAAAAGCAAAAACTGTCTCAAATTTTCATCATACCAACACACATGTTCTTATTTATTTTTGTTCCCTCCTTTTTGCATAAATGTAATGCAGACTATTTGGCATCCTGGTTTTGTCTTTTTGATTAACTTATATGCATTTCTCCTTTTGCTACTTTGTATTTTTGAACATCCCATTGAATGACAGCTGGCATTTCACTGTATAGATCATGTCGTATGTCAGTCACCACCCCCGACCGATACTGGAAAGTTAGATTGCATTCCATTTTTTTTGTTGCTGTTGCTACAAATAACACCGTGAAACATTTCTTCCTGCATAAACTTTTATTAAGGATGCTCTCTCTAGAGGTCCCAAAAGGGAGACATCTAGGTAAAAGGATTGGAAAAAAATGTGTGCCAACTGGTTTTTCCCGGAAGACTATCTCTTTGAAGTGCCCTTAGAAAGGTGTGAGAGCAGCAGCTGCACTTATTCCTCGCCCATATCTCCTACCACCTTGTTTTTCAAAACCTTTTTATTTTGAAATATTTATAGCTTCACAGACATCTACAAGGAAATGTGAGGAGAGGTCCTGTGCAAACTTCACCCTGCCTCTTCCAATGTAATGTCATGGAAAAGGATAGCAAGTTATAGGAGTATAATATCCAAACCATTGGCATTGGTACAATCCGCAGAACTTAGTTGTGTGTGTGTGTGTGTGTGTGTGTGTGTGTGTGTGTGTGTGTGTAGATCAGCGCAATTTTTAAACATGATTTTAGAAAGAGAGAGTGCACGAGCAGAGGAGGGGCAGAGGAAAAGGAGAGAGAGGATTCTAGGCAGGGTCCATGTTCAGCGTGGAGCCCAACTCAGGGCTCAGATCCACAAGTCTAAGATCATGACCTGAGTTGAAATCTACAGACAAACACTCAATGGACTAAACCACCCAGGTGCCCCACGCTGTGCAATTTTGTCACGCATGTAGCTTCATGCAACCACCATCTCATTCATGATATGATGCCGTCACGGGCAAGACTCCTCTTTCCTACTCTTTTATACCCACGCCCACCACTCCTCCCCCACCCCTGACCTATGGGGACTACTAATCTGTTCTCCATCTATATAATTATTTTATTTCACAAATGTTACATAAATGGAATCTTACAATGTGTATTCTTTTGAGGGTTTTTTTCACTCTTCATAATTTCCTTGAAGTTGATCCAGGTTGCTGCATGTATCAATAGTCTGTACCTTTTATTGCAGGGTAGTGTTCAATGGTATGCATATACTATAGTTCGGTTAACCATTTACTCAGTAAAGCACATTTGTTTAATGGCTAGCTTTTGACAAGTAGGAATGAAGCTACTTATGTACAAGTTCTTCAAGCAAATGTTTTTATTTCTTGGGAATAAATGCTAGTAAGTGCAATTGCTGGGTTATAGGGTAATTGCATGATTAGTTTTATGAAAGACTGCCAACTGTTTTCCAATGTGGCTATGGCATTTAACATTTCTATCAGCAATGAGTGGGTGATGAGTTTCTCTGCATCCTTGCCAGCATTTTCTGCTTTCATCATTTTTTAAAAATTATTTTTTATTTTTGAGAGAGAGAGAGAGCGTGAGCAGGGGAAGGTCAGGGATAGGGGGAGACACAGAATCTGAAACAGGCTCCAGGCTCTGAGCTGTCAGCACAGAGCCCGACGTGGCGCTCGAACCCACAAACCATGAGATCATGATCTGAGCGAAGCCAGACGCTCAACCAACTGAGCCACCCAGGCACCCCATCATCACTTTTTTTTATTTTAGCCTTTCTGATAGTTATGTAGTGATATCTCATTATGGTTTTAATTTGCATTTCTCCACTGGGAATTGATATTGAACATCTTTTCATTTGCTTATTATATGTCTATTCTTGTCTTTTGCCCGTTTTCTAACTGTTTTTAATGTTCAGTTTTACGTACTCTATGTATAAGACTTTTGTTGAACGAGTGATGTCCAAATATTTTCTCCAAGTTAGTAGCTTTTATTTTTCATCTTTTTAAACAAGTATTTTATTAAGGCACAGTTTTTAATTTTGATGAGATCCAATTTATCAATCTTTCCTTAATGAATATGCATTTATCATCAAATCCAGAATTCTTTGTCTAGTCCTCATTTCCAAAGACTGTCTCCTATTTTTCTCTAGAAGTTTTATAGTTTTACATCTTATTTAACTCCATGATTCATACTGAACTCAATTTTGCATAAGGTGTGAGGTTTAGGTTATAAATTATTGTTATGGGGGAGGGGTTTGACTGTTTTGTTTTGAGCGTCCAACAGCTCTAAGCACCATTTATTGAAAAGGCTATATCTTCTTCATTGAATCGCTTTTGCTCCTTTGTAGAAAATAAATTGAATCCATATTTATGTGAATCTATATCTGGGTCTCTATTCTGTTTCACTTATCTGTGTGTCTATCTCTCTGCCACTACCACAGTCTTGGTTTACTGTAGCTCTTAGTAAGCCTTACTCTTAAGAAGAGTGATTCTTCCCATTGTATTCTTTTTCAAAATTGATTTGGCTATTTCAGGACTTTATTTTTCCACCTAAATTTTAGAATAAGCTCATCGATGTCAGCAATAAAACTTGGTGAGATTTGGTAAGAATTATGCTAAATTTATAGATCAATGTAGAGAGAATTCACATCTTTTTATGTGTAGTCTTCCAATCCATGAACCTGGTATGTCTTTCCAATTATTGAAATCTTCTTGATTTCTTTAACCAGTATTTTATAATTTTTATTAACTAGATCTAGTACCTGCTATGTTGCATTTATACCATTTATAAATGGTACTGCATTTTTTAGTTTGGTTTACATGTGTTCATTGTCAGTATATAGATATTTAATTTCTGTGTGTTGATTTGCATCATATGACCTTACTAAACTCACTTTTAAGATCTAGGAGATTGTTTTTGAAGATTACTTGTTATTTTTATGTAGCTAATCTCATTGTCTGTAATAGATAGTTTTATTTCTTCTTTTTTAAATTGTATTTCTCTTATTTGCCTTGTTATTATGGCTACAACTTCCAGTAAAATGTTGAATAACAATGGTGAAAGTATACTTCCTTGCCTTGTTCCTGATCTTTTAGGGAAAGCAATATTCTTTCATCATTAAGTCTGATGTTAGCTCTAGGGTTTTTTGCAGATGCTCTTTATGAGGTTGAGAAAGTTTCCTTTGATTCTCATTGTACTGAGGGCTTCTTTTTTTTTAGTCACGAATTATTGTTGAATTTTATCAAATGCTTTTCTCATATCAGTTGATATGATCCTATTTATCTCCTTTAGCCTGTTGATATGGTTGGTAGGTTACATTGATCGAGTTTTGAATATTGAACCATCTTTCTATACCTGCAATTAATTCTACTTAGTCATGTTATATTATTCCTCTTATACGTTATTGGGTTGTTAGACATTCGTTGGGTATTTTTGCATCCAAGTTCATTAGAACTATTCGCCTACAGTTTTTTCTGTGTGTTCTTGTTGTCTGGTTTTGGTATCAGGGTTATAATAGCCTTGTAAAAGAAACTGGGAAGTATTCCCTCCCCTCTCTGAAAGTCCTTGTATAAAACTGGCATTAATTATTTGAGTGTTTGGTAAAAATTTCCAGTGAAAACATGTGGGCCTAAATAGTTCTTTCTCAGGAGCTTTAAAATTAGAAATTTAATTTCTTGAATACTTACAAAATTATTCAGGTTATCTATTTCCTCTTGTCTGAATTTTGGTAGTTTTTGAAGTGCAGGAAATGGGGGAAGGAGGAAGAATTGGGATAAAGGCAATACTACCACAGTTTTAAGCAAACCATATCTGGAAGTCAGCCCCAAACTAACTTCCTGACAGATACCTCTTGTTACTTTTCTCATGAACAGAGATTCCAAGCTCACAGATTTTCTAAAGAGTCCATTTTTGGTAATTTTTTTTCACGATGGCATATACCTAAAGTGGGTCACTGTGGCATATCTATCAGTGTTATATGTATGGCTCAGAAGTCAGTTATAATGTGTGGTGATATAGGCTCACGATCAGTTTTGTAGCAGTGCCCACTCTGAGGTACTTGTAAACTTAGTCATGTACAGGCACTGGGTGGTTACCAAAGACCCAAGCATCCGCCACACAGTGAACTAACCCCAGATGCCTCAGAAACAACTGCCTTAAAAACCAACTCTAGGAAATATGCTCTTTAATTTCAATCTGAGAATATCGATTACAAAAAGAAAGAGCACGGCTGAAATGTATTTCTCAGGGAGACTGGTCTCAATATTAATGAAACTGGTGTTGATTATCAGGAGCAGCAGGTCCACATCTACTTCCTCCTCTCAGCAGTGGCCCAGCGTGGTGGCCAAGAGTTTCTTAGCACCACGCCCTTGGAACCCTGGCTGGAGGCTGTTGCAATGTCTCCAGCCTCTACGGAATCCATATACTATAAACAGAGTTTAGTTACTCAAACCCTTGGCTGTTTAATCAGATATTTGGCAAGTTGCTATTGGCTGCTCACAAAGAATTCTGGTTTTGTGAAAAGCACACCTGTTGACTTAAAATGGCATTATTTTTGTGTTGGGTTTTCATGTTTATCAGTCTTAAACAAATATTCACTGCATGGGCACACCCCCTTCAGAAATAGATCTGAACATCTACACCACAAGGAATCAATTTTGTTAAGCCTGCTGGAAGAACACAAGACTTAAGGACGTCAACCAAATCTCCAGGCCTGGGTATGAGCGGTCATTAGACCATCAAATAATCAAGGACCTCAGCTGGTCACAAATACCAGTCAGGAACATCCACAAGTTGTCCTGACACATATTAAAACTATACTCCCATTGCAAATCCCGTTCTTGGCCAGAATGCCTTTAAGAATAGAATCTAAATTTCACAGGTCACCATAATGGGGATTTTCTTGTTTTGTTTCGATTTCTAACAATAAGACACTGATGAGTCTTGTATCTTCAAACTACACAACTACACACATTGTGCGAATTGATCCTATAACATTGCACATTATAAGGATCTGGTCACCATATGAAAATTTTCAGACTACTAAAACATGCTCTGTTCATCTTTCTGCTGTTGCAGTTAAGATAATGAAGAACTAAAAATACTTAAATCAGAGATCCACTTGTAACATTTGTATTCAGACAGTCTTTTGTTCTTTCTCGGGCAGATTATTTTGGTGTTGCTTTATAAAATGAAAGTGAAAACAGCGAAAACATATGTCCTTTAGTTTTATGAACAAATGTCACTACCAAGTAAGCTTGCAACAGCATCTTAAAGTGTTCATAAGGGGGACGCCTGGGTGGCTCAGTCTGTTATGCATCTGGCTTCAGCTCAGGTCATGATCTCATGATCTCACAGTTTGTGGGTTCGAGCCCCGCATCGGGCTCTGTGCTGACAGCTAGCTCAGAGCCTGGAGCCTGTCTTCAGATTCTGTGTCTCCCTCTCTCTCTGACCCTCCCCTGCTCGTGCTGTCTCTCTCTCTATCTCTCAAAAATAAATTTAAAAAAAAAGAAAAAATTCAAAAAATAAAGTGTTCATAAGGCATAGGAGTGAGGACATAAAAACCAGAATTTACTTCATGTATGATATTGTAGGGTATGACCACTGGAAGGAGGCATTGTGGACAGAAACTCTATATTACAGCTGATCATGCTTAAAACTGCAAGAGACTGTTCCTAATTTCTTCTCTGAAAACCTGTCGCTTGTTTTGAGCTATCATTCTTCCCTGCTCTTTGAATTTCCTGAATGTCTTCCAAGTCTGCTCTTCTGTTCATATTATTTTGCCTTTCTGTTGCATTCTGAGGAGCAATAAGATCTGGAGTAGAAAGATGCCTCTGATTTCCCCAGAAGGGAGACTATCCCAAGGACCAAGGTTGTGGCAGGGTTTTATCACCCCTTAAGTCAGTGTTTCCTAAACTTCTCTGAGGATAAGAATGACCAAGGCACCTATTAAAAATACTAATTCCCAGACTGTGCCTTTGAAGAGTCTACTTCAATAGGCTTAGAGTGGGACTCAGGCATCTTTCATTTTAATAAGTCACTAGGATATGGTTATCATCAAGACAGTGTGGGAAATGCCGAATTAAAGGACATATTCTCACACTGTGATTCAAGAATGACCTTTAAGGAATCAGACCTACTTGAAAGAGACTGTGAAGGTTGTATGGTACCCAGCCAAGTAGTCGGGAGCTGACACTCCACCGGCCCTGCTGGCTAGGACGTGCTGCCTGGCAGGAGTGTGTGGGACCTAAGGAAGGAGAGCTTTTTAAGTTGGTCCACTCCCAGGGGGTACTTTTTTTCTCACTGACACCATGTTGTACATGTGCTGGCAGCTGGCCCAGGTCAGAACAGCCTAGTATGCTGCTTACATACACAGATTTCTGGATTGTTACCTTAAATCTATTGAAAAAAGGATCTCTAGATTGGGTTATATTTCAAACGAGCCCCACCATTGCGACTCTAATACGCATAAACTTGGGAGAGCCACTAACAGCTTAGATCCCAACCCTTTTAATGGCAAACTGTTTGATATGTGAGGCTCTGTGTTCTTTGGCTCTCTCACATTTGAGGACCAACATCAGAAGCTGCAGGTAGCACTAGACAGAAATTAGAAAGCCTTCTGGGACTCTAGTGCTCTAGTAGCACAACTTGGAAAACCAGAGATCATAGGCCCTCAGTTCAGCCCAACGGCACTTTACTAATTCCTGATATCTTTGGATCTGGAGCCTCCTTACAATAAACACTGCACACCCAAATTGTGACTCATATTGGAATTCAACCTGCACCATCCTGACCTGCCATGTTAACCTGGCACCAGTGTCTCCCTCTTTTTTCTCTAAGCTTCCACACTTTACTGGATTCTATGCCTCATGTTCTGGTGGTACTGTAGCTCATTTCAAAGTTTGTCCCTATTCTCCACACATCGTGTAAGGTTCCTGAACCGAACCTTCTCTGATAGTTCATTTCATTCCTGGCACATTGCCTCCCAATCACGGATGCTCTCTGAAATTCCTTCTCCTTGCCCCATTTCTTTCTTACCATTGGCTGTGATCCACCTACAAGGCCCAGCCTCATGTAACTTTGGGACCAAGAATGCAGTCTCCGGATACACTGGGTTTCTTTTCTGTAGGACAGAAAAAATGGCTCCTTTGGATACAACCTATGCAGCGGTACAGGGGCTGCTCGGGTCCAGATATTAAGGGCAGCTGTTATTGAGTTGATTTTTACTTATCTTCTCATTTAGTTCTGTGACTTGGTTATTGTTGCACTAATTTGAATCCAACAAATTTCACAAGGCAACCTCTGATTTGAAGTCTAGTGAAATGAGACATAGGAGAAAGGGCAAAATTGAGAATCCCCACACAACTTAGGCGAATCTCCCAGGACTTACTTATCTTTTAACTAGAAATTTGTACTTTTTGACCACATTCACCGAATTCCCCTATCTCCTAACCCCCCTACCTCTGCTAACCACAAATCTGATCTCTTTTTCTGTAAGTTTGTGTTATTTTTGTTTTTTTAACATTCCACTTAGAAGTAAGATAATATAGTATTTGTCTTTCTCTAGCTAACTCGTGTTTCTGAACATAATGCCCTCAAAATCCATCTATAGTTAACACTTCTCTAGAGGGTATTTGAGAATTGCTAAGAGACTAGATCCTAAAATTTCTCATAACATGGAAAATAAACTTTTTGTAACCACATAAGGTGATAGATTGTGCTACCCAAACTTACGGTAGTAATCATTTCATGTCATTATGCTGTACACCTTAAACTTTTAAGTGGTATATGACAATTATATTGCAATAAAACTGAAAAAAACTTTACCTCATATTTGTCCATGAACTACATGGAGTGATTTAAACACTGCTGATGACACATTATATATAGAAAATCCTAAACACACCACCAAAAAACTATTAGAACTGATAAGTGAATTCAGTAAGGTCTCAGGATACAAAAATATGAAGAAATCAGTTTCATTTCTATATGCTAATTATGAAGTAGCAGAAAGAGAAATTAAGAAAAACAATCCTATTTGCAATTACATCAAAAGAGTAACATATTTAGGAAAAAAACGCAACCAAGGAGGTGAAAGACCTATTCTCTGAAAACTATAAAACCTGACAAAAGAAACTGAACATGACAAACCAAATGGAAAGATAGTCCATGCTCATGGGCTGGAAGAATTAATGTTGTTAAAATGCCCATACAACCCAAAGCAATCTACAGATTTAATGCAATCCTTACCAAAATACCAACCGCATTTTTCACAGAACTAGAACAAGTAATTCTAAAATTTGGGGGCGCCTGGGTGGCTCAGTCGGTTAAGCCTCCGGCTTCGGCTCAGGTCAGATCTCACGTTCGTGGGGTCGAGCCCCGCGTCAGGCTCTGTGCTGACAGCTAGCTCAGAGCCTGGAGCCTGCTTCCGGTTCTGTGTCTCCCTCTCTCTCTGCCCCTCCCCCTCTCATGCTCTGTCTCTCTCTGTATCAAAAATAAATAAAAAACATTAAAAATTTTTTTTAAATTTGCATGGAGCCGTAAAAGACCCCAAATAACCAAAGCAATCCTGAAAGAGAACTAAGCTGGGGAATCACAAGCCCAGATTTCAGGACATTCTACAAAGCTGTAGTGATCAAAACAGTATGGTACTGGCACAAAAATAGACACACAGAGCAAAAGAACAGAATGGAGGGTCCGGAAATAAGTCCATGCTGATATAGTCAATTAATCTATGACAAAGTAGGCAAGAATATGCAATGGCAAAAAGATAGTCTCTTCTAAAAAAAGGTGTTGAAAAAACTGGACAGCTACATGAAAAAGAATGAAACTGGACGACCTTCTGACACCACACACAAAACTAAACTCAGCATGGACGGAAGACCTAAATGGGAGACCCGAAACCATAAAATTCCCAGAAGAAAACATGGGCAGTCTTTCCTCTCACACTGGCCATGGAAACATTTTGCTAGCTACATCTCTTCAGGCAAGAGAAATAAAAGCAAAATTAAACTATTGGGACCACACCAAAATAAAAAGCTTCTGCTTCCTTCTTTCTTAGAATATTTTCTAATTTTAGGGGCACCTGGGTGGTGGCTCAGTCGATTGAGCGTCCATCTTTGGCTCAGGTCCTGATCTCACAGTTCGTGGGTCCAAGCCCCATGTCAGGCTCCGTGCTAACAGCTCAGAGCCTGGAGCCTGCTTCGGATTCTGTGTCTCCCTCTCTCTCTCTCTGCCCCTCCCTTGTTCGCACTGTGTCTCTCTCAAAAATAAATAAACATTAAAAAATATTTTCTAATTTTAGAATTTTCTTTTGAATCTATATCTGAATTTTTCTTCTGATCCTTGTCTTCCAAAGCAGAGAATGTCTATAAATGCTACGAAGTCTGCCCACTGTGAGACCCAGTGAGGGATGGCTTTCCTATGCTCGATGCCTTCTCTGTATCCGTTCCTGCTGCAGTCCCCTCTTGCTCCAGATTTCAGATGATTCTATTAGACATGTCTGGAATGGAAGTGATCTGGTGAGTTTCTTTGTTGGTTTAGGAGAGAGTGAGGAGGGCTGTGCTTAAGGATTTTTCCAAAGTAACAGGTTGTTTGAGATCTTCCCCCCATTTTTAAGTCCCACATATAAAGACATATCACCTCAAATCTTAGTGAGTGGGGTTGGGGGAAGGGATAAAATAATGGTGAGTCAATGGTTAGCGTCAGGGTTCAGATAGCAATTCAAAATTTATAAGAAGCTCATAAATATCTTGAATCCCCCAAACCTGCCTGGCTTGGTGGCAAGAAAGACTCATGAGATTTTTCAGCTACTTCCTGTTCTAATTAAGACATGTATGTATTAATATATATTACCAGTGTCTTCACTTTCATTTTAAGGGAAATGGATGTGGAAGTATGATTAGTTCCATAACTTATAAGCCTTCAGTAGTCAGTAAGATCTATCTGGTAATTTGTTTAAAATGTAATTTTAATAGAGCTCTTTCTCTCCCCATATTTATTTATTTACATATGTTTACTTATAAAACCTTAAGAAGAGGGCAAAACATTCTGGTGTCCAGAGATAAAGACATTAAAACAAAAATTCTGGGGGTGCCTGAGTGGCTCAGTTGGTTAAGTATCTGACCTCGGCTGAGGTCCTGATCTCACTGTTCATGGGTTCGAGCCCCGCGTCGGGCTCTGTGCTGACAGCACAGAGTCTGGGGCCTGCTTTGGATTCTGTGTCTCCCTCTCTCTCTCTGCCCCTCCCTCACTCCTGGTCTGTCTGTCTCTCTCTCAAAAATAAATTTAAAAAATAAAATAAAATAAAAATTCTATAATCTTTTCGTGTTTCAGGGAGAAAAAAATGTGGTAGCATATTTGAAACACTCAATTTTACCTTTAGTAAAACTCCCTATAGGAAATTATAAGACACAGTTTAAAGACTTTGTTCTGTATTTCTAAAAAAAAAAAAAAAAAAAAATTGGCTTGATAAAGGGAAAACAGATAAGAGTAACATTTAGAATGCATGTATTTTTCTCCAGGGAGCAACTACTTCATACTATGAAGAGTTGCAAATATTAATATTTTCAGTTTACAGGGAAAGTTTGAAACTTATACCAAAAGTGTCAAAGCCTAGCTTCTGAGACCTGAGCCTTTGCCGATACACAACATTTATTTTTGGCTCTGTGTGTGCTTACAGAGTTTGATTATACCCAGCTTTATGTAGGCTTTGATTCTTGTCCAAGAGTTTCATCCAGCACTCCTAAGTAGGCTCCTAAATGAGCTCCCCCTTCAGACAGGTTAATAGTCTGAAAAGTTTACACCAGTTTGCTTCATGTGACATAAACATATAAAACCAATGGTGGCAATGGAGAAAATATGCAGGGACCCAGGTCTGGGGCTCATGTTACAGCATAAATGATTCATCAGTCAGGCAGTCAGAGTTCCCAGAGTAAATAATTTCCACTTTACCACTGGACTGGAAGATAGAGACAGAGCTGAATTTAAAAATTAACTTTTTAAACGTTGACGTCTTATATTTGGTAATATTTTAGAAATATCTGTATCTTAAACTGTATCCTTCCTAGTTCCCAAATACCTGGGTCAAGGAGATCTTACCAATAAGAGCAAACTCCCCAGGGCTAAATATGAGGATAAGAGGTTACTTGATTTAAATCCTAATCCCATCTAGTTAATAAAGGATGAAGACATTTCTTACAAGAAAAGGCAAATAAAATCAAACTCTAATTTTATTCTGTTTTAAATATGCTGAGTCTGGTGATCAAATATTTCCAAGCTAAAGACTGAGTGACCCAATATGCCTTGAATTTAATGAATGGTCCATTGTGGTTATTCATTCATTCAAACACATATCAGAAAATTTTGAAAACAAGCAACCATGCTAATTTAGGGTATTATCCAAACAGTGTGGGGCTCAGAATTATTATTCAAGAAATACTTTCAATTTAGATAAGAAACAGATCTGAGAATGTGTAATCAATCTACTAGAGCCGAGAAGAACTACATACAAGTTCTAGCCAATCATCAGTCATTAATCATCTGCTTATGTGGTAAGTGCCGTGCTAAGCAATAGATATATAAAAATGGAGAAGTAAAACTGAGTCATTCACGGTCCAGTGAGTGTCTGGATATGAAACAGATTATTGTAATATACCATGATAGAGGTATCAACCGGGTACTCTAAGAAAACATGAGGTCAGCGTTTCCTTCAGAGAGCTGGGAACAACTCCACAGTTGAGGCAAGCTTTGAGTTAAGTCTTGGAGTATGAGCAGGCACATTGCCGAGGAAGGAAGGGCTGTCATTCCAGGCAAGGGAACTGCCTGTGCCAACATATGGAACCCTGAGGTCACCAGATCTTTTCAAAACACTTAACGTTACTGGAGGCTAGTTAGCTTAAGGTGCATACAGGGTGGGACATGGGATATGTGGGTAGATTCTCCCATTATTTCCTTGCCTTATTCTTGTCTGTTCATTCACTTTATAAAATTAGACTCAATGATCTCTAAGTTTCAAAATTCTACAATCCTATGAAAGGAAAAAAATCTGTTCTTAGTTGGAAGAAAAGAGCTCTTTGGGGTGAACAAGGGTGTGGGATTGTTTCCATGAAAATGAAGGTTTGCAGCTGCCTCACAGAAGCTACATTAACAGTTAAAAAAAAAAGAGAACTTTTTTTTCTATTATTAGTATGTTTTGACATATGCCTCTAGCACTATTTGGAAGGAAAATGACAATTTTTCCTTCAATACTAGATATGTTTCTTTTCATTTTCTTTTATTAGACTCCCTCAGAAAGGAAAGTTTTTGTCCTGGTCTCATTTTTGGATAGAAAGTATGTATTTTAAAGCCAGGCAATCTACTTCTAAAAACTAATTTGTTGTCTGTTTATGTATGTATTTATTTGTTATTTTAAAGTGTATTTATTTATTTTAAAGTTTACATTTTGAGAGAGAGAGAGAGAGAGAGAGAGAGAGAGAGAATCCTACTTTGGGCTCGAACTCAGGATCCGTGAGATCATGACCTGCACCAAAACCAAGGGTCAGACACTTAACTCACTGAGCCACCCAGGTGCCCCACCAATCTGTTGTCTTTTATAGCTAGCCACATACACAAGAAACTTAGAGTCCAAGTTCTGAGTGGAGCTTCCCCATAACAAGGTTCTTTTCAGAAACCAAAGTGAACCTCAAGTTATTGGGATGAGAGGAATGGCATGTAAAACTAATATCCTGCTAATGAGTAAAAGAAAAATAAAGAGAAAACAGAAACTATTCTCCATGTAACACATGATCTCAAAAACGTAGAAGTTGGAAAAATAAACTCTGAAGTGGATTATGAAAGACAAAAACACTTGGGATTATTTTTTAACACATCGTACTGAAAATTACCGTGAACACTCACATTCATGGGGAATGACGGAGTCTGTGGATTATTTAGATAATTAAACTTTAACTCAAAACCACAGAGACTGTCACTAAATTTTAAATTGAAACTCTAAAAACAGACAACTACTTTCTCAAATGATATTTCTTTAGAGTGTAGTTTTAGAAGTAGTTACAGAACAAAGTAATTATCTGATTTTTAAAAACTTGGATCTTAGCTAATTTACCTTAGTCTCTAGATTCCATGTTTTGCTTCTTTGAGATCAATAGACCACTGATTCTCTGACATAAGCAACTTCACTCCAACAGCCTTGCACTCTATCGTTAATGGAAAAGCAAGTGCATTTCCCTGTTCCCTGACTTTTGATAGTAGCATGTTACACCTTCATCCATCCAAAGTTTTAGCCAGTCTTTATGATCAAATTCAAACCATCTCCTCTATAAATTGTCCACTTGACCGTGTCTGCTTGAATAATTGCTATCTGGTCAGAAATTCTTCGGCATCTATTATTACCCATCATTTAACTGGCAGTAAGTTCCATGCTAGTTCTGTGATTATTATCCTGGAACTCTGCACTGCTGACTTTCAGCATGAGCAGGTGTTTGTGTCTGGTCTCCTCAACAAGGTCATTGCTCCTTAAAGACAGAGACTTTTTCTTCTTGGTGCTTTTACAGAGTTTGGTTCAGTAAATATTTGGTAATTTGAATAATTGATTAATTCAACAAACATTTACCAGGTAACTACCATGAAATGAACTAACATAGACCCTGTGTCTTTTTCTAGGTTTGTCCTAAAGGCTGATAAACTCAAACGTTAGAATGTAAAAATCAGTTAAATGTAAAAATCTTCATCCTCTATAGATAAATTGCTTATGTTTATAAGGTAGTAATTTAAGAATTTTTATTTAGCAAGTAAGAGAAGGAGACGAAAAAGGGGGAGAAATCAAAATTTTTATAGGGCTTAAGAATCTAAATGTTTATATTTTCTATCTCTTCAACAACATTACTGTTGTATCATAGATTTATGGCTAATAATGTGATGACAAAAGGGAGATACATTACTGTCCTGAACTCAGGGCTCAGAGACTCCCCACAGCTCACATGAACAAAATGTAAGACTCTGTCTGAAAAAATCTAGTGATTTATGTGATGTCAGTATGTTGATACTCCTAATAGCAAGACGACCTAATCAATAATGCAGTAGAAAGGACAGGTCATGGGAATTTGAGTTAGACCACCTGATTTTAAATCTAACTATATTATGGAGTTTAGTTAGCCAGCTTGAATTCTTAGGAAAGACAGTGTTGGGTTATAAAATGTATTGATGAATTCATCTGGTATAAATGATTAAAGGTATACATGAATGAATGAATGAATGAGAAAGGACAATTCTTCCTCACATAAGAATGCCAAATAATATATGTAGCTATTCCCCTCTCTGGAAGGTAGAGCTTAATTCCCTTATCTCTGAGATGGATTTATTTTTTTGACCAATTACCAAAAAATAGAGAATGGAAAGGGGAAAATAGTAACTTTATGAAGGAGAAACTTGGTAGACATCTTAACCGAGTGATCAAGGTTAAACTCATCATGTGGATATTACCCATCTCCTGATAATTATTTGAACAGAACAGTGCCTTGCCTTTGTGGTATTCTTACTAAAAACCTATACCCCAGTGTGATCATGGAAAAAAAAAAACCCAAAACATGGGAATACCCCAAAATAAGATAAAGTCTACAAAATATCTGACTTATACTCTGCAGAAGTGTCAAGGTCATGAAAAACAAAGAAAAATTGTTACAGACCAGAGATTAAGGAGATGTGACAATTAAATGCAATTAAATGCAATTTGGTTTATAGAAACAGGAAAAAAGACATTTTATTTTTTAAAAAATGAAATCAAAATAAAATCTGTAGTTTAGATAATAGCATTATTTCTTAAAAGGTACATGGTTACATAATTTGTTAACATGAGGAGAAACTGGGAGAAAGTGACATCTACTATCTACTACCTACTATATTTGCAACTTTACCATAAAAAGCATATTTTTAGAAAATCTTATATTTATCAGTAAAGAGAAATGAGATAGTGATATATGCTGCAATCTGGATGAAACTTGAAAACATTATGTTAAGTGAAATAAAGAACAATCACCCAAGTCTGTATGTATGTATGCATGATTCTACTTATCTGAAATACCCGGAAAAAAAAACAAATTCATACAGACAGAAAGTAGATTGGTGGTTGCCAGGGGCTGGGGAGAGAAGAGGAAGAGAAATAACTGCTTATTATGTAGGGTTTTTAGTGGGGGGAGGACAATCATATTCTAAAATGGGTTGTGGTGATGGTTACACAACTCTGTATTGTGTAACCACTGTAGTGTTCACTTTAAATAGGTGAATTGTAGGATATGTGAATTATGCCCCATTAAAACTGTCATTGAAAAAAGTCTCCAAGGGAGGCTTCATCTATAACTGGATATTGGTGTTCAAACATTATCATTAGCCTCCATTTTTCTCCATGTCTTGGTTCTGCCTTCCATTTTGTTGGTGGTTCTCCCAGGCTCCACATGGAACCCCCTGGTTCACATCGTGCTCACTTCCCAGCAGTCCTGGAGGCATGAGCTACCTTTCTCCCTAAGGTCCATACAAAAATCTTATTTCACTTTGTTGGTTCTGATTGCATGATGAGCAAGTTCTTAAACCAAACTCCCTCCACAATGATATGATGAGGCAAGGAATAAAGGGGTGGACTAGTTTGGACAGTATTGATAGCTACTCAGAAAAGCAAACTATTGTCCTGTTACCAGGAATGTGAATGCATGTGAATGAATGTTGACAAGCACAAGAAACTTTCCTGTTCATTTTTAGAAGTTGATAGAAAACAATCTTTAACTTAAATTAATGGGTTTTCCTTAAAAAAGAAAAGAAATATCTACAGTTTTTTTCTAAATTTTTCTCTTAGTCTTCACCAACAAACACAACAAGAATAACAACAACAACAGCAAAATTTGCCTGGTTTTGAGATGCTCACAGATGCGAAAGACAAAAGTTCTAGTGCTTTTCTTTTTTAGCAATGTAATTAGTTTCTCAAACTTCACACAGGGAAACATTATATATCACTAACTAGAATGTAAACTGTTTCAGGCTAGATGAAAACTGTTCATTTACTGTGGCTATTAGCTACACATCTCTATTTGAAATACACATAAAAATTAGTTAAAATTCAATACAACTAAAAATTCGATAACAGTCCCATTAGCTATGTTTCAGGCATTCTGTGGTTACATGTGACTGTCTAGTGCCTCACATGCTGGAAAACACAGTTGAAAACTAATGGCAGATTATCCTAAGTGTGCAGCAATGATTTAACCTATTACATTTATTTCTAGAATTGTGTCACAGATCAGATTCCTAAGGACATCTCATGTACATTAATTATACAAATAAAAGGACATTCCAAGAAGGTTACAAAGAAAGGCTCAAGATTCTTTACCCTGCTCTACTTAAATATCCAGTTTTATGAGTTTGGCTATAACGCTCTTCAATGGCTATTGATAACTATCCCATCTAGGTGTGATGTTTGAGTCCTTCATGGCCAGACCCCAGAGTGCCTCTCTCTAGTGAGCAGTCAGCTCCGTCCTATACCTGGGTAGAAGGTTCCCTTTGAACATCATCTTAATCACTGGCCTAGCATAGCTCTCCAAATGCAGCTCTATTATGCATGCCTGGTTGGAGCCAAAGTAATTTGCTCCTGGTCACTGCTGCTAGGACCACGGATACACAGTGGCCCTTTCAACTGCCACCAGGGCCAGCACAACTATCATACGGGATCTTTTTTTAAGTTTATTTATTTATTTTAAGAGGGGTGGAGCAGGGCAGAGAGAGAGAGAATCCCAGGCAGGCTCCATGCTGTCAGTGTGGAACCCGACTCAAGGTTCAAACTCATGAACCATGAGATCATGGTTTGAGCCAAAACCAAGAGTTAGACGCTTAACTGACTGAGCCACCCAGGTACCCCAAATCATTTTTAAAAACTCAGATGTAATTGACACATAACATTGTGTAAGTTTAAAGTATGCAATATGTTCATTTGACACATCTATATATTGCAATATGATTGCCACTGTAGCCTTAGCTAAAACCTCTGTCAGTCTACGTAGTTATCATTTCTTTGCAGTGAGAACAATTAAGAGCTAGTCTCTTATGGGGTACCTGGGTAACTCAGTCTGCTAAGTGTCTGACTTTGGCTCAGGTCATGATCTCACCATTCATGTGTTCAAGCCCTGTCTCGGGGTCTGTTCTGACAGCTCAGAACCTGAAGCCTGCTTCAGATTCTGTGTCTCCCTCTCTCTCTGTTCCTTCCCGACTTGCTTGCTCTCTCTCTCTCTCTCTCAAATAAACATTAAAAAAATATTTAAGATCTAGTCTCTTAGCAGCTCTGAAGCTTATAATATAGTGTTGTTGACTCTAACACTTTCACTGTCTTACTGAAATTGGAGGGCACGTAAAAATCAGGACTGGAGCATACACCAGAATTACCGTGACCCTGTTCGTTCTTCTTGGCTTCTCAGGATACAGGGGACAACAGGGAGCTCTGTGCTATGGCTTTTTCATTCCCTAGGACAGAGCTCTGTGGTAGCCTTCCCACAAGGAAGAAAGAAGAGCTGAGCAAACACACACTTTGTCGGCTAGCCCCTCCCTGCTGTGTGTGTGGGCAGGTGGGGGCCCACCCCAGGGAGACGCAGAGCTAACGCCGCTGTGGCACATTCCCTTTTACAGCCCTGTGCCTTTACTTTCCCCATCCCAATAATCCAAGCTGCAAGCCCGTGTTCTTTTATATCAGCTTTTCCTTAAGATCCCAATCGCACTGGTGCATACAAGTCTTCTGAGTCCTGAGAGACCAGGCCTTTGCCCTGTTCACCAAGAGCCCTCTGCATAGCACCAGTGACATTGAACGACATCAGAGCGTTTGTTCACACGGTGAACATTTTACAGATCTCTTACCGTGCAGTTTCACTTTCTCAGCCATGCACTTCAAAGTGTGTCCATGTTCCTATTAAAATGACTGCTTAGACTCTTCCAAAAATAGCTTAATGTTTTATTTCAAATGATAGGATATGGAAATAATTTAGATTTCCTTAATTGAATAAATTACAATCATTAAAAACCATTTTGTATAACAGCTTTCCTGAGGTATAATTGACACGCTCTGCTCCCATGTTTCAAATCTACAATTTGATGGGTTTTGATATACATGAAACCACCACAATCAAGATAATGAATCACCACCAGAAGTTGCCTTGTGCCCTTGGCAATCCTGCCCTCCTCTCTCCACACCTTCCAAGTCATCTCCTCCTCCCAACCCGCAGGCAACACTGATCTGCTTTCTGTCATTATGAATTAGTTTGTATTTCCTAGAATTTTTTATAAATAGAATTATACAGTATGTCTGTGTGTGGGCAGGTGGGGGGGGGATGTCTGGCTTCTTTTCTTCTGCCTACGTATTTGACATTTGTCTGTGTTGTGCGAGTTAATAGCTCTCTTGTTTTTCAGTCGCTAAGGATTATTCATTATATGGAGATGCCACAACTTATACATCCATTTACCTGGTAATGAACATTTGCGTCACTTCCAGTTTAGGCATATTACAAGGAAGTGTGCTCTGAGCATTCACGCACACGTCTTTGTGTGGAGATAGGCTTTTGTTTCAGGAACGGAATGCCTGAATCAAAGAGCACGTACATGTTTAACTATTGGAGCCACTGCCAAACTTTTCCAAAGTGTTTGTACCGTGTCTTATTCCCCCCAGCAATGTATGAGGTTTCCAGTTTTTCAGCAACTTCGCCGACACATGGTAGAATTTATCTTTAAAATTGTAGAGTTCTTAAAAGTATGAGGTGGTGTCTCATTATGTCTTACCTTGCATTTCTCTATTGATCGATCATGTTGAGCATATTGTCATGTGCTTACTTGCCTTCCATAGGTTCTGTGTTGAAACTGTTTAAATTTTTTGCCCATTTTTAATTTTTATTTTTTTCCAGCTTTATTAAAATATAATTGACATCTAACATGTTTATGCGTTATGTGTAAGTTTCAGGTGTATGCAATGTGATGTTTGATACATGTACATACTGAGAAGTGTTCACCTCAGTGAGGCTAGTTAATACATTCCTCACGTCACATCATTGCATTTTGTTGTGTTGTTATGGAGAGAACATTGAAACACCACTCTCACAGCAGCTTTCAACTCTACAATACAGTATTGTTAACTTAAGGTCTCCCCAACTTAGAACTGAAAGTTTGTACTCTTCTTTATATATATATATATATATTTTTTTTTTTTTTTTTGAGAGAGAGTGCATGCACGTGGGGGAGGAGCAAAAAGAAAGGGAAAGAGAGAATCCCAAGCAGGCTCAAGGCTGTCAGTGCAGAGCCTAACGTGGGGTTTGATTTCACGAACCATGAGATCCTGACCTGAGCCGAAATCAAGAGTCCAACACTTCACTGACTGAGCCACCCAGGTGTTCCCCCAAATTTGTACTCTTTGACCAACATCTCCCCATTTCCCTGACCCCTTAGCACCTGGCAATCACCATCCTACTCTCTGTTTTGATGAGTTCTATGTTTTTAGATTTCACATATAAGTCTGCCTGACTTATTTCATGTAGCATAATGCCCTCAAGGTCTATCCAAGTTGTCACAAATGGCAGGATTTTCTTCCTTTTTTTGTGGCTGAATCATATTCCATTTCATATATATGTATGTATATATACTATATATTATATGTAATATATTCACCTGTTGATGGACACTTCAGTTGTTTTTGTGTTTTATTTGCCTCTTTTTTAAAAAATGCATGGTTTGTTTTCATATTACTGAGTTTTGAGAGTGCTTTACATACAAGTCCTGGATTCCAGTAGGTATGTGACATGTAAATATTTTCTTTCAGTCAGTGGCTTACTTTTTCATTTTCTTGAGATGTCTTTCAAAGAATAGAAGTTTCTTGAGTTTGAGAAAGCCCAATTTATGATTTTTTTAATGGATTGTTTTTGGTGTGATATGTAAGAAATCTTTGCTTAACCCAAAGATTTTCTCCTATGTTTTCTTTCAGAAGTTTTATAGTTTTAGATTTTATATTAAGGTTTATGATCCATTTTGAACTGAATGAGGTAAAGTAAGGATCACAGATTCATTTTATTTGTTTTGGGTTCTTGTGGGTGTTTTTGCACATGTATATCTAATTTTCCTAGCACCATTTGTTGAAAAGACTATTCTTTCTCCACTGAATTGCTTTTGTACTTTTGTTGAAAGTTAATTGACCATATACATGTGGGTTTATTTCTGGACTTTGAATTTTGTTTACTCTATTTGTCTATTCTTAAGCCAATATACCACATTGTCTTGATTGATATAGTTTCATGATTTTCAAGTTAGGTACTGTAAGTCCTCCAAATTCTTTCTTGGTATTGGCAACTCTAGGTCTTTTGCATTTGATATATAAAACCAGTATGTCAATTACACAAAAACAACCTACTGGATTTAAAAAAATTTTTTTTTAATGTTTTTTATTTATTTTTGAGAGACAGAGACAGCAAGAGCAGGGGAGGGTCAGAGAGAGAGAGGAAGATACAGAATCCGAAGCAGGCTCCAGGCTCTGAGCTAGCTGTCAGCACAGAGCCCAATGCGGGGCTCGAACTCACAAACTTGAGATCATGACTTGAGCCGAAGCCGGACGCTTAACCGACTGAGCCACCCAGGCACCCCTGGATTTTTTTTAACTTGCTAGAATTATGACTGGGGAAAAACATAGTAATAATCTTGAGTCCTCCAAAACATGAAGACTGTATTACTTCCCATTTATTTAGATCTTCCTTAATTTCTCTCAGCAATGCTTATACTTTGCAATGTTAGGAGTTATACTTTTCATTTATTTATTGGTTAGATTTATCCTTATTTCACAGTTTTAATTTTTATTGTAAATGGAATTCTTTTTAATGTGAAACTATTAGTTGTTGGCATATAGAAATACAATTAATTTTTGTAGTGATCATGCATCCTGTAAACTTGCTCATTCTAATACCTTTTTTGTAGATTCCATGGAATTTTCTGTGTATAGAATCATGTTGGTTGCAAATAAAGACAGATTTACTTCTTCCTTTGCAACTCTTAAATTCTTTTCCTTGCCTTATTGCACTGGCTGGGACCTCCAGTACAATATTGAGTAACAGTGGGGAGAGTGGACATCCTTGACGTCTTCTGATCTTAAGGAGAAAACTTTCTTTCATCATTGAGTATGATGTTAGCTGTAGTTTTTGGGGTTTTTTTGTTTTGTTTTGTTTTGTTTGTTTTTGTAAGTGGCCTTTATCACTTAGAAGTCCCCTCTATTCTTAGTTTGGTAAGAGTATTGTTCTTTTAATCAGTGATGAATGTCAGATTTTGCCAAATGATTTTTCTTCATCTATTGAGATGATAATATGGTGGGGAATTGATTTTTGATTGCTAAATCAACCTAATTACCTGCAATAAACAGGGTTTTTAAATTTTCTTTTTAATGTTTATTTATTTTCAAGAGACAGAGAGACAGAGTGCAAGCAGGGGAAGGGAGGAGAGAGAGGGAGACACAGAATCTGAAGCAGGCCCCAAGCTCTGAGCTGTCAGCACAGAGCCCGACGCGGGGCTAGAACCTTCGAACTGCGAGATCATGACCTGAGCCAAAGTCGGACGCTTAACTGACTGAGCCACCCAGGTGCCCTAAAACAGGGTTTTTAAAACAGAAATATATCCTATTGGATTCGAGTCTCAATTTTCTTGACTATTTAGTGATCGTACCACAGTTTATTAACTCATGAAAGATTACTTGTTTTTTAGTGAGGATTACTTTCAATAAATCTCAAAAATTATTAAATTTTTAGAGGGAAATAATCTTAAAACATAAAATTTGGAATGATAATTGGTTTTTCAAGGTTAAATGCAAACTTTTCTTCAGTCTTTTCTTCAGTCTTCTTAGAAATGAGAAAATACCTGAAGTGTCTACTTTTCATGAGCTTTTATGCATTTCCAGCCACAAAAGTTTTCAGTGTAGGGCAAAGTATTCTGTGTGTTTCCACCTGTTTACACAATTCTCTTTCTCCCACTCTATTTTGTGAGAACAGTGGTTGGGAACTAGTGTAAATCAACTCCCCTTTGGAGTCATTTTCCCCAAAGGAGGTGGCAGGAACGCTGCTTTGGGTGACCCTGGGGTCCACAGTGGGGACAGAAAAGGATTGAGCAATAATACCACCCATTAGCTACTGCTTCCCGAGAGATGTACAGGAAATGTTCACGATCAAATTTCAGTTGAAACTCAGGGCAGGAAATGACTATTCTCATCAAAGGGGAATTAAAAGATTCCCTTAGGCCTCAGGAGGCAGTGAGGCTGACTATACTACTGAGCAAGTTGCCAAAGTGAGAAGGCAGATAATGAGTTCTTGAGTTGGAGAGACAGAGCCAATCAGCCATCAGCCATTTTATTAACCAGTAAATCAAGAGAAGTAGACTGGAAGGAATCCAAGCCCTCAGAAGAAATGGAATGATCAAGACATAAAGGACATTAAGCAAGCACATAAGCAAAGACGAGGAATTTTTGCAAGACAGTGCCTATTAATATAGGATTTGGGGAGAAGGAGACAGGGTCTGAGCACTGCCTGCATAATTTCTGATCTACGTCTCCTTTCATTTCCTTCTAAAGCCTCTATCAGTTTTCTTATCTACATTAGCATAAGGTGAAGTATAAAACACAACCTAACCCAAAGTGACTTCTAAAGTTAGATTCTGTTCGATGAAAAGGTGCTTCGAGTTGCTGAAGTCTTAACTGGTTGGCACATGATGAGAATCCAAACTGGGAAGTGCTGACTTGCCCAACAGGTTACAGAAATGGAATTTGGAATTCTCAAGGCAATCTTGGTGCAAAAGCACAGAGAAGTGTATGTTAGTGGAGAAAACCCAAGAGGAGGACAGAGTGAAGGGTTGTGAGAAACCCACCATGTTGAGTGCAACAGGACTTCAACAGCAGCAATGACAGATGTTTTACGTGAAAACTTTATAAATTTTCCCGATATATTGCACAGTTATGCAAAACTGGAACTTTCTTCATTTCTTAATAAAGTTTTAGTGCCCCCCTTTTTTTGTTTATTTTGAGAGAGGGAGAGAGAACATGAGTGTTTGGTGCAGAAGGAGGGAGGGGCAGAGAGGAGCGGGGGAGCAGGAAGATTTGGGGAGGGGCAGAGTGAGAGGAAGAGAGAGAGAGAATCCCAAGCAGACTCCACAATGTCAGCTCAGGCCCTGTGCAGGGCTCAACCTTACAAACCATGAGATCATGACCTGAGCTGAAATCAAGAGTCAGACGCTTAATGACTGAGCCACCCAGGTGCCCCATTGACCCCCCTTCTTAATGGGTGGTGACAAGAATCATCTTGATTCAAGGTTAGCACAGATACTTAAGGTTTGAAACACAACAATTGTAACTACATTTTCAATCATTCTCATTCTCCCTCAACCCTCTTCTCCTTTCTGCCCAGGAGGTGACATAAGTTCCAGGAAGTAGGGAATTTAACTATCATCTAGGTCAAGGGAAGAGAGTGCCCAGTACTCCATCATCCTGTGTCCATCTCTGGAGGCCGCTGAGCTGTGACTAATCCACCAGCCTCTGGATGTGTGTCCTGCTGCCTGTGCCAAAGGAAACTCCGTCCTGCCCATCACACCCCTAAGGGTCTGTTCACTGCAGGTCACTCTGGGTCCTGCTCACTGGGGCATAGATCCTACCTCCCTCCATGGCCTCTTGGCCCGGCTGCCATCTGTGTCCCTGTCTCAGGGCCATGGTAACTTTCTGCTGCTGTCCCTGTGTCACCCTGAGGATGCAGGAGGTTGCCCTTGAATCAGACTTCTGGGCATATCGCTCAGATTTTTGTGGCACTAGGATGGGTGCAGGGTTCCTCAGAGTGGCTCACTGCCTTCCCAGGCCAGGCCCTGATAAAGGAAAGTCTGGGTCCTTTCCTGCTTTGGGTCCCCTAAACCTAGCTTGGATTTCCAGTTGCCTTCCCTACCTGGACTCAGCCTGGGCCGGGAGGAGAGCCAGGGGCCAGAGACACTTACAAACACCCTCTCTTGCTTTCTCTCCTCTTTGAAGTTCTTTCCCCAGCCAAGAAAAGTCTTTTCATCCTCTTCTTGTGTGGCTGCAAATGGGCTCTTCATCTTTCTTCTCCCTGGTTGTTGTTTGAGGTTAGACTCGATGTCTTCTTCCTTCAGGCTTTGAATCTTGATAATTAAAGCTAAATTTTTGGAATCCAGAAAACAGGTTTTTTTAGGTTTGTGGCTCTCAACTCAACCTCCTGCTGCTCAAGGCTTCTCGGTTCCATTTATATCTAACCTCTTAAGTGTAAATCAAAGATGTTACAGTTCGCTTGAGTAGTGGGAGGAAAGACAATGGTAAAAGGAAATGTAAGGAGAAGGAATGGCAATTAATATGTCAAATAGTATTCACGACACCAACAGGCGTTTTCAGATTGGTGGAACTGTTGGGTGATGTGGCGTAGGCAACCCTAAAAATCCTTAAAGATTATCAGTCTTGTGTATATATATTCTCAAATATTTGATTTGGTTGTTTTAGTTAGAAATAGAGAAAGAAGGTGAGTTGTAAGTCTAACACGACATGGGAGAGAGGCAAGAGGGCCTCGGGGTTTGTGTTGACTTTCCTTCCCATCTAAAACTCTGCAGAACTGTGGATTTTCATGAGGCATGGCCCGCGGTTTCAAGCTAATTTTATCTCAGAGTGAGTATAACCCCACTGACATGTGGGTTAAAGAGGAAATGGTCAACACATGTTAGCTCATTGTAGCAGTAGTAGAAGTAGAAATTGTGGTGGTTCTTGAACAAGCAGACAACGTGGTACCAACTATCTGGGGAAAGAACTCGAGACAAGACCATCCCGGTGGGTATGCCATTAGCAACATTGTTTAGAGCCTTAAGTGAGAGAGACTGAGGCCGATATCCTAGCCCACCTGTATCTTCTCTACATCATTATCTGTAATATAAAGCGGTGCTCCAGCGGACCTCAAAATGGTGATCAATCAAGGTCTGGTTGCTGATCTTGCAAGCAGATGATGTCTCTGGAGTGTCTGTTTATTTGAGATGCTATAATTGGGTACTTTTGGATTGTCTGAAAGAGGTTGGGATAAATGTATTAGTCAGGGTTCTCCAGAGAAATAGAACTAATAGGAGATATATGTTAGGTGTGTGTGTGTGTGTGTGTGTGTGTGTGTGTGTGTGTGTGTGTGTAGGAGGGATTATAGGAAATGTATATATATATATGTATACCTTACATCATCCTACATATATTCTGTATCTTTATCTTATACCTATAAATCTATGTCTATAGCTACACCTATATACTCTTTATATTTAGGTCTAGCACTAGATAGTTTTATTTTAAGGAACTGGCTCATGTGATGGCCAGGGCTGGCAAGGTCAAAACCTGCAGGGCACCCTGGCACGTTGTAGCTTCCAGCAGGAGTTGATGGTGCATTCCTGAGTCCAAAGGCAGTCTGGAGACAGAATCCCTTCCTCTTTGGGGACTCCAGTCTTTTCTCGTGAGGCCCTCAACTGATCGGATGAAGCCCACCCACATTATGGAGAATAATCTGCATTAATCAAAGACTACTGACTTCAATCTTAATAACATATTAAGATTCACAGTGATAGCAAAACTGGTTTTTGAGCCAACAACTGGGCACTTTAGCCTAGTGGACACATAAAATTAACTGTCAAAATTAGGAGTTTTGCTCTTATCATCTTTTTATTTTTTCACGCATGCAAAAGCAAAGGGCTTTATTACGAATTTAGGCCCAGCCAGCCTAAACTCGGGCTCACAGACTTACTGGATCCACGTGGAGTGAGCCCCGAACAAAGGCAGGGTAGGGCTTTTATGAGTTTGGGAAGGGGGAGTTACAGGAAATACAGTGATCCAATCATTATTATACAATATTATTGACAGCAGGTTTAA
>NC_043700.1:19650889-19667543 GCF_006229205.1 Suricata suricatta
AAACTCGGGCTCACAGACTTACTGGATCCACGTGGAGTGAGCCCCGAACAAAGGCAGGGTAGGGCTTTTATGAGTTTGGGAAGGGGGAGTTACAGGAAATACAGTGATCCAATCATTATTATACAATATTATTGACAGCAGGTTTAACCATTCACATTGCCTAGAGTATTTGTTACTTTTGGCGGGACCCAATCACAACTGTTTCAGCAATGCACTACTGTAAATGTAGTTCTAGTTCTAAGTATTTTTAAATATTTGTTGTTGGATCTCAGGCTTGTTAGTCTGTGAGGATGATATTTAAAATGGGGGTCAAGCCTTTCCAAAAGACTTAAAGGTAGAATCCACATATATACAACTAAACAAAAAGTTCAGCCCCTAGTAAAGTTTCAAGTATCTCCCTGGAGTTAAGTGGACTGACTCTGAAAAACCCTCAACTTGGTGAGGTGAACCAGATCCAGTCGACCAATTTGACCTGATCCTCAAAAAGACTCTGACTCCAGGATCTCCAGCCCTGCTCCAGCCACACCCCGGAAGCTGGCTGGTCTAGCACGGCAGAAGCCTGAGGAATCATCCGGTCCAGTAAAATAAACTGTCCTGCTTCTTTGCCATCGGACTGGCAAATGTTGCCCCAGAAAGCTGGGGAAACAGCAAAAGTTCCTGATTGTACTAACCTTCCTCTTATGGGTAGGATGTTCTGTTGGTACGGGATAGTCTAGCTGTGGTTGGCGACCACCACAAGAGAGAAGAACAAGGAGCCAAAACCAAAATTGCTCTTATCATCTTTAGAGGCATGGACAGTGGAAGGCATAACTGCCCAGTGGCTGCTCCCTGTCTGATTTGAGCCCCACTGTAAGGGTAGAGAGGCATCCTCTCTACCATCTGCGGGAAATCCAGCATGGCTCTGCGCAGTCCAAAGGTCAGCCTGGAGGTGCCTGGAAACAAGTCTCTTAAGGGTGTGGATGTTAATCTCCTTCCTGGAGGCTCAGTAGCAGTGTGGACGAGGTACCCTCAGCTGGGGTTTTTGTGACACAGCCTGGAGATGAGCTAGAGAACAGGTGTTCATGGGCACACCTGAGCAAGCCTCTAGGCATGCCTTCACATGCCCGAGGGGAACATTCTGGAGACAGGAATCTCTGAGCCAGGGGAGATCATGAGCCACTAGAAGACACATCCACAGGCTAGAAAGACCCAGAGACTTCTTGGTTATACTCTTGTTACTATAGACTGTGAATTCAATTAGTCTCAATACAGACTCTGAGGAATTCATAAGAATTCTTACAGGTATTGTCATTTATGTCTATCTACAAATGGTTTGAACTCGACCTAATTACTAAAGTCTAGTCTGTGGCTCAGGCTGAGCAAAACCAGCTCTGTTCAAGGCATACTGTACAGAAATATAAATGAGTGTGTTAACTTTGCACAAAATCTGGTTTTGGGTCAAATTGATAGAACTGTCTGAAGGTCAGCTCACTTGGTTTAATAATTTAAAACGGTAAGCTAGCTAGTTTGGTGAACAAGAGCATAAGATATGAGGGGCACCTGGGTGGCTCAATTGGTTAAATGTCCAACTCTTGATTTCAGCTCTGGTCATGATCTCATGGGTCATGGGTTCGAGCTCTGTGCCAGGCTCTGGACTGTCAGTGAGGAATCTGCTTGGCATTCTCTGTCTCCATCCCTCTTTTCCCCTCCCCTGTTCTCTCTCTCTCAAAATAGTTAAATAAAATGTTACAAAATAGCACAAGATATGGGGTAAGATAATTATGAATTCAAATTCTGGTGCCACTTTGACACCTTTGTGACTTGGATTAGTTGTTTAATGTTTAAGTGTTGCTTCTTCCTCTCCTTATAGGGCTGTTATGAGCTCTTGCATACAGAAAGGACTCAATAAACAGTAGTTGTTAATCTTATTACTATTTCATCTGTCACCAATTCCATTTTCCCACTTAAAGGGTAGCTGTGAAAGTAACTGCGACATCTCTACTGTGGTTCCTAACCTGGGTGGGCCTGTGGAAGCAGGGGGCATCTGTGGGTGCTGTGGGGGAGGACTATTGTCACTCGCCACAATGACTGGGGGGTTCCTCTGGCATTTAGTGTCCAGAGATCAAGCACCATAAATATCCTGCAATTTGTGGGTCAGTCATGCCCTCTGAATTAATTTTCTCACCCAAAATGCCATTAATGAGAAATGCATCATGCCTCTCAACCCAGTGAAACAGAACAAAACTAAATTAAGCAAAAAGAATTAACACAAAGCACTCGCTGTGATTATTGAGTTTATTTTCCAATGATAAATGAAAGTTCTTTGTTTTTTTTTTTCTTTTTTAAGCTGAAAAAGATTAAAGTAAAGTGGTTTTCCTGGGTAGTGCCTCCCATTATGTCATGGAAGAAACAATTTGAGGAAAGGATTCATCTTAGCTGTATTGTATGCACTTCACTACAATCTGGTTTGTAGGAAATGACCCTCTCGCTGCAGTGAACACTGTGTGTGCATGTGTGCACGTGTGTGCATGTATTTTAACCGCTTTTATTTATAGAGGTAAATTTATGTTGAGGGATTTCTCACTCTCCATAGTATTTTAATTAAAACTTTGATACTAATTTTTTTTCAGAATAGTATTATACTTTGTTGCTTGAAGGAGTAAAGGTAATACCTTGACTTATAAATAACTTTATGACTTTAAAACAACCTGCACTTTTATATATTCCAATGTGATGACCCCAGTTTGCAGACTCTGAACTTGTACTTGTCAGCTGATGAATACACATTCAGCGATGTCTTCTGCTCATGGACTGGCCAGTTAACATACTCTCTATTTATTTATTTAAAAAAATTTGAATGTTTATTTTTGAGAGCAAGAGCAAGAGACAGAGCACAAGCTGGGGAAGAGCAGAGAGAGGGAGACAGAATCTGAGCTGTCAGCACTGAGCTCGACGTGGGGCTCAAACCCACAAACTATGAGATCATGACCTGAGCTAAAGTTGGAGGCTTAACTGCTGAGCCTCCTAGGCGCCCTACAACATAGTACTTTAAACTAAGCTACTTTCTTTTTTTTTTTTTCAGATATGTTCGGAAAACACTGTGAATAGTTGTTTTATTATATTTTGTCATTGTTTTAAATAATTAGTAACAAAAAAGTGATACTAGCAACATGACAATTGTAGCAGATGCAAATAATTAGCCAGGGGTTTAGCTTCAGTGGTAAGCTAGTACTTTTGAGCTAAGTTTGCCAGGTATGTATTAACGTGGGAGGGAAATTTAAAGAAGTGTACAAAATACTAGAAATAGATTGTTGAAGCTCATCATGACTGATAGTTGAGGTGTACTAATGGTGGCAGTGGAAAAAAATCTTGCAGACGAAGGGTTGGGAGTTAACACTGTATTCACCCCAGAGATCAGAGGCCCAGCGGGCCGTACGGCTGGCAGCCGCTTCCTCTTCCAAAGCACGAGGGCATCAGGTGCTCAATTTTCAGTCAATAAATATTTTAATGCAGTCAGTGCGTGCTGTCGCAGTGTCCTGCTGGATCCTAGGCAATTTGTTTTTCTGACCAGCTTCTCTTCCTAACATTAAAACAAATTGCTTTGGTTTCATGTCAGTAACACCTCAAGTAACCTGAGCAAATTGAGACATAACGTTACTTCAGAAAAGTAATGTTTTGTCTCTGTGTATTTGCCCTGTTTTTTGGTGTTTAGTGTGTGCATTATGTATCCTGCAAAGAGACAAATAATATCAATTTATCACTGCTAGTGGGGACTTCGTAATATTTTTAGGCTTTCTAATGGAAACTCTATTGTTAGTCTGTTGAGTTGACTGTCCTGCTTTGGTTTTCAGGGCTCCTGGACCTACAAAGGTGCATCACTGAGTATAAAATCATGGAGGATCATTGCCGAGGTACCTCTACCACTCCCTCCTCTCTTTTGCTCTTTAATTCAAAACTTTTAGGATTTGACATTTTTTTAAATGTTTATTTATTTTTGAGAGAGAGAGATAGCAGGGAAGGGGCAGAGAGAGAGAGGGAGACACAGAATCCAAAGCAGGCTCCAGGCTCTGAGCTGTCAGCACAGAGCCTGATGCGGGGCTCAAACTCACAAACCAGAGATCATGACCTGAGCTGAAGTCGGACACTTAACCGACTAAGCCACCCAGGTGCCCCAACAAAACGTTTAGAGTTTAAACAATGCTTTCAAAGCTGGACCTATATGTTGATATTTTATGTTAATATAGAATAAGATCAGTTTTGCTCAATTAAAAAAAAAACCAGAAGCATCTCTCTTTTCCCCCCTACACATTTTCTTAAAGTCTTTTCTGTATACTGTTCCCAAGACCAAAATGAATAAACAATTGCTAATAAAATACTACCATAAGACTCAGGAGCAGCCATTGATTGACACATTATTGCAATCGAGATACTATATTCTACACCTGACTGCAAAAATAGCCACATAGTTATATATATGGGACCTGCTATACTGCTTCATAGTCTGCAAGACAGAGAATCTCTAGATATTCTTTAACCTAGCAAGCTAAACAAGAAAGAGTTGGGATATTGATCCTCAAGAGAGAGATCACCACTGCTGGCCCCCCAGTTGCTGAAGGCAGCCAGCCACTACTATTCCAAGGCTTGTGGAAATGTCCCCTTGTGCTTCTAATGAGGATGGAGGTGTGTTTCTAAAATGCACATTTAAGCCAATCCCTTTGCATTTTGACATAGACATAATGCTATAAATATAAGTTCAATACAGTGTAAATAGTAGCACAATTAATACCACTGTTTGCATCACCTCTTAAGGGATGGCCCACAAATGTAGTCGTTATTTGTGAAGACTGAGCATTAAACAACCTGCTTCCAACGTGACTTCTGGACTAGAATTCATTCATAAATTAGTAATCATCCAAGGCGACTTGCTGCAAAATGGTAGAATGATCAGGGACAGAACGCTGAAAATAAACTCGATGAGTTTACCTGAAAATAATGGGATTCCCACTCTATGCTGTGTTGAAGCTAAATGCAAACATCGGTGGTTCTCAGCAAGTTAGGTCCAGATCAAATTCATGTTGGCTCACCATTTGAATGAATCTTGTTCACTGCTTTTGTTTACAAAACTATGCTCCCTGCCAAAGAAGAGAAGAATTTTCTTGCAGGCGTCATACCAAATCACTCATTATCTCCAGAAGAAACCCCAACGCAACCCAAGAACGATTCCTACATTTGCTTATTAAAAATCTCAAATTGTCCCAGCTGTGAGATCCACATTCATGTACATTTTGCCAATATTTAGCATCTGTATCTACATAAAAAGAGGAGGGAGGTTAGGGTGAATTTTATTAATTATGTACGTTCTGTGGCCAAATACCAAAGATGCGTTTCACATTTTTACTAAAAGTTAAAGATCAATTAAGTAATTTTTACAGAACATTAGCTTTAAAGAGCCCCAGAACATTCCTCCAAACCTGACAGTACTCCACAGAAAGATCATTGGTTTGGGGTTTTTTGTTGTTGTTGTTTTGTTTTTGGTTGTGAAAACAGCACTGCCAAGGTCCTCACAACTCAACAGGGGAGCACCCTCCTCTTTCTTCCTCCAGCTATTGTTTTACACTTGGGATTTATTGTTTCCTCATGGAGAATAAGCCTGCTTTTATCCTTAAAAAAGGGTTACTTCTCAGAAGGATTATTTTTGAATGGAAACTTTAGGAAGTAAATACTTAGAAGCTCTCTCAACTCTTCAATATTCAACTTATGTTTTGCTTGAAGAAAAACAAAAAAAGCTAATCGCCACAAAAATAGTTGCTTTTTAGAGCAGGTTTCATAATAGGAGGTGCTCTTTCCATTTCTACCCCTGGTTTCTTGGATTCATATATTCTGCCTGTAGGAAAAAGCCTGTAATATTGGAACCTCATTCAGAGCAAACGCTCCATCTTGTAGGACGTCACCCTACACTTGGAAGGCGTTCACCTCTTAGCTGGTGTTGTAACAGAGTCTTTAACAGACCATTCCATGAGTTTATGAGGCCGGCAGCTTCTGAGGGAAGGGATAGATAGCAAGACCACTGAATTCTGTGGACATTTGCCCATTTCTTTTTCTTATTTTGTGTAACACATTTTTCTTTTCTTTCTTTCCTTTTTTTTTTTTTTTTTTTTTTTTGGCTGCAAAAAGATATTTTGTGAGATACTGTGACAGTGAATCAACATGAAGTAAGTCCAAGGACAAGGTGCTGATAGAGGTTTGTGGGCAGAAAACACAGCTCCATATTTAAACTGTTTATTGAAGAAAACTATCTGCTCCTTCCATGGTGGAAAGGGTTCGGTGTAACACCCTCCCACAGGCATCTGGCTGTTTCACAGGGTTGGTGTTGTGTAGAACGGGGGAGGCAGCCTTTCTCTCTGTTGTGGGCAGACGGGGCACCCAGCAATGGTGGTACTCAAATCAGACTCGGTGAGGGAAGGCCACATGGCTGGGTTCCTATGGAGACTTTATTGCTAATCACTATGGCCACTCACACAGGACCCCATTAAGGATGCTCTGCAGAGGCTGGAAAAGTCTTGATTGATAACAATAATATGGAATACTTGTCCATTCAATTATTGAGAATGTCACCGTGTCAATGGATCAGATGTCCTATAGACTTTACCTTGGACACTAATATTTTCATACTCTAGGCTCATCCTGAGACATCAGTCCATAAATATTTCCTCAGTTCTCATTGTCAGTCTCCAATTTATTTCCTTCCAGGTTCTTGACACTTGAACAAACTGGTGGTCCCATGCTTTAAGCTGGTATAGATCTGTCTATCTGGCCATCTGTCCTTCAAGGCATGTGAAGTTCCCAGAAAAACTGCACAGAGCTCTGCTTGTAGGGACAAGTGCCCTTCCCTCCATCCTTTGTGGCCACTCCAGGTGAAGCTACAAGGCTGTCACATTCCACTCCCAGCTGGTACGTGTTTATTGTGAACAAGCACTTATAAGCATTTTTCTTTGTGAACTGCTGCATTAAATGCCCCCATGAAGCCATGAAGCCATGAAGCCCTAAGTGTTGACTGAGGTCAGGAAACATGGGAGTCTGAGCAATGTTCTTATGCAACGCATTTGTCCCTTCAGGGTTGGCTCTGGTAGCATCTCCTATGCTCCACTTTCTCTGGATTCTCGAATATTGCTGACATGGTGGCATAATGGATCAGGCACAATTCAATTCATTTGCCACTTCTGTGTCTTTTAAAAATTAACACAAAGGACAATTAAGGTGGCTAATATAAAAAAAGAGAAAAAATAAAATACCAGAAATAACAGGTTGGCAAAGATGGGGAGAAAAAGAAACCCTTGAACACTGTTGGTGGAAAAGTAAAAAGGTGCAGCTACTATGAAGAATAGTATGGAGGTTCCGCAAAAAATTAAAATTTGAATTACCACGAGGCCCAACAGTTTTACTTCTAGATGTCCTAAAGAACTGAAAGCAGAGTATAAAGAATATAAATATGTGTATACCTATATTCATAATATTATTATTCACAACAGCCCACCCAAGTGTATCCTGATGGATGGATGGATAAGTGAAATGTGGCATCTACATACAAAGGAATGTTATTCAGCTTTAAAAAGGAATGTAGTTCTGGGGCGCCTGGGTGGCTCAGTCAGTTAAGTGTTGAACTTCAGCTCAGGTCAAGATCTCGAAGTTCATTGAGTTCGAACCTCAGGTCGGCCTCTGTGCTGACAGCTCAGGGCCTGCAGCCTGCTTCCAATGTGGTGCCTCCCTCTCTCTCTGCCCCTCCCCTGCTCCTGCTCTGTCTGTCTCTCTCAAAAATAAATAAACATTAAAAAATTTTAATAAAAGGAATATAGTTCTGTGTGCTGTAACAAAGTTTAACCTTGAAGGGATTATGCGAAGGGAAATGAGCCAGTCACAGAAAGACAGCTGTTGTATGATTTTACTTAAATGAATTACCTAGCATTGTCAAATTCAGAGGCCCAGAAAGTAAAACGGTGGTTTCCAGATGCTGTGGGAGGGGACAAGAGGAAGTTACTGTTTCATGGGCACACTACTGTTTTGGCTTCACGGGTTAAAGAGTTCTAGAAACGGATAGTAGTGATGGTTGTATACTAATGTGAAAATCCTGAATATCACTTAACTATACACTGAAAAAATGGTTAAGATGGTAAATTTTGTGTTATATGCATTTTACCAAGATTAAAAATAAATGAACCCTGGGGTGCCTGGGTGGCTCAGTCGGTTAAGCGTCCGGCTTCGGCTCAGGTCATGATCTCACGGTTCGTGGGTTCGAGCCCTGCGTCCAGCTCTGTGCTGACAGCTAGCTCAGAGCCTGGAGCCTGCTTCAGATACTGTGTCTCCCTCTCTCTCTCTCTGACCCTCCCCTGCTCGTGCTGTCTCTCTCTGTCTCTCAAAAATAAAATTAAATAAATAAATAAATAAATGAACACTTTTAAAAGTGAGCACCAAGGCACAGTGGGGCTGGTGGAGGGCTATGTCCGTGAGCAGGTGTGAGTCTTCGATTGCAGCTTGCCAGAAGCTCCTTAACGCCCCCCTCTCTGCTGCAGATACCTTGAGTGTGTTTGGACCTGCTAGGGTCAAAAGGCCACAGTGTAGACCTGTTTCCACCACAACCCGACCCAGCTGGAGAGCCTTGTGTTGCTCTAGGCCCCCTCAGAGCAGGTGGCTCAGGACGAGGCTAGAGCAAGAAGTGGTAAGTGTGCAATGTGGAACCACACACCTTTCCCATTGGAGAAGCTACTTCATCTTCTGGGAAGTGGAAGCTAGGTCCCAAACTACTGCATGTCTCTGGAAACTTCGCTGACATGGCAGCCCCTGGATTTTTCCAGAATGCATCACCTGCCCTCTGACACATGTGTGCCTTGCTTGGGTATCTTGGGTACTTGCTACTTTCTGCTTATCAGATCTATTTTTTTAATGTTTATTTATTTTGAGAGAGAGACAGAACGTGAGCAGGGAGGGGCAGAGAGAGACGGAGACACAGAATCTGAAGCCGACTCCAAGCTCTGGGCTGTCAGCACAGAGACTTATGCGGGGCTCGAACTCACGAACTGCTAGATCATGACCTGAGCCGAGGTCGGACGCTTTACTGATTGAGCCATCCAGGCGCCCTTCTGTGTATTAGATCTAATCAGCATGATGTTATCAGTGTAGGGGCCAGTGTGAGATTCCTGGGACCCCGGACAAGCAGTAACATAGAAACATGAAACCCACTTCCAGATGGAAACAAACTGCTTATGATTGTCTCTATCTATTGGCATGAACAGACGGGCGTTATTTTGGAAGAACTGTATCTGGAGGAAATACTGAAGTGAATTTTGAAATGAACCTCAAAGAGTGTGACAGACAGAACCAGTATGAGCAAAGACATGGGCTGATGCAGGATACAGAAAGTGACTGGGTGACTAAATGACACATCAGAAAACTGTGTCTGGAGCACCTACTAAGTGCCAGTGACTCACTTTGCTGAGTTGGCACGAGGGAAGCATGGGATGTGGTCAGGCCTGAAATGACAGAATGAGGAAATGGTACTTAATGCAGAAGGCCCTTGTAAGTCACTTAAAGGTCTGTCAGCTGGAGAGGGCCGTGACTGAAGCGGCTTTCCCCAAGGATGCATCTGGCAGCAAGCAGAGGCCAGGATGCAGCGGTGGGGACTTGAACTAGAGTAATGACCGGAAAAGGAAGGTGGAGGTATCAGCTGAAGAAATGCTTGTGGAGGACGGAATCTGCGTATGTCTGGATAAGGTGGGCAGCAAGAGGCATAAGCCGAAAACAACTCCAAGCTTTTGAGCTTGAGTGATTGGGATCAACAGGAGAAATAATGACGTCAAGAGGAGGACTTGGTGTTAGGTAGAAGCTGGTGACTTTAGACTGAGCATCTTGAGGGCACGGGCTGTGGCTGCTTCACGTTCTTATCCCCTTGGCACAAGGTGAACACTCAATAAGTGTTCGTCACAAAATATGTTCAATGCTCGATCTCACGAACTGTCACGTACACTCTAAGAAGGGGGTGTAATTATCTCCTTTTTTTTTTCTGTCAATTATTATTATTATTATTATCTTGAGAGAGAGAAGAGGGAAAGCAGGGGAGAGGAGGAGCAGAGGGAGGGAGAGAGAGAGGGAGAATCTTAAGCAGCCTCCATGCTCAGCACAGAGCTCAACATGGGGCTCAATCTCAAGACCCTGAGATTCATGACCTGAGCTGAAATCAAGAGTTGGATGCCGAGTGGACTGAACCACCCAGGCACCCCCATCAATTATTTTTTTTATTAAAACCACTTAAGGCATATAAAAATGTAGGATGTAATATAATAAACATCCATACAGAGACAGATCTACTCAGCTTGAGAAACAAAATAACACAGGTTTTATCATTTATGCCCATCTTACAGCTGAGAAGCCTGAGGCTCAGAGTGATTAGAAAACTAGTCACACAGCCAATACATGCCAGAGCCTATGAAAATAGGCTGGTCTGCCTCCAGTGCCCATGATCTTTAAAAAATAAATTTTTTTAAGTTTATTTATTTATCTTGAGACAGAGACAACATGAGTGGGGGAGGGGCCGAGAAGATGGGGAAGAAAGAGAATCCCAAGCAGGCTCCATGCTGCCAACTCATGAACATGAGATCATGACCTGAGCTGAAATGAAGAGTTGGATGCTTCACCAACTGAGCCACCCAGGCGCCCTTCCAGTGCCCATGTTCTTGACCACGTCTAGTTTATGCCCTCGAGGAAACATTGAGTGGAGGCACCTAGCAGGTGGATGGCAATGTAACACATGAAGCAGAAAGAGAAATGAAGACTAAAAATACTGATGTGGAAATTATTTGCATCAAAGTGACAGTTGAAGGGATGGCAGATGACTGAGGACAGACCTGGGCTTGAGCAATGCGCCTTCTTGGAGAGAGAACAAAATCTTAGTGATTCGTTAAAACCATGCCTGTTCACAGAGGAAGTGCTGTTTGTATGCTGCTCTAGAGTTTCCTTTTGTTCCTAGAAAAAGGGCAAAGCTACCTGTGATCCCTGGAGAACTTCCTCCCCATAACAGGTGTAGGGCTATGCTAAAGGAGGCTTTGCGTTTATAAATACCCTGAAGGTGAGGATGTTACTTTTTTTCTAGGCAGAACCCCAAATGCAGCTCTGCCTGTCATAAATATATTTCTGGGACTAGACTTTTCAGAAAAACATGTCCCCTTCCACTCACAGCACGCACCACGGAGGTTTAACAGCGCTGAATAGGACTGCATTGAGTCTGTAATCATTAGCAATTCCACCCCCGGAGGAAACATTATTTTTGTCTTTACTGCCAAATCAGAAGTTTTAGTTGCCTCGAGAGAAATGTAAATATTCTGGAAAAAAAGTCTTGCAAGTATTTGATAACTATCCAAATCTCCCCAGGCCACTGAAGATCACAGGATTTTGGGAAAGTTCCTGGTTCATATCAAGTTTTTGTTTAAAAATTCCTATAGCAATATTATTTACAACTCGAATATCCTTGTGATAAAAATTTCTTAAGATGTTTTCCAGAAGTCTGGCAATATTCAATAAATTACTTGGGGTCTGGCTTATGACATATGCCCTTAGAGCTCTTTAAAGTCATTATTATCCCCTTTAAAATTATCAGAAACATGCGGCACCTGGGTGGCTCAGCTGGTTAGGCATCCGACTTCGGCTCAGGTCATGATCTCACAGTTCGTAAGTTTGAGCCCCATGTCGGGCTCTGTGGTGACCGCTCAGAGCCTGGATCCTGCTTCAGATTCTGTGTCTCCTCTCTCTGCCTCCCCGCAGCTTGCACTCTCTGTCTCTTGCTCTCTCACAAAAATAAATTAATATTTTAAAAAATGATCAGAAACACAGAAGGTACAGACAAGATATTACCTTCACTCTCTCCTGGACTTTCCTTCTCTGTTAATTCAGGATAGGCTAGTCTAGCTAGGTACAAAACTTAATCCATTAAATTTCAGTGGCTTTAGGCAACTACCATGACCACCACCATGAAAACGTGTTCTTTTTACTCAACAGACCGCTGTGACTCTTCAGGGCAACTGCTTTCCAAGTGATGACTCGGGAAAATAGTCTGTTTCTTTCTTCCTTCAATTCACGTCAATGCTGAATAGTTTGGGTCACAGTCACATCACATATTTAAGAGTGAATTTCCTGTCATTATTTTCTCTAAACTCTCAAGATGTGATCTCCAAATATCAAGACAGGGAAGAGGTAGCTGAAAGGCCATTCAGAGGTTTTACCGAGCTTTCGTTCCAAAATGGTATACAGCACTTCTCACAATCGACGGCACAGAAATGGCCCCAGGAACCTGGGTGGCCCACTTGGTTAAGCGTCCAACTCCTGATTTCAGCTCAGGTCTTGATCTCATGGTTCATGAGTTTGAGCTCTGCGTTGGGCTCTGTGCGGACAGTGTGGAACCTGTCAGGGATTTTCACTCTCTCTCTCCCTTTCCCTCCCCTGTTTGCCCATACTTATCTCTCTCTCTCTCTCTCTCTCTCTCTCTCTCTCTCTCAAAATAAACTCAGGGGCATCTGGGTGGCTCAGTTGGATAAGTGTCTGACTTTTGATTTTGGCTCAGGTCATGATCTCATGGTTCATGAGATCAAGCCCTATGCTGGGCTCTATGCTGACAGCCCGTAGCCTGCTTGGGATTCTCTCTCTCCCTCTCTCTCTGCCCCTCCCCATCTTGTTCTCTCTCTCTCTCTTTCTCAAAAATAAATCAACATTTAAAAAAAGAGAAAGAAATGGCCACATGGTCCCACCCAACCGTAACAGTGTTGGAAAGTCAAGTCTCCTGTGTGCCCATGAAGAACAGGAGAATTAAATACTGAGGGGTACAGTCCTATTTACCATTTTTACAAGGTTACAGCCACTGAAACATGAGACACTGATGATACAATGAGGATACCTATGCTGCACCTTGGTAGGGGAAGAAGCCGTTGGATGAATAGGGAGGTAACTAGACCTTAACCCTATTGTTTGATGTTTTGCTTGATAATGAAAATAGTTTTGGTGAAATCTCCTTATTTTCCAGCAAGGATTCACAAATACTAGAGAAAACTAGCCGTTTTCCAACCCATTAGGCAAAGGCAGAGGTGGTGCAGATCCAGGCGTCCATCCATCTGTAAATTACATAGTGTTGTAAGAGTGAGTTTTTTCTCTCTCTCTCTTCTTCTCACTTCTGGGTTCTGGGGCCAGATGGAGAGAGTTCTGTTCCATGAAGACTCACAGATGCAGCATCCATTCAAATTTCCTGGGGTTCATTCTAGACACGCCAACCAAATCTTTACGAACTAAATATGTGAAGGGCTCTTGGGTGGCTCAGTCAGTTAAGCGGCTGGCTTCGGCTCAGGTCATGATCTTGCGGTTCATGAGTTTGAGCCCCGGGCTCTGTGCTGACAGCTTGGAGCCTGAAGCCTGCTTCAGATTCTGTGTCTCCTTCTCCCTCTGCCCTTCCCCTGCTCACGCTCTGTCTGTCTCTCAAAAATGAATAAACATTAAAAAAATAAATAAAAAAAGAACTAAGTGATTCTGAATGCACCCATTATTTTCTGTATAATTAATATGGAGAACGCAGAAAGTGAATCAGTCTCTCTGAGGTGCCTTATGGCATTCCCACATGCTTTTTGCCATCTTACTTGATCGACTTCTCATTTGCTTGGTGTTATCTGCATCGCTGTTACCAAACTTGGTATCTTTCTCCTCAAAATCTTCCTTCGTCTCCCAGTATCTGCCACAGTAGCTTGTGCATGACCATCGGTTAATCAACATGTTTCTTTATTTTAAGTTTTTATTTTAAATCCGTTAGTGAACACAGTGTTATATGAGTTTCAGGGAGTCAACACTTCCATGCATCCCTGGTGCTCATCATGCAGGGCTCCTTGTCCCCATTCTGTTTCACCCATTCCCCCGCCCCCATTGCCCTTCAGGTAACAATCAGTTCGTTCTCTGTGGTTAAGAGTCTGTTTCTTGGTTTCTCTCTCTCTCTCTCTCTCTCTTTTCTTCCTTTCCCTGTTTGCTTTGTTTCTGTACTTCCACATGAGTGAAATCATATGGTATCTGTCTTTTTCTGAATGACTTACTTTGCTTAGTATACTCTTCAGCTCCATCCATGTTATTGCAATTAATGTCAATGTTTATTTTTTTAATTTTTAAATGTTTTATTTATTTTTGAGAGAGAGAGAGAGAGAGAGAGAGAGAGAGAGAGAGAGAGAAAGCAGGAGCAGGGGAGGGTCAGAGAGAGAGAGAGACACAGACTCTGAAGCAGGCTCCAGGCGCTGAGCTGTCAGCACAGAGCCCGATACGGGGCTCGAAGCCAGGTACAGTGAGATCATTACCTGAGCCGAAGCCAGATGCTTAGCTGACTGAGCCACCCAGGCACCCCAATGTCAATGATTCTTAAGCAAACACGTGGCTAGTTTCTCTTTTTGTCCTACTTAGGATCAACAACCTTAGCATCTCAATGATGTACTCTTCATTCCCTCACTTCACTGCCCTCCAACTCCTGCCGCTTTGTTCAGTCTCTTCTGCTCCACTGAGTGGTGGTTCAGAGAAGCAGTAAAACTTGGGGATATGAGGGAGGGTTAGTCCCAGAAAGTGCAGAGTGGCCTTCAAGGATCAACTCTGTGTGTGACCTAATCATCTGAATTGTGACTAAGGCTGAGGGACAAGTGAGGGACGGTTCCTCAGAGAATTGTTAGATCAAACGAAAATGTTTATTTATAGAGATTTCTTTCCGTACTATTATTTTATTTATAAAGTTTTATAAATATAAATTTATAAATTTATTACAAATGAGCATAGCTTGTTCTATGTTAATTTACCCCGATAACTTGAATATTTTAAAATTTTATTTATTTATTATTTTGAGAGAGGAGGAGACTGAGAATGAGGGGTGAATGGGCAGAGAGAGGAAGACACAGACTGTCGGGCAGGCTCCAGGCTCTGAACTGTTCCCATAGAGCCCAATGTGGGGCTCAAACTCATGGACTGTGAGATCATGACCTGAGCTGAAGTCAGACACTTAACTGAGCCATCAGGCGCCCCTTGACTCATTTTAATCTAATGCTGACTTTATAGCTATCATAATGTAAGATGTATTTTTGAACAAATCTAGACATTTTTTCTTAAAATTAGGCTATTTATAACATTCAGATTTATGGCTTTTCATGTATCAATTAGTGTTGTGGGTGCTTAAAAAAAACTACGCTAATATGAAGATGAGTCATATGCAAAAACCACTCACCAAGTAAACTCTTGATCTGCCCACCAGGGGAGGTACAGAAGAGCCCTGAAATCACACAATCCAAGATTATTATCCTATTCAGAATGCAAACCCCAAAGTGAATATAGGATTGCTAATACTTATGGAATTTAGAGAGGGAAGCTGCCTTTAAGGTCATCTAGGCAGGTAACTGTTATTTTACAAACGAGGAGATTGAGGCCAGTGTGTGAGTTGTGAAGCTAGTGCTCTTGAGTCTATGCCTGGTGTTCTTTAGTAAGGTAGAAATTATACCCTGGGTCAATTTTGTCATATGCAATCGTCAGTTTATCCTTCTTGTCCTGTCTCCCAGAGCAGTAGGAGGTTGAAATGGACATTTTAAAGAACTGTAACACTGTAGGCTTAACCATCTACTTGGATAGCTGCAATGTGCCTACCATGCACTGAACATAAAGAGCTAAAACAAAGAATCTCTACAGTTAAAGAATTTACAATCCAATTAGAAAGAGAGACGAATAAAAACTAGGGAAAAAATTGAATAGATATTATTCTTTTTAAAAATATTTAAGTAATCTCTACATCCGACGTGGGGCTCGGACTCACGACCTTAAGATCAAGATCTTCCGACTGAGCCAGCCAGATTCCCTGAATAGATATTATTTTAAGAACTCTGTAGAGTTCTGTGAAATTTTAGTTATGGTGGACGGTTGTGCACTTAGGGTTGCAAGAAAAAAGGCTGAGGGCAGGGGGAGGGAATAGCATTTCTTCTCTGGCTTTTCCCAATAGCTGAATACTAACAGTAGCAACAAGTACTCTTAATATCGTAAATGGAAAAATGATACCTTATAATGGATGTTTTGTATCTTTACCTTCCAGTTCAGTTAGAGCTAAGCGAAGATGGCAAATGAGCAGCCAGCACGGTGCCAAGGGAAAGGATCTCTTCCAACTGTAAAGTGGCAGGTTGATGTGAGATGCTTGACTTCACAGACCACCACCTAAGGCTCTAACACGATTGCTTTTACTTCCACCCTGACACCAAAGGCTATGCCAGCTGCTCACGTGCTCAAACACACAGACAGGCCACCAGGCCATCCTGGATCTGGGATGCAAGTGGCCGCCCTTTCCCCCGCTCCACCCTGAAGCCTACCTATCCTGGGACGCCCAGGCAGGAAGCTGATCAATGGGCGGCGCAGAGCTGCGCGGACTCCCCAGCTCTCCTCCAAGAGGCCACACCCAACACAAGGCCCCCATTGTGTCTGGGGGAACAGCAGCCTCCCAGTACCCCGGCTGCACCCCCTTAAAGACAAGCGACCGGCTCTCGACCACCGCAGCCGAGACCTGGATAGGGAGGCGGCGCGCACGGCAGGTGGAAGGAGCGCAGAGGCGCGCGCGCGCTCCAGGGCCGCGCTGGCGCGCAGGGGCCCGCAC
>NC_043700.1:19667643-19694223 GCF_006229205.1 Suricata suricatta
CCGCCATGGAGCACATCCGCACGCCCAAGGTTGGTGGCCCCGGCGCGGGCGGGAGAGGGAGAGCGGGAGCCGGAGGAGGGATGCTGAGCGGCCCGGAGGCCCGGCTTCCCTGCGGGGCGCTGGCCGAGCCAGCAGCGCGAGCGAGGGCGGAGGCAGCGCTCCAGCGTCTCCGGGTTCGCTGTGAGGCTCATCTTCCTCTTGCTGCCTTGCAGGCCTAGCTGTGGCTGCTGCTGGATCTCACCTCTTGTCCTTGAGAGTGCGCATTGCACACAGGGGTGGACGGGAGGGAGCCCCAATTGTCTGTTGAGGAATGGGGCCGCTGATGGGCTGATAAACGCTCCCTTCTAGCCTGGCACTAGGGCGCTGCTGCTGCCCACCCCCTTCCGGCCCCCCGAAATGTTCTCTTGGCTGCTCTGAGCAGTTGAAAAGAGAAACAAGCCTTCCTGATGACAGGTGCGAGCAAACGAGTTCTGTGCAGGTGGACCGAAGGCACTCTGGAAGCTTGTTGAATCTCAGCGTTCAGACCCACCCAGCTCGCTTCTCGCTTCCGCAGCCTCAGGCCATCAGCTGCCATGGACCTTAACCCGGAGCAGATGATCAGTATTCGCCGTAGGGTGAATCTTACTACCGGGCTTTCCCTCTTCTTGCCTTTTCCGCCAGTTCGGTTACTTGAGGAGAAGGCTTACAGATTCATCCACCGGTGTGTTTGAAACCGCACCAGCTTTTGCCACTCAACAAAAGCGCCTCGTCCCTGGTCATTCCAGAGAAATAACGCTGGAATCGTTGACCCCTGCGCCAAACTTTCCTACTCGTAATATAATTTAGAGTGAAGACGACGATCGACTTTCCCGTCTGATAAAAACTTCAAACTAGTGAAAGAATGTATTTCACAAGCTAGTTGGCTATCTCGTTACCGCCACCACAGCTTCCTTGCCTTTGCGGGATGATCTCACGTCCAAAATCTAGGCCCTTAACAGAGTTAAGTCAAAGCTGGGTCTGTGTGGTCAGAACTTAGGCGGCCCCAGGGACCCCACTCATTTCCCTGCAAGGGGCGTGGGAGTGGGGTTGGCATCGCCTTCTTAAAAGTCCAGTAAGAACAATCCATTCCTAAATTCTGGAATGGTTTTTAAATACCTCTTTGTAGAAGCAGCTTTAGGATGATCTCATGCCAATGGAAGAATAAATCTTTTTTTTTAGTTTGCTGGATCGTGTCAGTTCCAATAGTAAATTTAAGCTGTATTGATTTTGCACTGTGGAATTAAATTGTTGCTTGACTATTGGGAACTTGTAAACATGGAAGAGAGTGCCATAAACCACAGGGTTGGTGGCTCAAAGCTTTTAGGATTTAAGTGGTGCTAAATAATTTATTCCGGAATGACAAATATAACTCATGGAGTCTTTCCGTCCTTGCCAGGGGCGTCTTTTCTTTGTCATGATGAAGGGTGCCCTTTGTAAAAATGATAACTGATGTGAATGTCAGGAGTGATAGAGTGATAGCGAGAGTGGTAGAGTGACATGGCACTCAGGAACGTGAATTTGAGGACTAAAGGCCTTTTCTAATCTATATTCAAGCTCTGTACAAAGCCCTGTGTGTAAACCTGGGCAGCAAGCGACATTCTACTTATTCTTAAAATTGGTGTTGATAAAATTGGTTTCTTTCTTCTAAGCAGTGCAGTGCCTCAAATCAAAAATCCCCTGTCAGGTAATGGAAAAAATGGGGGAAAATGGAGAATTGTCTGAAATGTCATTGGATCAAGGGTCAATGACATTTAGGATAATACAGATGTAAAAAATTAAATACAGAGATTGGGTGGATGCAGGTTCATTTAATCATTCATTTCATTTCACAAGGATTTGGGAACCTTTCATGTGTGAGGCTGTGTTAGATGCTGGGAGCATGAAGTCTCAGAGAACTCCTGTTTGAAAGAGGGGGCAGTTGCACATCTGGACAGAGATGTATGCAAGAGATAGTGGGCAGAGGGAGGATGGATGGAGAATCAGTGACCGTAAGAGGTGAGGGAAGCCTTCTTAAAGAAGAGTGGAGTCCGTCCTTCCTTCCTTCCTTCCTTCCTTCCTTCCTTCCTTCCTACCTACCCTACCTACCCTACCTACCCTACCTACCTACCTACCTACCAAGAACGCATACAAGCAGGGAAGGGGCACAGAGAGAAGGGATCAGGATCAAAGGGGACGGGCTCTGTGCTGACAGCAGAGAGCTCGATGTGGGGCTCAGACTCACACCATGAGATCGTGACCTGAGCTGAAGTCGGATGCTCAACCTACTGAGGCATCTAGGTGCCCAAGAAGGGCAGAGTCTTAACACGTAAGGAGTAAAGGAGGACCAGGAGCACTTGAAACCGCAGTCATGCCATGATCAATATGATGTGTTGGAAGATATCCTTACAACCTCAAAGAAGCTGAAACCTTCAGAATGATAAAGATGGAAATGATGAAATGATTCTTTGAGACTTGACAACATCTCTTTTTGCATTTTGCATTTTTAAGCGCAAAACTGATTTTCACAGTATAAATGAAAAATAATAGAACAAGACTACTTACAGAGTAGGTGTTGCAAAGTCTATAACTAGTGATTTGATTATTTTATTTTGGTATGCTCTGGGCAGGCTGAACAGGTTGATTGCCCTAGATTTCATGATTTGTGTCTTGAGTTCTAAGGATAGACAGATATTCACAAATTTAGTGTACCTGACCACTGCGGGTTTGAAATGATATTTTCCAGGTAGGTAGCAGGTCTTTATTTTAAGAGGAAAAGAAATACACACACGTTTGCGTGTATAATGTACAGTTGCTTTGTTACTACAATGGAAGTCATTCACTTACTCTTTGTAAACTGTAGGGTATCCACCACAGCCTCTGTGTTCTGCTTCCGTCTCTGGAGTGCAGTTTAGGAGACAGATGTACATGAATAATCTGGAATACTCGCACATATTTCTTTCTCTTGTGTGTGTGTGCGTGTTTAACTGAAGCCTTTAACAGAGCATATGTTAAGCAGGGTGCTTCTCTTCCAGAATCGCTCCTTTACAGGAAAAAAAAATATTTTAAGGACAAGGTAATTTGCAGGTGGGTCCAAATAAGGACACCAAACCTTACCTGTACTCATCACAGTGAACTTTTGGGTTTCTGCTTCACTGTCTGGATTTCTTCGCCACTCTGAAAGCTTACTAGTAAGAAAATATCCTGTAAGAAGCTTAGGGATAATTTGGGTTCAGTTCTATGAAGAGGCTTCCGGAATCCTGGACATAGTCTGAAGAGTTTTGCGGGATTTGGTTTGGTATTGGATTGAAGCTAGTGAGTTTAAGATCCTGGCTAAGTAATCTCTACTTTTTATGCTTTGGTCTTTCTGGAAGCCTTTTTTTTTTTTTCACATCAGTAGATTTAAGTTGTAAAATAGAATATGTGATGACCTCCCAAACTGCAAAACTCACCTTGGAAATGTCTTCTCTTTCTACCTCATTTCCCTAGTCTGAGCCATTGCTGGACTAGCTTCCTAACGGGTTTCCTGCTGTCCTGTTTGCTCTTCTCTGTCCCTTCGCCACAGAGGAGCCTGGTGATGGTTTTACATTGATCATGTTACCTGCCTGCTGAAATTCTTGGAGAACATCCCTTTGTAGCCAGTACATAAAGCGAGAATACTCAGAGTGGCCGGTAAGGTCCTTAGTAGACCGGTCCCTGTTAACTTCTGCAGCCTCATTCTGTGACACTCTCTTTCTTATTCACTACAGTCACAACTAGCCTTAGTGGGTTTCTCAGGTGTGAGGTCTTTTCTGCCTTGGGACTTGTACTGCTCTTCCCTCTGGGGGATACCCTTTTAAATAAAAAAAATTATTCCAGAGAGGGGAGACAGAAAGAGCGAGCATACACACACGTGACTGGGAAAGGGGTAGAGGGAGCAAGAGAGAATCTCAAGCAGACTCCATGCTCAGTGTGGAGCCCAACACGGGGCTCGATCCCATGACCCTGAGGTCATGACCCGAGCCGAAATCAAGCGTCCTGATGAGACCCTCAACTGACTGGGCGCCCCTAGGGGATACTCTTATTCTCACTCTTCACCTGGGTAAAACCCATCTTTCTTTTTTAAAAGTTTATTTATTTATTTTTAGAGGGAGAGAGAGAGAATCCCAAGAAGTCTCAGTGTTGTCATCACAGAGCCTGATGTGGGCCTTGATCCCACAAACTGAGATCATGACCTGCGCCAAATCCAGGAGTTGGATGCTTAACCGTCAGAGCCACCTAGTTGCCCCTAAAACTCATCTTTCTAGTTTCAGACTAAACAGAATTTCCTTAGGGAGGTTGTTGCCCAATACCTCATCTAAGTCAGGTTTTCTTCTTAGTTGTATCACCAAACACAGTATTTCACCTTATGCTCCTTGTTTTAAGTTCTATATTTATTTGAGTCATGTTTAATGTCAAGCTCCTCTAGACATTGTTTAACGTCTGGACTAGAAGCCCTAGGAAGGTGAGGATCATATCTTGTTCATCCCTGTCTCCACAGCACCGAACACAGTTCCTGGCACCAATAAAGCACATGGTAAATAAATTAATAATTGAATAATAGGGGAGTGAGTAACTTTTGGTTTCGGCTCTTCAGTTTTTAGTATTTGCTTTAGTGATCCAGGCCTCATGTGTTGTACCCGTGATGAGGTACAGTAGTAGAGGTAATAGTGCTTAGTACTTGCAGATGTCGGTGTATTGTTATACACACACACACACACACACACACACACGCACATATGAAAACGATATGTATTTTGTGACTATATAGTTTTAATTAGAATCCAAATAACGTGAAATTCACCATCGCAGTCATTTTCAAGTGTACAATTCAGTGTTTGTTGGTGGATTTACAATGTTGTGCAAGAATCACCATTATCTAATTCAGAGCACTTTCATCATCCCCAAAAGAAAACCCAATGCCTAGCAGTATTTAGTCCTTAGTTCCTCATGCCCACCACTAATCTACTTTCTGTCTCTATTAGATTTGCCTATCTGGACATTTCATATAAATGGAGTATTATAAGATATGGCCTTCTATGACTTCTTTCATTTAGCATCATTTTTTTTCCTATGTTCATCCAAGTCATGACATGTTATTGATACTTCATTCCTTTATATTGCAGAATAATATTCCATTATATGGATATACCACATGCTGTTTATCCATTCTCCAATTTATGGGCATTTGGGTTGTTTCCAGTTTTTTGATTTAAAAAAAATTTTTTAATGTTTTTTATTTATTTTTGAGAGACAGAGAGAGACATTGCAAGCAGGGGAGGGTCAGAGAGAGAGGGAGACACAGAACCGGAAGCAGGCTCCAGGCTCTGAGCTAGCTGTCAGCACAGAGCCTGACATGGGGCTTGAATCCACGAACTGTGAGATCATGACCTGAGCTGAAGCTGGACGCTTAACTGACTGAGCCACAAGGTGCCCTGACTCCTTTTTTGATTTTTATGAGTAGTGCTGCTGTGAACACTCCTATACTTGTTTCTATATGAAAATATATTTTTAAAATTTGAGTATAGTTGACTCACAGTGTTACATTAATACAGGCGTACAGCATAGTGATTTGACAAGTTTATGCATTATGCTGTGTTCACAGCAAGTAGAGCTCCCATCTGTCCTATAACAGTGTCATTAACTATAGTCTTTATGCTCTGCCCTTTAATCCCATGATACACTTATTCCGTATTGAGAGGCCTGACTCCTCCTCTTTACCCGTTCTGCCCAATCTTTCATTTCCTGAAAATAAGTTTTTAATTCTCTTGAGTGTATCTCTAGAAATAGAACTACTGGGTCATAGAGTAATTCTATATTTTTTGAGGAAATTATGTTTACATCTTATGTATTTCTCTTCCTGTGATTTCAACAATACAGAATGACTTATATAGTAAACAGAACCTAGATGCTTTGGGAACAGTGATTTAAATAGTATGAATAGATAGGTTTACATCAAAAAAGAATATAGATTTTAAATATTATACATTTAAACAGTTTCTTAGGAAAACAACCTATTGAGCATGAAGTTATATTTCTATCATTACAGTTCCAACTTGTGATACTATACCCTTTTTACATAGTTATAGTGTGCTTTTTCTCTCTTACTGAACTTTTTGCCCACTGTTACCCTCTGTAGATCTCTTATATTCAGAATTCACTCACCTACATATTGTTTTAATGAATGCATATTATTCATTTGACTATAGCTTGCCTAACCTGTCTCCATTGTTAGGGATTTGGATTTTAAGCCCTTATGAAAATCCCTGGTATAAGTTTCTTAGTATATATTGCCTAGAATAGAATGTCTTGGAGGAGGAACAATCTTACAAGGGTATTAGGTGATATCTTTCAGTGTTTGAGAGATTCTTATATGGCCCAGCATTTAGGCAAATTCTTTAGTTTCAGCAGAAACAAAGGGTAGAGTAGGGAAAGGAGAAGGTCTTGCTGGATATAGAAAAGTTTATTTACCACAATTATGCCTGTTTGTATAAAAGAAATTAATTTATCTTTTAAATAGAGGAGCCTAAACAAATGACTTTTGTTAGGGAAGATACAGAGATATTTCAGGTATCTGAGGAGAGAATCTTGGTTTTTTTTTTTAAATTATTGAAGTATAGCCGACATACAATATTATCAGTTTCAGGTGTATTACATACAGATTTAACATTTATATACATTATGCAATGGTCACCATGATAAGTCTAGTCACCAGCTGTCACCCTTCAAAGTTATTACAGTGTTATTGACTTCTCTGTACTGTACTTTATATCCCTGTGGATTATTTGTAACTGGAAGTTTGTACCTCTTAATCTCTTTCACCTATTTTGCCCATCCCCCCATTTCTCCCCTCTGGCAACCACTCATAATTATGAGTATGTTTGGGTATGTTTCTGCTTTGTTTTATTTGTTTGATTTTTAAGATTCCACATGTAAGTGAAATCATGCAGTGTCTGTCTTTCACTGTCTGACTTCCTGCACTTCGCTTAATACCATACCCCGGGTCCATCCATGTAGTTGCAAATGACAAGACTTCATTCATTTTTATGATTGAGTGATATTCTATTGTATAAATATACCAAATATTCTTGTCTCTTTTTTATATTAGCCACTCTGACAGGTTTGGAGTGACATCTCATTGTGGTATCGTTTATCCTTTACCTGATGATCTGTGATGTTGAGCATCTTTTCATGTGTCTGTTGGCCATCTGTATGGCTTCTTTGGAAAATGTCTGTTCAGGTCCTCTGCCCATTTTTTAATTGGATTGTTGTGGGGTTTTTTTAGTGTTGAGTTGTATGAGTTCTTTATATATTTTGTATGTTAGTCCCTTATCAGATATATCATTTGCAAATATCACCTCCCATTTAGTAGGTTGCCTTTTTGTTTTGTTAATGGTCCTGTGCTGTGAAAAAGCTTTTTAGTTTGGTGTAGTCCTGCTTATGTTTGCTTCCCCCCTCCCTTTTCTATGGAGATAAATCCAAAAAATATTGCTAATACTGGTCTTTGAGTTTATTGCCTATGTTATACTTTATGTATGTTTTCAGATCTTATATTGAAGTCTTTACTCCATATTGAGTTTATTTTAGTATCTGATATAAGAAAGTGGTCCAGTTTCATTCTTTTGCATATAGCTTCCAGCACCACTTATTGAAGAGATTGTCTTTTCCCCATTGTGTATTCTTGCCTCCTTCGTCTTGATTGATTAACCATATGTGTGTAGGTTTATTTCTGGACACCATTCTGTTCCATCGATCTATGCATCCATTTTAGTGCCAGTACCATACTGCGTTGATTACTGAACGTTTGTAGTATAGTTTGAAATCTGGGAGCATGATAGCTCTAGTTTTGTTCTTAAGATTGCTTTGGCTATTTGGAGTCCTTTGTGGTTTCATATGAATTTTAGGCGTATTTATTCTAGTTCTGTGAAAAATGCCATTGGTATTTTGATAGGGATTACATTGAATCTGTAGATTGCTTTAGGTGGGATGGACATTTTAATCATATTGATTCTTCCAATCCATGAGCACAGTATATCTTTCCATTTCTTTGTGCTTTCTTCAATTTCTTTCATCCGTGCCTTCTCATTTTCAGAGTGTAGGTTTTTAACCTCCTTGGTTATATTTATTCCTAAGTATTACATTCCTTTTGATGGAAGTATAAAGGGATTGTTTACTTAATTTCTCTTCCTGATACTTTGTTACTAATGTAAAGATTTAGGGGCACCTGGGTGGCTCAGTCAGTTAAGTATCCCACTTCGGCTCAGGTCATGATATCACGGTTTGTGGGTTCGAGCCCTGCATTAGGCTCTGTGCTGACAGCTAGCTCAGAGCCTGGAGCCTGCCTCAGGGTCAGTGTCTCCTTCTCTCTCTGCCCCTCCCCCTGCTCACGGTCTCTCTGTCTCTCAAAAATAAATAAAAAACAAAAAAAACAAAAAAAACCCCTAATGTAAAGATTTATTAGCAAAAGATTTCTGGATATTAATTTTGTATCCTGCAACTTTACTGAATTTGTTTATTCGTTCTAATAGTTTTTTTGGTGGAGTCTTTAGAGTTTTATATATCATGTCATCTGTAAATAATGACAGCTTTATTTCTTCCTTACCAACTTGGCTGCCTCATGTCTTTAGCTGCGGTCACTTGTTCCTAATCTTAGAAGGAAAGCTTTTGGTTTTACACTGTTGAGTATGATAGTGGGTTTGTTGTATATGGTGTTTATTATGTTGAGGAATGTTCCCTCTCCACTCCTTTTGTTAAAAGTTTTTTTTTATCATAAATGTTGAATTTTGCCAAATGTTTTTTTTTATATCTACTGAGGTGATCATATGATTTGAATCCTTTTTGTTAATGTGTATCACATTGATTTGCACATATTGAATTATTCTTTCAGAATCCCACTTGATAGTGGTATATGATCCTTTTAATGTATGTGGAATTTGGTTTGGTAATATTTTCTGGAGGATTTTTGTCTTTGTGTTCATCAGGGATATTGGTCTGTAATTTTATTTTTTTGTCGTGTCTTTGTCTGGATTTGGTATCGGGGTAATGCTGGTTTCACAGACTGAATTTGGAAGTGTTTCTTCCTCTTGTATTTTTTGGGAATAGTTTGAGGACAGGTATTACCTCTCCTTTAATATTTGGTAGAATTAACTTGTAAATCCATATGGACTTTTGTTTATTGGGTTTTTTGATTACCTATTCAATTAAATTTTTTTAAGTGTTTATTTTTCAGAGAGAGAGAGAGAGAGAGAGCATGCATGCTTTTCCAGTTGGTGCATGCAAATGGGGGAGGGAAAGAGACAGAGAGGGACAGAGAATCCAAAGCGAGCTCAGTGCTGACAGCAGAGAGCCCAGTGCAGGGCTTGAATGGGGAACCATGAGATCATGACCTGAACTCAGTCAGAAGCTTAACTGACTGAGCCACCCAGGTGTGCCTGCCTATTCAGTTTTATACTAATATTTGGGCTGTTCACATTTTCTATTTCTTCTTGATTTAGTTTGGAAGATTGTGTGTTTCTAGGAATTTATCCATGTCTTTTAGGCTTATCCATTTTTTTCTAGGTCCAATTCATTGGCATATAATTGTTCATAGTAGTCTCTTATAATCCCTTGTATTTCAGTGATGTTGGTTGTACCTTCTCTTTCATTTCTGATTTCATTTATTTGGGCCTTCTCCATATTTTTCTTATTCATTCTGGTTGAAAGTTTTTCAATTTTGTTATCTTTTCAAAGAACCAACTCTTAGTTTTATTGATCTTTTCTATGGTTTTTAAAGTCTATGTTTCACTTATTTCCCTTCTCATTTTTATTACTTCCTTCCTTTGACTAACTTTGGGCTTTGTTTTTCTTTTTATAGTCCATTGGGTGGAAGTTAGATTGCTTATTTGAGATTTTTATTATTTCTTGAGGTAGGCTTGTGTCACTATACACTTTCCTCTTAGAAATGCTTTTATTATGTCCCATATATTTTGGACTGTTGTTTTTCCATTCTCATTTGTCTCAAGGTATTTTTGGATTTCCTCTTTGATCTTATTGACCCAATGGTTGTGTAGAAATAGCATGTTGTTTGGCCTCTATGTATTTGTGGGGTTTTTTTTGCAGTTTTTTTTCTTAGAATTAATTTTTTGTTTCATATCGCTGTGGTTGGAAAAAATGCTTGATTTCAATCTTTTAAAATTTATTTATTTTTTAATGTTTATTTATTTTTGAGAGAGAGAAAGGGAGAGTGTGAGTGGGGGAAGGGCAGAGAGAGTGAGAGACACAGAATCTGAAGCAGGCTCCAGGCTCTGAGCTTTCAGGACAGAGCCTGACTCTGGGCTCAAACCCACGAACTGTGAGTTCATAACCTGAGCCGAAGTTGGATGCTCAACTGACTGAGGCACCCAGGCACCCCACTTTTTTAAAATTTATTGACACTTGTTTTGTGGTCTAACATGTGATCTATTCTGGGGAATGTTACATGTGCGCTTCAAAGGAATGTGTATTTTGCTGTGTTTGAATGGTATATTTTGTTTATTAATCCATCTTGTCTAATATATTATTTAAGGACTCTGTTTCCTTATTTTCTCTCTGGATGATCTATCCATTGATGTAAGGTGAGGTGTTAAAGTTTACAATATTACTGTATTGCTGTCACTTTCTCCCTTTAGTATTTGCTTTATATAATGTATGTTGGGTGCATAGATATTTACAATTGTTATAACCTCTTGTTGGAGGGATCCTTTTATCATTTTGTAATGCCCTTCCTGGTCTCTTGTTACAGTCTTTGTTTTCAGGTCTGTTTTGTCTCATACAAGCGTTGCTACCCAGGTTTCTTTTCATTCCATTTGCGTAGGATGTCTTTTCCCATCTATTCACTTGCAATCTGTGTGTGTCTTTAGGTCTGAAGTGAGTCTCTTGGAGGCAGCATATATATGGGTCTTGTGTTTTTTTTTAGTCCTTTCAGCCAGCCTGTGTCTTTTGTTGGAGCATTTAGTCCACTTACATTTAAAATAATAAGAGGTGTTATTGTTTTTTAAATGTTTATTTATTTATTTTGAGAGAGAGAGAGAGAGTGTGTGTACACATGTGAACCAGGGTGGGGCAGAGAGAGAGGGAGAGAGAATCCCAAGAAGGCTCCATACTGTCAGCACAGAGCCTGAAGTGGGGCTCGAACTCATGAACTATGAGATCATGACCTGAGCTGAAATCAGAGTCTGACACTCAACCAACTGAGCCATCTAGGCACCCCACATTTAAAATAATTATTGAGGGGCACTTGGGTGGCTCAGTTGGTTAAGTATCTGGCTTGGTTTTGGCTTGGGTCATGATCTCATGGGTTGAAGCCCCACATTGGGCTCTGTGCTGTCAGAACCTCTGTTTGGGGTTTTCTCTCTCTCTCTCTCTCTCTCTCTCTCTCTGCCCCTCCCCTGCTCATGCTCTCTCAAATAAATAAACATTAAAAAAACATTAACTCGGCCCCTCCCCTGCTTGTGCTGTGACTTTCTCTGTCTCTCTTTCTCAAAAATAAATAAACATAAAAATAAACTAATTATTGATTGGTATGTACTTATTGCTATTTGTAAGCCATTTTCAGGTGGGTTTTGTCGTTATCCTTTGTTCTAGGATCATGTTTGAATTTACTCCAAGCCAAATGACCAACTACCCCAATCATACTTCTCATGCACAGAATTCAGTGTCCCTTGGCAGTCCAGAATGGCCATGGACAGCTCTAATCATTAAGTTATCTTTATATTTAGTAAAAATCTGTTTCACTTTAGTTTTAAGTAATTAGGTCAAGCTCTGTCCTTTGGGATATTGCCCGGTTCTTCAACGCTCCTTCCAGGAATGGCCCTTCAGGTATTTCATTTGCTGCTGCCATCTCTTTAATGCTTCCCTCCTCCCTGAGCAGTTAGCTTAGCACCACCTGTGCTGGCAAACAGGCAGTGGCTTCACTTATGTCCCTTTACCATCTTGGTTACTTTACTCAGTGAGTTACAAATGCATGATTGCTTCAGGGTTAGTTAAAATTTATTAACTTTTTATACATTTTAATAAATCTTATTTATTTTGAGAGAGACAGAATGTGAGCAGAAGAGAGGCAGAGAGAGAGAGAAGAGAGAGAATCCCAAGCAGGCTCTGAACTCAGCACAGAGATTGATGTGGGGCTCCATCTTAAAACTGTGAGATTGTGACCTGAGCCGAAATCAATCAGACGCTTACCTAACTGAGCCACCTAGGTGTCTCTATTAACTGTTTTTAAAGTGTGTATACCATAGGGCCATATCTCTGGCCTTTTGGTGAACTGACTGTGGAAGAGAACCCTTAAGTTAACTCTACACATTGTGCTGTGAAGTCAAGCTTTCCTTGCCTTGAATGATACTGTCTTACCCTCCTCTGTTGAATATTGTCTCATTGGATTTGGGTTATTGCTTCATCCCTTGCTCTGTCTTTCGGTCCTGGTACATTCTCCTGTTCTTCTCAGTATGCTACCACAGGCATTTTAACTAGCTTGCTTCCTGTCACATCATCCATGATCTCATCCAAGAAACCAGATTCAGTGGATGTGACTTCCTAGTAACTCCTGCCACCTTCCTCCCATCTCCCAGATCTCAGTCCTGAGAGCAGATTAACTTGCTCCTTTAGTTTGGTGCCATCTACCATTTTCTCATGTTGTTCATCACTTCTAATAGCTTATCAAAGAAAAATGAAGTAGTCTGTGATGATGACTGACTGAATCCACAATGTTCCTGCTAATGGATGGTTTCCTTTTAGGTTCATATAAAATTCCATTAAAGAATCCATTTTAGAGTTTTGCTTTGAATTTATGTCAAACTCACCAACTTAGAACTACAAAAATTCCATCTCCTCCATTTGAAAATAGTGATCTGATTTGCAAGTATTCTCTGTGACAGAGATTGATAGATTCATGAGAAGCTTCTTTCTCTGTGTCATTCAGTACCATTTTATCATCAGCACTGTTATTCTTGCAGTTTCATTTAATAAATAGTTTTCAGGTTACAAAAGTATTACTTTTGATTCGGTGTTAGAATCGTTGTTAGATTTGACACAGAAATAAACATATTTGAGTATATTTCCTCTTGCTGTTTTTTTCTTTGCATGAATTCCAAAACTTTTTGTTTGTGTAGAAATTAAGGATCACCCAGTTCATTTCTATAGTATGCTTCTTTTACTGTATTTTCCAGTGTATCAGACAACATAAGAATCCGTACTCATTCAGTGTTTATATATAAATGCAGGTAGCTACTGGGTAGCTTTCTAGTTAGAGGGATACAGACTCTGTGTGCGTGCCTGTGTGTGATGGGGAAAATGAGATCAAGAAAAACAGTAAAGTGAAGGAGGAGAGGGATGTTAGTGTGAGGGAGTTAGGATATATGGTAGTAACATGGCCTTCCTGATAAAATGAGATTAGCGCAGGAGCTCAGAAAGTGAAAAGGAAGCCATCTACATAGGTAAGGAAAGCAGAGGGAACATTCTGGTGCAAAGGTCCTAAAGTAGGACTAGGCTTGGAATCTTCAAGGCATAGCAGAGAGACAGCGTGGTCAGAGGGAGGGACGGAGGTAGTGGGAGATGACAGGGAGCGAGGCAGGGAATGTACAGACCCTCATTCTGGATGTGGGAGGATCCATGGGAGGGATCTGAGCTCTGACTTGCATTTAGCAGGGGCTCTGGGCGAAAATAAAGTGGGCGGATGTGGGAGGGTAAGCGAATATGGAAAGAGGGGACTGGGGTGGGGGTAGCAGTGGAGTGAGAAGAACCTGGATATAATAATTTAAGAGTAGTGTGGTGAGAATTTACTGATGGGGTAGTTCTGAGAGCAGAGGAGAAGCGGAGGCAAGGGTAACACCAAGGCTGTTGGCCCCGGCACTGAAAACACGGATTGCCAAGATCGGAGGAGCGACAGGAGGAAGACTGGAGGTTGGGTGAGAGGGAATCCCAAGGTCACCTGTGGTCACGGTGAGTTTGAGAGTTCTGTGAGACACACAGGATTTTTGTACTAAAACCTGGGTACTCCCTTCAGAAATTATAGAGGACAACACAAGAGTGGCATACTTTTTATAGGTATTTTATACTTTTTATGCCCTTTCTTTTTTACTGTATATATTTTATAAAGGTCTCAAAATCTTTTTGAAAGTAATCTGATGAAGTAAATTCAGGCAATACATACACATTCTGAAATTTTTCTCATAACGTATATGTTTGTGTGTTAGGTCATAGCTCCCTCTGGATTTCATTGTTTTTAACTATTTAATGTTGAGTATTCTATCATATATCATGTGCATAAACAATCTATTTACTTCAGGGGCACCTGGGTGGTTTAGTCGGTTAAGCATCTGACTTCAGCTCAGGTCATGATCTCTTGGTTTATAAGTTCAAGCCCCATGTGCAGCTCTGTGCTGACAGCTCAGTGCTTAGAGTTGGCCTCAGATACTGTCTCCCTCTCTCTCTTCCCCCTCCTGCTCACACTCTGTCTCTCTCTCTCTCAAAAATAAATGTTAAAAAAAATTAAAAAATATATATTTACTTTAAATAGTTCAATCTTTCTTCTTGACTGACATCGCCAATCACCCATCAAGATGGGCAGTAAACAAATGCATTTCTTAGCATGTGAGGTGTGTAATATTTAAAGGCATGCTCAAGGCTTCTTTTATAATATGAAAGACCTTGTTTTGCTTCACTTCCTTTGGGTCATATATTTGCATCTGTTTTCAACAAGCAAATACATTTATAACTTAATAAATAACAAGCAACTCAATTAAAAAGTAGGTGAAGGACTTGAATAGACGTTTCTCCAGAGAAGTTTCTTATATGTCAGTAACCACATGTAAAGATGCCCAACACCCCTAGCTGTTAGGGAAAGCTCATGAAAACCACAGTGAGATACTTCATACCCATTAGAATGGCTATTATAAAAATCATGAAAATAGCAAGTGTTGGCAAGGATGTGGAGAAATTGGAGCCCTTGTGCATGGCTGGTGGGAGTGTATAATGGTGCAGCTGCTGTGGAAAACAATTTGGTGGTTCCTCAAAAAGTTAAACATAGAGTTACCACATCACCCATCAATTCTACTTTTAGCTGTATACCGAAAAGAATTAAAAACGGGAAATAAACAGACAGTTGTATGCCATGATCATAGGTACATTATTCACAATGGCCAAAGAGTAGAAGTGATCCATGTGTTCTATAACCAATGAATGGGTGAACAAATTAAGGTATATACATATGATGGAATATTATTCACCATAAAAGAGAAAGAAGTTTTTTTCTTATGTTTTTCTTTATTATTGAGACAGAGCAACAGAGCTCTGAGTGGGGGAGGGGCAGAGAGAGAGGGAGACACAGAATCTGAAGCAGGCTCCAGGCTCTGAGCTAGCTGTCAGCACAGAGCCTGATGCGGGGCTTGAACCCACAAACTGTGAGATCATGACCTGAGCCGAAGTTGTCCACTTAACTGACTGAGCCATCCAGGTGCCCCGAGAATCAAGTTCTGATACATTCTGCAAAATGGATGAACATGAACCCTTAAGATGTTTTGCTGAGTGAAATAAGGCAGACAGAAAAGGGACAAATATTATATGATTCCATTAATAGGAGGTATCTGGAAGGAGAAAACTCTTAGAGACAGAAGTAAAATATACGTTACCGGGGCTGGGGGTCAGGGAAAGTGAGAGTTACTGCTTAATGATTACAAAGTTACTGTTTCAGGTGATGCAAAAGTGTGGTTAATAGAGGTGATGGTTATATACTAAGAATGTACTCCATACCACCGAACGGCACGCTTAAAAAATGGCTGAAATGGCGAATTGTATGTTATGTGGATTTTGCCACAATAAAGAAAAAAGCAAACAAATTAATTTCCTGCCACATACCCTGTGCTCAGTAAGTATTTGTTAACTGAGTGAACTTGTGGAATGAAGGCAGGAAGACAGGAAGGAATTCTTGCTCTGCTTAATTTGGCAAATGCACGTCACCTATGAGCCTGACAGTGGGAGGCGGCGTGTCTCTGAAGTCAAGTACCCACGGTTTTGATTCTTATTCTGCCACTTACTGATGCATCTCTTCTTTCTTCTTTCTTTTTTCTTTCTTGTTTAGTTTTGGCATGCTTTTAACGATGAGAAATCATTCACACTCAAATAATTCAGTCTTTCAAAATGTACAGTTCAGCGCACTTTGTTGCCTTTTGTGTAAGATTTTTACTATCTAATTTCACATTTCTGTCACCTCCAAAAGAAACTTCATATCCGTTTAGCTGCCAGTCCCCACGTCTCTCTGCCCACGCTCCTGGCAACCAGAAATCTGCTTTCTGTCCCGCCATGTTTACCTATTCTGACATTTTATATAATTGGACTCAGACGGTACGTGGTCCGTTGTGACCGGCTTCATTCACTTCGTGTAACATTTGCAAGTTTTCCCTGTATTGCAGCCCTTATCAGTACTACCTTCCTTTTTTGCTGGATGATGTTCTATTGTATGGAAACAGCAACACTCACATTTCCTTATCCGTCTGTCAGTTGACAGATATTTGGGTTGTTTCCATATTTTGCTTTTTTTGTGAATAAAGCCTCTATGAGGCTTATATAAAACACCTACGTATAGGTGTTTTATGTGAACATATATTCTGTCCTCCTGAGTATATACCCAGGATTGGAATATTGGGGTCATACGGTAACTGTATGTTTAATCTTTTGAGAAACTAACAAATTGTTTTCCAAAGAGGCCATTTTATAGTCCCAACAGCAACGTGTGAAGGTTCTGATTTCTCCATATTCTGGCCAACGCTTGTTATTATTGTCTGTCTTTCTGATGATAACTATCCTAATGGATGTGAACTGATACCTCATTGTGATGGTTTGTCATTTCCCTGATGCAAATGATGTTGAACACCGTTTTGTGTGCACATGGGCTATTTATATATATATATATATATATATATATATATATATATATATATATATATATATCTTCTTTGGAGAGATCTCTGTTCAAACCCTTTGCTTATTTTAACCTGTTTGTTTTTTATTTGTTATTTAAAAATTTTTTTAAGTTTATTTATTTATTTTTGAGAAAGAGGGCGAGAGAAAGCGAGGAGGACAGGGGTAGAGAGAGAAGGAGAGAGAGAATCCCAAGCAGGCTCTGTGTTGTCAGCCTAGAGCCCGGCATGGGTTTTGAACTCATCAACTGTGAGATCATGGCCTGAGCAGAAGTTGAACACTTAACCAACTGAGACACCCAGGATCCCCAGGCTCTAATTTTAGGTTCACAGCAGTATTGAGCAAAAGGTATTTTGATTTGATTTCCATATACTTTCTGCCCTGACACATACATGCTTTTCCCCAGTATTGACATCTGAGTCAAAGTGGTCTATTTGTCACTACTGATGAATGGACACATCATTATCACCCAGAGCACATGGTTTACATTAGGGTTCATTCTTCCTTTTGTACATTTTATGGATTTGAGCAAACTTATAGTGGCATGTATCCATCAGTATAGTAGCATATGGAGTGCTTTCACTGTCCTAAAAATCCTTTGTTCCGTCTGTTTGTCCCTCTGTCTGCACACTTGCCCCCCCCTCCTCTGGAAAACTGATCTTTCTAGTGTCTACAGAGTTTGCCTTTTCTAGAATATCATATAGTTGGAATCCTATAGTATGTTGCCTTTTCAGATTGGCTTCTTTCACTTAGTGGAGCTGGAACTCACAAAACTGTGAGATCATGACCTGAGCAGACACCAAGAGTAGGACACTTAACTGACTGAGCCATCCAGGCACCCCTCCTTTTTTTTTTTAATTTTGGAGAGAGAGTGGGGGAAAGGTGCAGGAGAGAGGGAGAGAGAAAGAGAGAGAGAGAGAAAGGAGAGAGAGAGAATCTTAAGTAGGCTTCATGCTCATCATGGAGCCTGATGCAGGGCTTGATCCCATGACTCTGGGATCATGATCTGAGCTGAAATCAAGAGTCAGACGCTCAACCAACTGAGCCACATAGGCAAATTAATTAATTAATTTCATAGATCATGCCTTTGGTGTTGTATTTAAAAAATCATTTTCAAATCTTAGGTCATTGAGATTGTCTCCTATGTTGTGTCCTAAGCCTTTTGTTCATTTAATGGGCTATCTATCTTTTTATTGTTGAGTTTTAAGCCATATTTATATATTCTAGACACCAGATCCTTCTCAGATAAATGAGTTGCAAATGTTTGGTTCTGTTCTATGGCTTGCTTTTTTTTTTTTACTTTTACATTCTTTGAAGTCCAAACATTTCTATTTTTGAGTAAGCACAGTTTACCTATTTTTCTTTGGTTGTTTACACTTTAGGTGGCCTATCTAAGAAACCATTGCCTAATCTGTGGTCACAAAGTTTTATACTTTTCAGGTCTTTGATCCATTTTGAAGTAATTTTTTTATTTGGTGTGAATTAGAGGTCCAGATTCATTCTTTTCACACAGAATTCCAGTTGTCCCCACATCATTTATTGAAAAGTCTTTTCTTAATTGTCTTGAGACCCTTGTGGGAAATCAGCTCACTACTGAATTGATTGTGCATAGGCCATAGGTGCATGGGTTTCTTACCAGACATCCAGTTGTATTCCTTTGATCTCCATATCCATTGTCAACTAGTACCACACGGTCTTGGCTATTGTAGCTAGGTATGTGTTCTTGAATGAGTCATCTGAGGTCTCTCAAAGCCTTGATTTCCTCATCTGGAATGAGTAAGGAGGCTCACCCAGAGAATACATGTCAGGTGCATAGTAACTTGGCATGCAGTACATTTCAGCTCTTTTATTATTTGTATTATCATCTTTACTGCACAAAGAGGTAGCCACAGGTTTATATGCTGAAATAGCTTCTATGAAATTTGATAATGAAAAACATTTTCTTAATCCAAACATGTCATTTGACTTACTCATTCGCTTCCCCGCTGCACAGTGGATGACATTGTTCCCTCTGAAGGCACTCTACACAGAGTGCCTTCCTGTAACCCTCCTCTGCTTCACACCTATGCTTGAGAGCATAGTTTTCTTTTATAAAAACATCAGTTTATCAGACATGAATGAATATGGATCAACATGGATTTTAGGAAAGATGTCCGGTTTTGTTCAGGAAGCCTTTGCACTGGCCTGTGTTCTTCTTCACAAAGCCTCAGTGACTCACCCTGGATTGTTGAGGAAGAGTGTTTTTGGAGTAAATGTGTGCAGAAGAAGCTGAGAGACACACTTTAATTTTTGTCTTAAGTTGGGTGAAAGTAACATGGTAACCTTAAAGTTTTCAAAAGGAATATAATGAAGGCATTATAAACCTTAATGAAGGCATTACATACCTTGAAACTTTGGAAATCTTGTGAGGAATGGTAGACTTGAAGTTGTAACCTTTTATATATGTCTGTTTATTTATTAGTAAATCTCAGTATGTGCCCTTGAAGTTTCATCTTTAACTGGTTCTGTTTGGTTGTCATTTCTGTCATATCTTTGCCAGAAAAATGTTGTCTGGAATGTTTATTTTCATAGAACAGATGTACATATATTTTCTCATCCTTATTTAAGGCTTATTTTTATTGGCATTTCCAATCCGAACAGGACAAGCTGTGAAGTATGCATGAAATCAAACCCTTTGACCAAACACTGAGGATTCCGTGACTTTGTCCCGTGTGAGGTTCGGTTTTGTATTCCTATGTTGCACTTAGAGTCCGAGGCAGCTCATTTTGTACCATATTTCTTAAGCCAGGAACAGTCTAAACTATTTTTTTTGTGCCCTTTCCCCTGGTGGACAGCTAGTTGAAGCCTTTGGGAGTAGAAGTACTTCCCAGGACATAAACCCAACCCTTCCTCCCACAGCCATTTAAAATAGTTTAAAAATAACCCCCACTTAAAGTTTTGTGGCAGGCTGTGACAACTTTATAAAAATTGTGTGTTTATTTTTCTCCTCTTTTTCGTTTGTTAAAATACTGCTTATCACAGATTCCCGGAGAAATAAAGTTATTGCCAAGCTGTGAGAGAAAGTTCCGTTCCCTGGGGCATATAGCAAAGCAGGAGTTACTGAGAACATTCCAGGTACACTTACACGGTTGACTTGCATGTTAAAGTGGACTGTTCGAGTCTGGAGAGTGGTGGTTTGAAGCATGGGGTCCTACCTTCTTGAGCTAAGCGGGTAGATCCAAAGACCTCACTCATGCCTGTGTTCATTCACGTGTACCCTCATCAACTGTTCCTTGAGTGCACCCTACATGTCAGGTACTGTTTTAAGCCCTGGGGATCCAATGGTGAACTAGACAGACAGAGTCCCTAGTTTCACGGAGCTTACATTGTAAGAAAGAATTAAATTAAAAAATATTCTTTAAATACATGTAGATAATCATATAATTGCTGTAAGCCAAGACCTTAGAAGATCTCCCATGATTAGATTTCTTTACCAAATCCTGTTGCCCTTCCCCAGTAATCCCTCAGTTGTTTCCCACCCACTCAGAGGGAAAGCCAGAGTCCTCATGTTGTCCTGGCAGGTGCTACACACCACCCTGGCTCCCTGGGACACCATCTCCTGCTCCTCACCAGGACTCAGGCCCAGGATCAACTCCTTGTAGGCGCTGGGACATGTCCAGACTATCCCAGCTCACGGGGCCTTTCATTTGTTGTCCCCTTTTGCCCGAAATGCTCTTTTCCCAAATTTGCTTAATGGCCAGTTCTTTTACTTACTTTGGTTCTTTGCTGAAATATCCCATCATTTTTATCACAGATTTCCCTGGACTTGCTGGTGCCTGTCTATACCCAGTTGCTTCTCCAGTTTGACTTTCCTTCCCAGCATCTTCTGGCATGCATATATGAATTTACTTTACTAATTGTCTGTTCCTGCCCACCCACTCCCAAGCCGAACACGGGCTCCCTGTGAGCAGTGACTTCGTCTTGTCCATGATGTGTCCCCAGTGCTCCAGACACTCTCTTCCTGACAGAGAGTCAGGTGCACAACGAAAACTTTTCCAGTGAATGAATCAAGGGATGGTTTGAAGTGATATTGTGTCCACGCTCCACTATCTTCCAACAGCCTTTTGTCTTACTCTTTTTGTGCTTATTTTTTACACAATTAGGCTAATATTTCATTAATTCAAAAATATGAGAAAATAGAAGAATGGCTTCCCGTAAACATGTTCTATGTGGTTGTGGTACCAACCTCACACATTTGAGTTTTGCAAGGAAAACTGGCTTTAAAGCTCACATTGTAACCAAAACTTTAATCCCAGGGATTTTTCACAAAGCAAATTATAAATGACAGCAAGAAAAAAAATCGTGCCCAGGGACTCAGATTTCAGCCCTGCAGCGTACCCATAAGCTGCCACGGCCTTGTACCTTCTTTAGTCCCCGCTCAACAAATAAGAATGTTTCTGAAGAGCTGGGTGTCCTATACAGCAGTCATGTAGGAATTTATGACCTAAAGCAACGCTAAACGAACTTCTAGAAACGTCTCACATTCTACACCAAGGGGTTAATAACATCTGCCCTGTATGAAGACTAGTGGACTTAAAGACAAAAATCTCCTATCTCGTTTAATGGTGTCACTTTTATTTTACATGCTGGCTTGTGTTTATAGCAGCTTTTAAAGACTGTTATTATTATTATTTATTTTTTTTTTAGCTACAGCTGCATACTGTATCCCAGCTGTGAGAAAAAAAGTCTTAGTTCTAAGTTACCTACGGGGCACTTTGTTTTCACTTGTGCCAATGAAGTTTGGCACAAGGAAGTTTCCCCCGCTCCCGATGTCTGTTCTTGTTTTGTACCTGCCACATTTTCCACAGTTGAATATTCCTTACCTCCTTGTCTGAAAATTCAGATTCACTCTTCTGCATTCCTAGTCAGTCAGACCTGATTCTATGTACAAGCCCTCCCATACTTTGTTCTTACCAAAATGTTGTTAAATTTGTGTCACTGGATGAATATTTTGCCACAACTGTGTCAGGCATCAGGGTGGAAAGATGAAAAGCGTGTGGTGTGTGTCTGTAGGGCCCCACAGTCGAGGGTTGTTAGGTTGCTCTGACGTCACTGCAGTGGTTTCTTCATTTCACAACGTCCGTAAGCCACACACTGTGTGTCCTTTCTTCCCATGGCTCTGTTGCGTGGGCCTCGCGTTGTTCGTGGTGCTGCCGAGGATAGTGGGATCAGCACCAGGGCAGGGGTCCAGTGAAAACAGCGTGGAGGAAGGCGGCACACGGGAAAGGGCAAGTAAAAGCAGTGACCGCAGGGGCCACAGCAGTCCGCAGGGCAGAGAAGGCTTGCTGTGGAATGGGGTGGTCGAGGAAAGGTGGTAGTAAGGGGGCAGGTCTTGGATGTGCAGCTGGAGGGGCCATGCTGTGCTGGGTGAGTGGGTCCCCACTGGCCTCGGTGGCCTCCGAGCTCATCGTGACAGGATGGCAGTACACCCCTTCTTCCTGGGCTCAGAGAGGCCACCACGGCTTCGTGTCTGCAGGGCACTCTGCTTGTACTCACTTCCCAGAGTGGCGGTGATGGCCTCCAGAGGCCTGTGCTGTAGGAGGAGCCGGAGAAGAATGTGGTGTGGACGATGGAGTCTGTCCTTGGGGGCTGGGAGCCTTGGATGAGGCATGGGAACGTGTAAATGAGCTGGAACTGGCCTTGCCAGGGGCGGCCGGCTGTACCCCTCTGTCCTCTGGCACTGACACTTGCCAGAAGCTGGTGAGAGGGCCGTATAGGACTTGGTTCTCTCCAAGCCCGGCTTTCTCCTCCCTTTGGACTGGCAATAAGTTCCAGTTGGCACAACTTGCCCTTGGAAAAATGTTTTCCCATAGTTCCCAAAGAGCTATATAAGTAGACAGCCTAGTGCTTTGCCTTTGTCGAAAAAGATGTCAACTTCAGAAGCATTTTAGAATTTTGGAAATATTTTTGGAGGAAAACCATCAAAATAAGCCTTTGACTTTCTATAGTGCTTCAGAGCAAGGTCTTAGTCTCCCAGGACTGTTTTATTATTATTTTTAAATGATTATTGTTTTTAAATGATCTTGAACAGATCACTCCATACATTTATTCTTTGAGTTACAATGGGCCTCGCATCTGTTCTTCATTTATTTTCCTCATATTTCTTCCCCCTTTTCTCTTATTTGAGCTTGTTGAAAATGGTATTTTTGGTTGAGGTTATTTTAAGGTGGTGTTGAAATAAATCCTGGGACTGTCCTCTTGTTCAACAGCACATGTTCTTTTAAGCCTACACATCCAGGGTCATCCTACCAAAATAAATTATATGGACCCTGTACAAAACTCTCGAGTGCCGGACTTTTTATTTATGAGAATTGGCTGCTGGCATAACGTTTGTGGTTTCCCCTGAGCAAAGATGGCCTCCCTTTTCTTGTCTCTGCTTTTTCCAAGAATCCCTAGCACTCAGTTCTTAAGTAGCTATGCCTCTGTGTCACGAACTGTTTTAGCTTTATTATCCCTTTCAGAAAATTTTTAAAGGTTAGTTAAATTTCAACCAGATCTGCTGTAACAATTGTATAGGTACATGGAACTCAATAACCTGCCCATTTAAAGGCATTCAAGACTATCTGAAATCATCAAGATGTTTTTTTTTTACCTTGACCTAAGCTGGGTAAATATATCCTTATCTATATAGGAAATTTGACTGACTTTTTTTTCTATTAAAAGAAAATTTTGCAAAGCTTATGTTTTTCCCAGAGTATAACATTATTTGTTGGAATTATTCGGAGATTTGTAGGTGGCTCAAAAACCTGTAGAAATATGTCTATCAGGTGCCCAGTTTCCCATGTGGAGAAAGGACTTCAGTTTCCCAGCAAATTGGGGAAATAAGTTGATACTTCACTTTGGAACCTGACACACTAAGTATCCTTCTGACATGCAATAATTTCAGAATTTATTTTCAGTGTCCTTCAGTGCAGCTACCGTAACAGAAGAGTCTGGGTGAACACATCTATCCTTTTTGTCCTTACTTTTGAAAGTTAGATCAAGATTACAGAGATGAACTTTTCTACCAATATCTACCCATGAGTCTGTCTAAACCCCTTGAGTTCTGAGTCTGTTTAAAAGTGGTTTTACATCTTTCCAAATTTGAACTCTCTTCAGTTAACCTGGTTGAAACTGGCTTTCTCCAGAGAGAAGTTGCTACTTGGGGAGGGAGGGAGGGTTGAAGATGTGAGCTGCACAGGCTCGGTGCTAGAGATAGAAATTCAATGGAGGATTATCTGTATATGCATAGACTCTGGTAGATCAGTGTATCTTTGGAGAATGATCAATGGCATCTGTCATATGATGCTGGCGATAGTTTGGGGGATTAGGAAGGGAACCTGCTGTAAAGATGGGGCCAGGCTGTGGAAAACTGCCCAGCAGCGGTGGGAGCACCTGGGGTTTTGAGCATAGGGTTACATGAAAGAGTGTGCGGTACAGTGACTGCTTGGGTGACCGTCCTGGGAGCAGGCCGGGTGGTGGACATGTGCTGGCCTTGGCTGGTCACCGTCCATTCTCACTTCTCCCTCTCAGAGCCATGCCTGCTCTGTGGTCAGTCCCTGTGTTTATGGCCTGGCTTGGACCTCAAATCCGGCCAGAATCCTTTTCGTTGCAATCTCAAGGACCCAGTGAAAGGCAGTGAGTCTTTGCTAGGGTCTTTGGTACTTGTTTCACTGGTCATGGGTGTGGTGAGAGGTGGGGTTGGATTACTGGAGCCTCCATGAGCAGAGAGCCAGGAGCCAGCGGAGGGGGACCCCTGAGAGATGAGGGTGAGGGGCTGGGTGTTTTGAACCCCTGGCCAGTGTGAAGCCAGCCTCAACACAGAGATTTATGGATGCACATGTCAGTCAGATCCCTTTTGGTTTAAGCATTGTGAGGTTGAGATTTTTCTCTCTTGCTCCTGGAAGATTCCTGACAGCGGTGAACTCAGATAACCTACAGGCAATGTTACTAGTTAGAGCCTTTTGGTAAATAGTCTGGACGCTTGGTACAGAGTAGACACTCAACAAATTGATAACAATTAAATTAAAAGGGCTTCATTAAATTAAAAACTGATGGATGACAGCTAATATTATATCTGAGTATATTAACTCTGTTTTCAGAAACCATTCAGCTTCATAGTGGGATACATTTGTATTATATCTGAGTATATTAACTCTGTTTTCAGAAACCATTCAGCTTCATAGTGGGATACATTTTTAGGCAGCTTGGAAATAGGATTATTTTTATACAGTTTCAATGTGTGTATCTCCCCAGTATTTGCCTCTGTGTTATATCAAAGATACAAGTTTTATGAAGGGCAGGATGTCCAAGTATTTCTTCTGGTTACTTGTCATATATTTTCTTGGACTATGCTTTGTGATTTTTGCCCTTAGTTTTTCTCCAATATCTGACCTCTGAATAAAATGGTCCTGGGAAAAGATTTTCACTGGTTTTATAGTTTTAAACAGATTAAATCTGTCTTTGGGGAGAAGGATTAGTGTTCCTGATTTTTCTGTCAAACGGCTAGATTAGAAAACTCCTAAAGCTTCGTGACTATCCCTTGTTATTTATTTAAACAGCTAAATGTCAGTAGGAAAAAAGGTGCTTTTTATTTTTATTTTTTGCAAACAAGTTTATTATGTGACATTTTACAATATCCAGTTTTACTGAGAAAGAATTGACAGGTAACATTGAATTAGCTGAAGATGTGCAATGTCATGATTCAATATGTGTTCATATTGCAAAAAAATTACCATAATAGGTCTCATTAACATCCACCCCCCATATAGTTACAGCGTTTCTTCTTGTGATGAGAACTTTTAAGATGTACTCTCATAGCAAATTTCAAACACACAGTAGAGTATTGGAAGGGCTTCTTTATAAGGAGGAAAAACTGAATGCTCTTCCTATTTTAAGAGGTTAAAATAACTCTAAATGGTCCAGAGAATGTTTTGTTCCTTCACTTTTTTTCTTTGTCAAGGTACTTGGCAACTCTAATCATGCAGTCTCCCTCTCTTGTGTATTCTGTTGCTACCAATACTTTAACAGGGGGAATTAAGTCACAGACATGAAGTGAACATTCAATGGAAGCAAATATTAAATCTCCAAAGTCTCTGTTACGGATCTGTTTATCCATTAGTGTTTATTAATAACCACTGAAGTATACACTTCTGGTTCTTCTTCCGTCACACATGTACCTACTTAAAGGTGGGGTCATTCATTATCCCGGAGCTCTGGCTTCAAACTTAAAACATCTTGCTTAGCAGCACAGGGACAACAACCATAAATAAAACCATTAAGAATTTCTGATAGGGTGGACGTTCCCACAGTTAATGCCTGGCTGGCTAGAAGTAGAACTTGATTTCTCAAATGGTTCTCCTGGTGCTGCAGGACATCATTACACCTCAGCACCTGAAGCATGCCCGTACTCACTCCAAGACTCTGTCTGGCTAGTCCCGGGATGACCTGGGGAAGCAGGCTCTCCAGGGTATAATGACCGTGGGACCATGGCGGTTGGCTCCCCTGAACAAGATGGAGTGAATGAGTGGCCTTCAAATGGCCAACCAAGCTTCTCTCCATTGAGTTATCAATGCGGCAACTTTATTGAGAGCTTTTTACTTTTTACTCTAACTCTCTAAT
>NC_043700.1:19694323-19696275 GCF_006229205.1 Suricata suricatta
ACCCTGTTTCCTAGCAACCGACCTAGGTCAGCTGCCTTGTTTTCCCGCCTTGAAACCCTTATAAGAGACAGTTTTCTGAATAAAGCTCTCTCTTTCTTGCCTGATCGGAAACCGTGAGTTGTGTCTTTACTCTCTGTGCGTCCCTTTTCCTGCCCTTTCTCTCCCTCCCTCAGGAAAAGAACCCACGAGGACTCTCCGCCCTGCCGGTCAGGGTGGACCAGACAGGCACCGCCGAACGCCGGGGACGAGCGCGCCCCGGGACCTGGCTCTGGGTTAAGACAAACCATCTTCACAAAGTATCAGCAGATTCTTTAAGTTAAACCCAAAGACCGAAAGCCTGTGCATGGAATACAAGGGTCCTAACGCTGGCCCGAGGAGACGTGCAGCGTTCTCAGACTAATACAAGACAGACTACCAAACATCCAATCCCATTCAACAGTATGTCCATGTGTAGCACTGGGCTCGCCGGTAAGAACAAAACAGGGAGTAAGAGTGAGCCTCTGTCTGGCATCAGGAATCTTACAGACTCAATAGCAGAGACTGTGTCCCAGTTTAACGGCCTTTTCATTCCCATCCCTGCTCTGCTGGCTTTAGATTGAGCGGGGGAAAAAGATTTCATCAGCTTTTCTAGGCCAAGGCTGAAAAGCTTCAGTGACAACCCTGGGCTCTACCATGTCACCGCCAGGTCTGAAACAGGACACCAGGCCGCGGAACCCAGCTCCGGCTCCGTCCTTCCCTCGCTGCCTGAGAATCTGGGTAAATCACTGAAACAAAGAGCCTCTCTTCACCAAGTCTCCATCACACCACCTACTTTCAATTTTGATATAATATGAGCTTTTCCCTTCCGCCCTGCAGGTTGAATATTGCACTGCGCAACATTCTGATTTTGCAGAATCGTATCAAACTATCTACAAAAGTAAACCTTCTCTGCAGGACAAGAAGGCCACAGTGCACGAGGTAGGATTACCCTTTATTGAAAAAGAGGAAAGGCGAATGGCACTAACCATCAGTTTTGCTTGGCCCAAAGACCACATGAATTAGGCTGAATGTCACTGCCAATCACTTTGGGGGAAGAGATCCAGAGGTTGCTGAACAGGGAGAAATCTAAATGCCTGCAGTAGCCAAAGCCTAGGACAAGTTTATGTTCTAATCTAAGAAAAGCAGCTAGATAAATAGTTTGTCGTGCTAAATTTGGTATCATGACATTTTCTAGCTCTACCAACATGAAAAAGTATTTGCGAGTCAGGAGGCCTGGGCTCTGGTGCTGGTTCTGGTTTGGGAACTGAACTTTTGGGCACAGGCAGTTTACTGCCCATCTCCGGGTTCTGACTTCCATAAGGGGCCTAAAGAGCACATTGGGTCTTTCTCTAAGTGGCTTCTGTGATATGTCAGTGGTAATGGTACTTTACAGACAGGCTGGAAAGCACACCAAACAGGAGCTGCAAAAATATATACAATAATGACTCAATATGAAGGAGAGAGGTGAACACACCAAACCCACGTGCACAGCCCACCAGCAGGGGAGAGGCCACCTGGACCCCAATGGGATCTTTTCCAGTCTCCACGCTCCTGGAGAATCTCCCCTTGCCTCTTTTTTGGGGTCTTAGCCCTTGGCTGTCTGGGAATCCTGGCAGAATTGGGAAGGCTTCCTGGGTTAGTTCTACCTCTGATACTTAAGTATCACTTGGTTTTAAGTGTGAATGAATACAGTATCTTATTGTAGTGTTTAAGTCTTTTTTAAATGTTTATTTATTTTTGAGAGAGAAAGAGACTGAGTGTGAGTGGGGAACAAACAGAGAGAGAGAGGGCGACACGGAATCTGAAGCAGGTTCCAGGCTCTGAGCTGTCAGCACAGAGCCCGACACGGGGCTCAAACTCACCAACTGTGAGATCAAACTCACCAACCTGAGCTGAAGTCGGATGCTTAACCCACTGAACCACCCAGGCGCCCC
>NC_043700.1:19696375-19743280 GCF_006229205.1 Suricata suricatta
GGGGAACCAGACCAAAGTGTTCTAGCACAGCGCCTGAGGGGCCGATGCCACCCTGCCTGCAGGCGGTTGAGCTTTGGTCTTCCGGCTTCTCCTGACAGGGAGTGGCGCTCCCCTGCCTATTTTGCAACTCCCCTCAGGGAGTGACATATCCAGCTAGCAAAGGGCCAAGGAGCTGAGTCTTTGCCGCTCCCCACAATGGTTTAGTATAATTTTGTCATAAAGCATTCAATTTTCAGGTACTAATTTTCACGTATCAAATTGGTTAAAGTAATTGTATATCGATGATCTGATCTATATTAATTTTGAAGACCAGGACTAAAACGACCTCAGAGGCATTGCCTGGTGCCCACAGCCTTCGTGAATGATGAGTCTGGGCTCTGGCTAGGCAGATGGCCCGAGCGGCCTGGGGAGACTGGTGCCCAGTAACTGCAAACTGGGGGTTACCTAATGACCTAACTCATGGGGTTATTGTGGGGATTAACTGAAGTAACTTCTGCAAAGGGACAGTCTAGTTCATGGCAATACAGTAAGCACTCTAAAAATATTTATTATTTTTATTATTATTATTTTGGTAATTTCTGACAGAAACCAATGACAGCTGAGATTGGCCCGATTCATGAACTATCGGGAAGGCTATTTTGAACCTTCCCATTCTTTCCCCTTCGGAAGTTCAAAACTCTCCCTGGAATTTCTGCCAATTCCCATGGGGGTTTGTGTTTCCACAGTCCTCTCTGTCCCATTCCCTGCTCCCACTGAGGTAGTCAGGGCCGAGACTGCCCCCGCATCCACTCCCGCGTCTGTGCTCCCGGCCCCAAGCCTAGCTGCGCAGCCCTCAGCCGGCCCACCGAGAGCACGGGGCATAGCAGCCCCCCTGAAGATCTGGGCCGAGGGCAAGGTTCAGGAAAGCCAGAGACTGAGATGAGGCTCTTCCTTCCCATCCCGGGGATTATTTCTTCGGGCACCTCATTACCTGATCTAATAATGCTTAACATGAGGTATACATATTTTCTAAAATACACTGAAAGATTAAAAGTGCTTGTGTTTGGATTATGGGCCTAGGGGTGATTTTCTTCCCTTCCTTCTATATTTCTGAATCTTTAAACATTGTGTAAATAAGTACACATTTCACAATGTTTGTTTAAAGGCCCCGTTTTTAATGCTGGGGGAGGAGACTTCAGTATTCGCAGGGTAAATAAATCCGTGCCCAGTGAGCCTCATCTCCTTTTTCCGATCCGTTAAAATGTACTTCTGTTGGGGAGCCTGGGTGGTTCAGTCAGTTAAGCATCCGACTCTTGATTTCAGCTCAGGTCATGATCTCATGGTTTCTGAGTTCGAGTCCTGCGCCAGACTCTCTGCTGCTGGTGCAGAGCCTGCTTGGGAGTTTTTTCTCTCTCTGGGTCTCTCTGTTCTTCCCCTGCTTCTCTCCCTCTCTCCCAAAATAAATAAATTAAATAAACTTAAAAAATGTTATTTCTCGGGGCACCTGGGTGGCTCAGTCGGTTAAGCCTCCGACTTCGGCTCAGGTCTGATCTCACGTTCATGGGTTCGAGCCCCGCGTCAGGCTCTGTGCTGACAGCCAGCTCAGAGCCTGGAGCCTGCTTCCGGTTCTGTGTCTCCTTTTCTCTCTGCCCCGCCCCCTCTCATACTCTGTCTCCCTCTGTATCAAAAATAAATAAAACATTAAAGAAAATGTAGTTCTCTCAAGTTCTCAACTCCTCCCAAGTTGTTTCAACTTGTAATAGGATTTGTTGTATTTCCTGTGTGTATCACAACCCCAGATACCCCCTCGTCGGCAGCACAGTGAGATTCTGTCTTTAACATGTCTTGACATACCAGTTGCTTCTGGAAGCCTCCTCCCATACCTTGGAGGGTGGAGTTCCAGGGGTCAGCTCGCCCCGCCGTGCATTCTGCCTGGTCCCATCTTTCCTTCTACAAGGAGAAGAGTCTCTACTCTCTCAGCTCCTCTGGGGCTCACTCTTCCTGCTGCTATGTTACGGCTTCTGATCCCCGTGCTCCCAGGACCGCCCTGCTACGGTCAGCAGCGTCTTCCACGTTACCGCGCCAGTGGGCGGTTTATGCTTCTTGCCTTACTTGATGTCTCGGCCGCTTTGGAGTGGGCACTCGGCTTTTCTCTCATACCATTGTTCCATGACCACACGCCCTCCTGACACTTCTCCTCCAGCTGGGTTTCTGTCTAGTTTGGTTTTCTGATTCATCGTCTTCTATCAGAACTTCAAGGATTGGATTTCCTCAGATTTCTTCTTTGTCACCCTGCGTGTTCTCCTGGGTAACCTCTTTGGGTCTAGTGATTTCAGATATCATTTATGTGCCAGCGACCACAGACTTAACTGCACTTCAGCAAATCCAAGACATCAGTGATGATAAGGTGCACCAAGATCTTATATCCCCACAAAGAAAGGCAGAAACACTGTCAGCTATAATGACACAGCGGCTTCTTACACATTAACCATGAGACATATTTCATTTTCAGAAATATCAGAATGTGAGCAGTGCACACCTAAGAATTAATGATACACTGTCAGATGTTTTGCATAGATGAACTATTCACGGAGCATGAATACCTGGTGTGTCTTATGCATGGTGTTCCTGGGCGTGCACAAATGAATTGTAATAACTTGGTCTAGAGAAGCTGGTAGTCTCCTGAGTCCTGTCTCTCCAGGCACAGAATAGGGCTTATTACCGTATAGCTTATAATGTCTAAATGAGATAGAATGAAGTTGGCTGAACAGTGAGGCAGTGTTATTGAACCAATGGGTTGTCAAGATGGTGCCCAAACTCTTGAGATTTATTTCATTTAGTCTACAGTTGACTGACTCTCCAGTTCCAGTCAAGAATGTTCTGGCTATCTTAGCATAAAGCATATGGTACCCCTGAGCAGTGCTCTCTAACATCATAGACTTTCTCAGATAATTGAAGTTTGATTTTTATTGCTAATTTATTTTGTTGTTAGAGATCCCTGGGAAGTTATTCTCTTGTTTCCTTCATAGTGTTTTTATTTCTTTTTTCCTCCCTCTACTTCAAAATTACTTTTAACAGTGATGGGACCTTTAAGAACTATTGCCAAATTTTGAAATGTAATTTTCCTGCAACAGCAGCCAAAGTTAACAAAAAGACACAGAAAAAATTCCTCATTAAATATTCTAATCTGCCACCATCTGTGAACCTCATTCTGTTTCACTGAGGTTTTCTAAAAATAATCTGAGTGGTATAGCTTCCTTCACTTCTATGGAGAGAATAATACATACTAAATATTTTTGCCTGAAAATATTATCTTATGTTCAACCTGATTATCCCAATCAATTTTGTCTCCTTAGTCCGAAGAGCAAGGAAAATTACTTACATTCCATATTTAGATACCGCTAACGGGTATCACCCCTGAACCTCTACTGGATTTAGGTAGTTATACTTTAGCATGCAAATCAGTATTTTCCCATAGAAATGTTCCAAAAATAATATATTCCCTTGCTTTCCTTCTCCCACAACTGTCTTCCATAAGATCTTTCTTGCAGCTAATTCAGAATGGAACCTTTAATGGCAACAGTTTAAGTAAAATAATCTGATCATGTGGAAGTTGAAGAATAATCTTAAATACTCCTGGGTCAAAGAAGCAATAGAAAAAAAATGCAGTTTTCGACTCTTCTAGAAAGGAAGAATAAGAATACTGCAAATAAAACTCGTAAGGTGCAGCCAAAGATTTACTTGGAGGGAAATGATTGGACTTAAAAGCTTGTTATTAAAGAAAAAGAATGACACTGAATGAATGGGCTTCTAAACCTGAGAGTTTAGAAATGAACAAGGAAACAAACACAGCCACATGGTATACTGAGGAAAGCTGAAATTATTACTAACAAAGGAGCAGAAATTAAACAGAGAAGAGAAAAATTACTACATCTATAAATCCAAGACCTGTTACTTTGAAGAACAGGTCCTTTGAAGAAAACCCTTTGCCTGTCTAATCACAAGTAAGTAAAAACATAATTCACAATTTAGGAATGAGACAAAGGATAAAGAGGGAGGGATTCATCCGCAGATAGGAATTAAAAGATTATGAGAATTTGGAAAGCAGCAAATAGAAGATAATTTTTATAGAAAATAGTTGTCCAAATGAGATTTAGTTAAAAAAAAATGGTAACACTGAGGGGTGCCTTGTTGGCTCAGTCAGTGGGGTGTAGGACTCTTGATCTTAGGGTTGTGAATTCAAGTCCCACATTGGGTGTAGAGATTACTTTAAAAAAAGCCTTTAAAAAGAAAATGGTAACATCGAGTAGATACATAACCACATAAGAAATTGAAAGGATAATTAAAGAATTATTTCTATATAAAGAAGTGTCTATATTTGCTTCAAAAAATGATTAGTAAGTTGTGTATTAATCTTCCTGATTAATGAGTGTCCTCATAACCATGATGAAGTCACCTGATAAAAGTAGAATAGGCTGGTGCATGTTAGTCTGTCTTAAAGCATACATGAAAAGACCTAACTGAAAACAAAACAGAGGTGGTAAAGTATAAGAAATGTTAAAATGCCAATTCTAAGAAACCAAGACTTCTTTAAAGATTTAAGAAATCTGTTGCTATTATTGGTTATATAGGACTAAAGTAAAAAGGAAATATTCATCCAAACACGTATTTAAAAAGCACACTGTTCATTCCTGATTTTAAAAAGGCAAAATTCTTAGTAAACTAAGAATAGTTCACTTCCACACTGTGATAAAACGAATCATCAAACTCAGTGTCGAGATGTTGGAAGTGTTCCCGTTAAAAACAGAGGTGTAAATGAAAAGATGCTCAACATCATTAATCATCAGGGAAATGCAAATCAAAATCACAATGAGATGCTTTCTTAAACCTACTAGGATGGCTGTAGTAAAAAAGGAAAGATTATAAAAAGTGTTGCCAAAGAAGTGAAAATATCGAACCTTCATACATTGATAGTAGGAATGTACAGTGGTATAACTGCTTTGGAAAATAATGTCCGAGTTCCTCAAAATGTTAAGCAGAGTTACTGTATGACACAGTAATTCCATTCCTACGTGTGTGTGTGCCTAAGAGAAATGAAAATGAATTTCCTTACCAAAGCTAGTACAAGCATAAGAATGTTCAAAGCAGTGCTATTCATAATAGCTAAAAAGTAGAAACAACCCAAATGTCCATCAACTGACAAATGGAGAAATATAAATGTGACATATCCATCTCTATATATAGTGAAATATTTGGCAATAAAATGAAGTGAAGTACTGACACGCTCTACATGGATCAGCTTGGATCCAGACATGTACTGAAAACATGACACCAAGTGAAGGAAAACAGTCACAAAGTACAACATACTGTAGGGTTCTGTTGATGTGAACTGCCCGGAAAGGTGACTCCACGGAGACACAAAGAAGGTTGATGGGTGGGGAAGAAATGAAGAGTGAATGCTAATGGGTGCAGGGTTTCTTTTTGGGATGATGAAAATGTTTATAAAATTGATTATGGTAATGGTTGCACAGTGCTGTGAATATATTACAAACCACTGACCAGTACACTTTCAGTAGGTGAATTGTATGGAATGTGAATTAAATCTCAATAAAGATGTTATTTTAAAAAAAGAAAAGAAGAAGAAGTGATGGGGCACCTTAGTGGCTCAGTCAGTTAAGTGTCTGACTTCGGCTCAGGTCATGATCTCATGGTTGGTGAGTTTAAGCCCCGCATTTGGTTCTGTGCTGACAGTGCAGAACGTGGAGCCTGCTTCAGATTCTGTGGCCCCCTCTCTCTCACACTCCCACTCTGCCTCTCTCTCTCAAAAATAAATAAAGATTTAAGAAAATTTACAAAAAGAAATGAAAATGTGAGTGACTATTGTCACTGCTGCTATTTACTATTAGTCTGAAGTGTCTAGTTAATGCCATGAAACAAGGAAAGGAAAAGATATATAAATACCAGAAAAGAAGAAACACCTTATTCCTGTCTACCCAGAGCACCCAAGAGACTTCATTGAAAAAATGAGTAGAAGCAGTAAAATAATTGGGTAAAGAGGAAGTTGTAAAAAACACAAATAAAAATTAGGCTGTAGGCTACTGTCCTTGCTAATATGAACAGTTCTTATGAGTACATAAGAAATGATGATCACCTAGTAGGAAAGTAAACCAATGATATGAAGGCCATTTACAAAAGAGACACAATGAGGAATAACCAAGTGGAAGAATGTGGAGCATATCAGGGGAACCTGGATGGCTCAGTCGGCTGAGGGTCCAACTCTTGGTTTCGCCTTAGGTCATGATCTCACAGTGGGGTTCGAGCCCCACGTTGGGCTCTATGCTGACAGTGTGGAGCCTGCTTGGGATTCTCTTTCTCTCCCTTCTCTTGGCTCCTCCCTGGCTTTTGCTGTCTCTGTCTCTCTCAAAATAAATTAATAAATTAAAAAAAAAGAATGTGGAGCATATCAGTAACAGAGTAACAGAAGAAATATTTTGTAAAACTGTGAGCTAGTTGGTTAAGAACCCCTTGTGGAATTAGCATCTTTAACATACATAGGCATTCACAAGGCCTTGGGCATCATGCCACCACCTCAGACTAAATCGAATGAATAAAAGAACATGTTAAATACCTCATTCTTGATTTATCTCAGATCCCTGCAAACTGGGAAGAAGTAGGATGGGAAGGCTGGTTTGGTTCCAGGGTCAGAGAAGAATGGGGCAGTGGAGCGTCTTGGGTGCGTCAGGACTTTGGTGTCCTGAGTAGGTTTCATTAGGTCTGGTATCCCCCTAAGTCTTCCCTGGAGCAGCCAGGAAGCCCTGTGCTCCCCAAATATGCCAGGGCCGCAGCATCCATTTAGACTGAAGACTGGGGCCAGCATGACCCACTAGTCCCTGAAGCGAGTCCATGAAGTCCCATGGAAGTGAGTACCCATCCTGCCTTGGGGTGAGGGCGGAGCCAGAGCCTGTAGACGGATGATCCTTGGCAGTAGTAAGTAGCATTGCCAAGCCGCCATCTTCACAGGAATATCCATCAGGTGGCTGTGGTGTCTCTGCCTTGTTAGTCATGTTCCTGGAGGTTTTATTGCCCTGGAGAGGTTGTCTTAGAATTTCCATTCTATTTCATCCTGGCATCATCCCACTGCACTTCTCCTTGAAACTGCTCTGCTGCTAAGAGTGGTGTGCTTGATAAACATTGTTTCCAGAAATCTCCCTTTACCATTTGTAGGTGGGTGGTAAAAATTTCATTTATTAGAGATATTTTATTATAAATGAATATGAACATCTTAATTTGGTAGCTTTTCCTTATAAACATGCAGCACATTCCTTGGATACTTTTTGCTCCCATATGTGTATTTCCTGCTAGTTCATGTGGAAGCAAGCTGCTTTGAGGCCATTTCTACTGTGGAGAAATACATAGGGAAATACGTTATTGTCCTTTTACTAGACAGAATTCATACATGGCTATTGTAAAAATCACAACTTTGATGCCTACATGTCCTGCTTTAAATTAGAGATATATAATTATGTTTGGTGAAATAAAAATGCTGACTTATTTAAAATAAAGAGTATTCTGAAAGAATAGGTCTATATACTACTGGTACATTTAAAATTATATTTTGGGGCACTGGGGTGGTTCAGTAGGTTAAGCGTCCAACTTCAGCTCAGGTCACGATCTAATGGTTCGTGAATTCGAGCCCCATGTCGGGCTCTACGTGGACAGCTCAGAGCCTGCAGCCTGCTTTGGATTCTATGTCTCCCTCTCTCTCTGCCCTCCACTGCTCATGATTATCTCTCTCTCAAAATGAATAAACATTTTCTCTCTCATAAATGAATAATATGAAAAGAAAATAAAATTATATTTAAGTAATTCGTGAATTTTACTCTTTTTGTATACAGAAACAGAAACCTGAGTTCTAAGTAAAGGGGGAAAGTTTTGGTTTTTATTATTGGGATAGTTCTCAAAATTATATTCTGGGTTAAACACAAGATGATCCGCTTACTATTAATTTTTATGAATAGTCCTTTGCTTTATATAACTCTGTCCAAATGATTTCTCTAGGTCGAGAACGTCCGCTTGGTAGATCGAATATCTTCTAGAAAAGCGACCCTAGGTACTTTGTATTTGACGGCTACTCATGTAATATTTGTGGAAAATGCACCTGACACAAGAAAGGAAACGTGGGTATGCAGTCTTTACTTTTGGCTTTACGTGTTTTCTGCTGTTGAATGTAACAAGTTTGGCCCTCGGTTCTTTTTGTTTGGCCTCAGAGTGAGGTGGGTGGGCTTTTGGCATTCAGGTGTTTGAGAACTTTGCCTTTTTCTGCACAGAGTCGAATCCACCTGACCTACTTGTTCATTTTAAACACTAATTATTTGGACATCATCAAAGACTGATCTAGAAGTAGCCAGAGATACAAGTGCTTTATGTCTCAGGTGTCAGGTAGAGATCCGAGAATAATCAGGACCAGATACAGCATTTGTGTAGTGCTTTTTTCACAATACCTTTTATTTGTTGGATCCAATTATGCAGGCCATTCAGTCATTTTATTATATTGTCTTCATTTTCCTGATAATTGAAAAGAGAAGAAAAGAAAAGCTAAGGAAGAGTCTAGTTGGAGGGTATTTCTGCCGCTTAACAATGAGACTGTTAGATACTTCCTATTTTATAGAACCACGCCACCCTGACCTTGGGACTGTAACCAGAATCCCTGAATTGTAGATTCTCCCTTTTCTGTATTGCGTAGATGTTAACACTTTCAGCAGAAGGTGGCAGGCATTACTTGGTGGGGAAGAATGGTGGCAGATGGTGACAACACTTGGGAGCACAGTATAATGTGTATGGTTGATGAGTCACTATATTGTACACCTGGAACTAAAGTAACTGTGTGTCAACTGTATTAAAAAAATTACGAATGCTGCCACTGAGGGCTGAGCAGGGACTCCCTCCCCCAAAACACCAGAGAGAGAGGTACTTCGGCATGATTTTTTTTAAACATAAATCTCTTCTGCAGCCTGCTTGGCCATCGGCAGCTTAGAAAACAACAATCTCAAGTTGCTATTGAACTTGAGCATTCCATGTGGAATTTAGGAGCATGGTGGCACCTCCCAGCGGAGCCATCTCTAACTTTTGCTGATTGCAAAGTTTATTTTACTAACTTCTCATGACCTTATTTAATTTTAGCTATAAAGCGCATTCAGCATTTGACTACCAAAATGTTCCCTTACCTGTACTTGTACAAAATTATATGTTGAATACTTTGCTCCAAATAATTAGCCTGGGTATCAGAAGGCTTGGTAATGAAAAAATGGTATGGTTAGACTGATGTTTCCCAGAACATCTCAGTCCTTGTCATCTGAGTGCATGTGTTGAGCTAGATAAATATTGGGGAGTGTTTCTTGTCTGTGTGCCTCAGAGATCTGTGTTACTCACTTATCACCTCTTCGTGCTTTGCTTATCCACGTGACTTTTGGTTGTAGATTCTTCACAGTCAGATTTCCACCATTGAGAAACAGGCAACAGCCGCTTCTGGGTGTCCTCTGCTGATTCGCTGCAAGAACTTTCAGCTGTTACAGCTCATCATTCCGCAGGAAAGAGACTGCCATGACGTGTACCTCTCTCTGATACGCCTCGCTCGGCCAGGTAGGGCGGAGCACCTCCACACTTCCTGTGTGCGCACCCTCAAGTTCACAAATCATGTTCGAGAAATACATACGGTCTAAGAATTACGGTGCTCTCGGAAGTATATGTTATCCCAGTCCTCAGATAAGGCCAAGAATTCTGAATGATTTGTTGCCTTTTAGAGGTTCCCTCTGAGTTGTTTACTATTTTCACTATTCACGTGTCGTTATTTTCAGTATTCACTTTATCTTGGCTTTATCTTGTTAGAGCACGTTTTCCCTTTGGAGTGAAATCATCGTAGAATGATGTCTTCCCATACTATCTAGCCACTTTGATGGAAGCCTAAGAAAAAACTGTCAAATTGTTTTGTATGGATATCATTGATATCAAACATTTCTAGTGCAGTTTCCCCTCTTGGGGCATTCAAGGTTCAGTTTCTTTTTTTTTTTTTTTCCTCATTTAAGTTTATTTATTTATTTTGAGAGAGAGCGAGTGAGCAGGGCAGGGGCAGAGAAACAGAGACAGAGAGACAGAGAATCCTAAGCAGGCTCTGCGCTGTCAACACAGAGCCCGATGCAGGGCTTGAACTCAAGAACTGTGAGATATGACAGGAGCCAAAACCAAGTGTAGGATGCTTAACCAAGTGAGCCACCCAGACGCCCCTCAAGGTTGGGTTTCTGTTGCTTCTTGATGGTAATGTATGTTTCCCAAGGTTGGTATAACTGGACCTTTGTTAACATCAGTTATATTCACCGTCTGGAGATGTTGGCTCTCTTAAACAAAACCTCCTTAAGTGTTGTCGGCAGAGTGTTTATTTAGTTGATTTGAAACACAGATGCTGTCAGTCTCTTGTTGGGTCTCTCAGCTCGAGGTCTTCAGACTTAAAGCTTACTGTGTCTCTTTCTAGAGAAGTGTTTCTGGTCTCTCTGCCTGGTTCATAGGGGTTGTGCTGTCCTTTGCCTAAAAGAAATAGACATCTGACTTTCTTGGGAGAATTCAGTAAAAATAAATCTTTTAGGTAAGAGTGTTACATGGTAGTGTTAGCCTAAAGCCCCTGAGGAGGGAGGTCGGATGCATCTTTATAGTGACTTTGTTCACTGCTTTTTCGATTCTGGACAAGAGGTTTGATCGTAAACGCTGCAAGAAGTCTGGCTGGGTCCTCCGTTTCTTATAATGTGACCGTATCGTCTGTAGATAATGAAGAACTAAAGCTGTTTAGTGAAAATGATGCCAAGGAGCTGTCAGAATCTGCTAATTTTGATTCGACTTTGCCCCCCTTTCAAGGCAGCTGGTTGAGGCTCTTTCATCTCCGTGTGCTGCAGAGAACTGCAGAGTTAGCCAGAAAAGCAGTTGAACTTTTTCGAGGGTACACTATAATTGGAACAGAAGTTCTGGGAAGATGTATGTGAGGTTGCGTGCAGCAGGGATTGCGAGGGGGAGCGTGTGCCAGCATGTCTGAGTCACTGATGAATGGGCGTGCTGGATAATAAATGTGCTCCAACCGGATTAATGGGATTTAGGAATAGCCCCGAGCACTGGGAAAGAGCTGAGTGGCTGCAAGGGCAGATGACCGTGGCTGTTGCGGCCTCTGGCTGGTGATGACAGGGAGCACGGGGATTCTCATCGCGAGGGCCCCCAGGGCCGAAAACCTCTGCGTTCCTCACTTTCTAAAACAGACACTTTTCCTTAGAGGTGGCGTTCGGGAGTGAGGTACTGGACACAGCCAGAGAGCGTGAAAGGAAGTGAGAGTTGTTAATTGAGTTAAGCCCATTACCTTAGAAGATTTTTAGAAAATCACCAGCATTTTGAAACACTGGAATTAGAGATGCCAGTTTACATAAAACATAGTACGTTAATAAGTGTGGGAAGATGAAATAGAACCCAGACAGTTTGCACAGTTTAATTTAGAGGCAGTGCTTAAATTAGGACACGTTACAGCCTATGACCTTGGAAGCAGGCTTTCGAATCTGGGTGGAGGTAGGGAAAGGCGGAGGGGGTCCCAGCTAGGGATAGGGGTGGCTTCCTAGAGCCATTTGAGGGTCTTTTCCAAGCTACACCTTCCGCCTCCTCTAAGTATATCAGAAGGAGTGTGTGTGTGTGTGGAGTGTAGTATACTTTGAACTCCAGTAGCACGGATATAGCTCTCTCTGGTTACAATGGTTAGTCACCAACACACATCACAGCTACCCTTATGGATACACAACAAAACTACAAGGTCCTGTAGAGGACAACATTTTTTTTTTAACAAAAGAAGAAATGTTTGAGAGGCCATTTAAGTCAAGTCCTAAGAAGCAGGTATTTTCAGAGCTCTCGAGATCATCTCCTCCCTGAATTAGGATTTCTGGGATAAGGGTATATCCAACTACTAAAAAATCTAGCGGGCTTTTACTGGTTTGTCTTTCGTGTGATTTCAGATTGGTAAGAATGAAAAATTCATATAGCCAAATTCAGTAAGCTCTTTAAATCCGAATAATGAACAATTTAGGTTAAAGTAAAGGTTTGGCCCCGGTGAAAAATGGATCCAGTGTACCAGTAAGGATATACATTTTTCAGATGAAAAGAGCCCTGTTTCTCAGCTCCCATTTCTCCCATGTGCCTTCTTCTCTCCTCCTTCTGATTTGTTTCTGCTGTTTATTTTTGTATCAATTAGTGTTGGTTGGTCCGTTAACATTTGAACCGTCTTCTTTGTTTATTTTCCTACTTTTTTCTAAACTACAGTGCTTTTTTTTTCCAGTTCATCTTTTCCTCAATTCTTCTGCACACTTATGATGATTTTAAAAAATCTCATGATTGACATCATCTCATTTGCTCAATTTATTTTTATTATTAAAAGGTTTTTAATGTATATTATTTATTTTTGAGAGAGAGAGAGAGAGAGGGCACAAGTAGGGGAGGGTGAGAGAGAGAGGGAGACAGAGAATCCGAAGCAGGCTCCAAGTTCTGAGCTGTCAGCACAGAGCCTGAGGGGATGCTCGAACTCATGAACCGTGAGATCATGACCTGAGTGGAAGTCAGATGCTCAACTGACTGAGCCACCCAGGTGCCCTCTCATTTGCCTAATTTAACTTTTTATGTCCTTGTCTAAGTCAGTGCTGCTTATTCAGTGTCTGCAGTGATAATTTTCTTTTTATTGACGACACTCATCTCTGAGTCCAAAAGTTCTTTTCCACTAATAATTATCCTCCATAGCTCTGGTGTTTAATCAAACACTTGTTGGTTGAAAATAGACAGCAAACGTCACCTTATTTTTCTTCTTCCTGCTCTTCTCCTTATTTTTTTAGAGTGAGCTGGGGCTGGGGGGCAATGGGCAGAAAGAGAGGGAAAGAGAGAATCCCAAGCCTGGCACAGAGCCTGATGCAGAGCTTGAACCCACTAATGATGAGATCATAACCTGAACTGAAATCAAGAGTCCGAAGGACTAAGCCATCCAGGCGTCTCTTCCTTATTTTTCTTCTAAAGCTTCCAAGTCGAGTAATAGCTGTGTTCTTTCCTGACCCCTCTTTAAATGGTTTTTCAACTCCATTTAGGTCTTTTGAATGAAGCAGAAGGTGGGAGCAGGCTAGCTTTCAACTGTTACTTCGGGTTCTGATGGACCCACATCTGTGTGTCCTGATGACTGCTTGTGAGGTTTCCCTTCCCGGACCCCCCTCTGCATTCTGCTAATGCCTGTTCGTGTTTGTTTTTTCCTTTCCATTTTTAAAAAATTTGCAAAAGGGAAGCAGTCAGTAACATAAACATTGGTGTTGCAAATTTTCTTTTTTTTTTTTAGTATTTTTCATCCTTTTCTTTCTCCCAGTTAGTCTATCATGATACCCCCCTCATTTCCTCCCCAAAATATTCTGATTTCATAACCATTTAGCCTGATACCTGGGAAACAAACTAGGTTGTTTTTCTTCCTTCTCTAATTGCTTTGTCTTCCCCATAGCTGCCTTATCTGCTCGAGTGAACACCCTTTCCTTTTTTACGGGAGGGAAGGAGCAGAGGTGGGGTGCAGAGACCTGGCCATTTGTGGCCTTGCTGGTTCCAAATTGAAAGTTGCCATTTGATGACGTAAATCTTCCCCAGGGAGTCAGAAGAGGGCTTACCTAAGTGTGAAGGCATGGATGAGAGCACTAGGCGTGGAGCCGAGAGCAGAGACGAGTGCTTCCCTGTGTGAGGGGTATGTGACAGCAGTGTCAGGTGGCACGGAGTCGGTCACCACACGCCTCTCGTATGCTGCCTGCCCAGGCCTGAAACACTGATTTGGCTTTCCTAGACACAGTATGGAGATGCTACCCATTCTTCTTTTTTTTTTTTTTTAAGTTTGTTTATTTTGAGAGACAGAGACAGAGACTGACTGCAGAGAGAGAGAGAGAGAGAAAGAGAGAGAGAGATTGAGAATATGAGAGAATCCCAAGCAGGCTCCTCACAGTCAGCTCAGAGCCTGATGGGGGCTTGAACTCATGAACTGTGAGATCACGACCTGAGCTGAAACCAAGAGTCTGATGCTTTACCGGCTGAGCCACCAAGGTGCCCTGATGCTACCCATTCTTAATGCAGTACTTTAGAAATTGTCCTTTTTCTTTCTGAATAGATAGAAAAGCCTTCCAGTCTGCCTTTGCCTAGCAATGGTAAGATTTAAGTAGGTCAGTAAGTTAAATACTAGAATGATTTCTACATAACTTTTTCTGAATGTTTTCTTTTGCTTGGAGGTGTACATTCAGTGCAAAGGCCTGTGGGGTATTTGCTTCTTACGGGAGCAGCCCTGGGGGAGAGGCCTTCAGTGCATCTGCCTTAGAAACCTACCGTCACTAGCAGCAGAAGACGTTTTATGTTGATATGATGGCTCAGACCTTGTGGTGTGAGAAGCCAGTAGAGTATCACGTGTCTGTTTGAAGAGACGAGGGTGAGAATGAGGGACCTGACTGTCCCAAGCAGGTATGCCCTTTCAGTTCACGTTCTGTAAGGACCAGAGATTTCTGTAACCCTACTTTTGTTGTTTTTTGCTTACCTCCTGCTCGTGACTAAGAATTCTGCTAGGTAGGGGTGCCGGGGCGGCTCAGTCAGTAAAGCATTTGACTCTTGGTTTCCGCTCGGGTCATGACCTCACATGGTTTGTGAGTTTGAGCCTGGCATCAGGCTCTGCACTGACAGTGTGGAGCCTGCTCGGGATTCTCTCTCTCTCCCTGTCTCTCTCTTAAAAAATTAGTAAAAAAAAACAAAAACAAAAAAAAAAACTGAAAAAATACATCTCCTGTAGGTGAGCGAAACAGATCATTGTTGGTGAGAACTGTTCAGTAAAATTTACATCTGTGTTATTGGTACTTAATAATTTCTCAGAATAGGCAGTCCTCAGCTGAAGACTTCCCTGGGCTGGCTTTGGTGTGAATAAGACTGAGTTTGGGCTGACAAAAATGTGGGTTTCTTTGCCCTCATGAAGAATTTTACTTAAATTGGGCTAGAGGTGTGACTGATCATCCTTTTGCTTAAAAAATAACACAAAGAAAACATTTCACAGTTTCAATTGCAACCCATTCTGATGCCTCCCAATTCGGGATTTGAGAACGATCTTGTTCATGTCTGCCGTAAGTTAGTTTTGCTTTATGTGTGGTGTCTCTGCCCCTTCCCGGCGACAGCAGGGGTGAGCCCATACACCAAAGACTCCGTGTCCCCCGGTGGTGTTCTTCCTCTGCCTTTGTGCCTCTCTGTAACTAACAAGGGCACTTAGCTTCCATCACTAACCCTTCATGGGCTCCTCTTCCACTGAGGGAACCGAGGCTTTCTCAAGAGACTCTTACTCTCTTAAACAAATTGCATCTGCGGTTAACATTATGATATCAGAGGCCTGAATCATGAAAATGGCAGTGAGAGATGGAAAAGATGTGTCAGTGTCGAGCCAGTGGTTCCCAGAAACGGATCTCAGTTTTATGCAGTGTCTGCTCAATACGCTGAGATGACAAGAAGCAGTTCCTGCCGAGGGCGTCTTGTGTGTTTGTTCACGGACTGGCAGGTGTATGTTTTCTCATTGATTGAAATCGTCCAGATTCTGAAGTGTGAAGGTTAGAATAGATGATATCCAGAGAAACTGAACTAGAACATAGTTTATCTTACAGATACTCTATAGTTGTTTGCTTTAAAAAATTTCTTTTAACAAGAAAGGCTACATGTCTAATGAAAAATAAGACCCTTACCTTTCTTCTTCCATGTACATGAGTCATTTCAATGGTAATCACAAGCCTGAAACTGAGTTTAGATCTTAGGCTGCCTGTGTATTGCTGTGGCCTTTTGCTGGTGGTGAGACCTTTGTTGGGTCTCCAGACACATTTTTTTTAATGTTTATTTAGTTTTGAGAGAGAGAGAGAAAAAAAAGAGAGAGAAACACAGAATCTGAAGCAGGCTCCTGACTCGGAGCTGTCAGCACAGAGCCTGACATGGGGCTTGAACCCACGAACTGTGAGATCATGCCCTTAGATGAAGTCGGATGCTTAACCAACTGAGCCACCCAGCCGCCCCCAGACACATGTTTAAGAGCAATTAAATTATCCGCATCTGAATGTCATCAGCAGATTAAGGACTAAATGAGGGGACCTCGGAAAACTGTGATGAGAAACTAGGAGAAGGTAGAGGATGCAACACGGAAAGAAAAGACATGAAAGTGGGCTGTCTGCGGAGAAGGGAGAAGGCTCTGCCTCAGTCGGGCGGTGTGTGTGATTCAGAGAGTGCGCTCTGCAGCCGGGTCGCCGAATTTCATCCCCGAGGCCCCATTTACTAGCCGTGTGGTCCTGGGGATGTTCCTTAACCTCTCTTTGCCTTCTTATCCAGAAAGTGAGGCTCATTGTAGGTCAATACACTTTTTGGAACAGAATCTGGAATGAAATAAGGGTTTAGTGAGTATCAGCCATGATTTCTCTTTACTAGTGATGCTTGGATCTGCACTATCCAGTATGGTAGCCAGCAGCTGCATGTGGCCGGTGAGCTCTTGAAATGGAGCTAGGATGGAATTTCAAAGACATTGTGAAGCAAGATACATAAAATGTTAATATGTTTTATATTATGTACATGTTGACATGATAATGTTTAGATATATTGGGTTACTAATGAAATATATTAGTAAAATTAATTTCATTGTTTCTTTTTTGTTTTTTAATGTGGTTACAAGGGCATTTCAAATGACATTCTGTTGAAGAGCACTGGCCTAAATACTTCCTTCCTTCAACAGGGTGGGAACGGAGCGAGAAAATCAAATTTTAGCTTTAAATAGGGAAGGCTGTGGAGCTTGGCCTCACAAGCCGAAAGGGTGTTACATAAAGACAAAGACATCCTCACACAATTGAAAAGAGGGTTTCATTATGCATCCTTGAATTTGTCTCTCATGACCAGGGGGCCTGATAATACAAATTGATTTTTTATGAATCCTATGAATTTTGTATGAGCAGTATAATTATAACATTGATGTGTTTGCTGAAAGTTCAGACATTTTCAGGGCAAACACTTAAATACATTACACAGCCTTTCTTTAAAATTTTTTAATGTTTGTTTTTGAGAGAGAGAGAGAGAGAGAGAGAGAGCACGAGTTGGGGAGGGGTAGAGAGAGAGAGAGGGAGACACAGAATCCGAATCAGACTCCAGGCTCTGAGCTGTCAGCACAGAGCATGATGTGGGGCTTGAACCCACAAACTGGAAGATCATGACCTGAGCCAGAGTCAGATGCTTAACTGACTGAGCTACCCAGGCGTTGCTATTTCCACAACCTTTCAATTGCTATTATTTTTTTAATATTGTGAACATCAAAATATGGCAGTGGTCTGGGCCTCTCTACCTTTGAGAAACTGGCCCAAATCCATGCTCAATATACATAAACAAGTATATGAGTTCTTGATGTCTAATGAAATATGCATTCTTAATTAACTTTTAAGTTCCGTTTCTTATGTGATTTGGGGAATATGTTTGCCTTCCAAAGAAACTTTAAAAAAAAAAGCACAAAATGGAGAAGGCCTTGTTTCTGGAAGGAAAGAAGCTCTTGCAAAGTGGAGTTGGCTTGTCCCAAGGTCTTCATGGTGTGGCCAGGAGGAGGTGGCTGTGCCTGGCCAGAGAGTGTCCCCAGGGGCCAGGAGCCAGACAGGCCTCTTGATGTGCTCCAGCCCAGACAGAGTGCTTTTGGGGAGATTTGGTTCTAGTTTTGACTTAAGCTTGATTTGGCTTTATTCTTCCTTTTCTTGCAGTGAAATATGAGGAGTTATACTGCTTTTCATTCAACCCCCAGCTGGATAAAGAAGAAAGAGAACAGGGCTGGATGCTGATCAACCTCAGGGAAGAGCACAAGCGGATGGGCCTCCCTAACCCCCACTGGCAGCTCAGCGATGTGAATAGAGACTACCGAGTGAGTGCGGGCACCTGGGGACCCTGGACGCGTCATCCAAGTGAACTCATGTTCGCATAGCTTAGCATGACTGACTTCATCTCCTTTAGTTTTTGTAGCTCTTTGTAGATACAGGTCTGTAGATTTGCAAGTCTCCCTTGGTTATTACCGGCTACATTTCCTACCAGCACCGAGAATCAAAGAGTTTGGCCGAGGGAACCTTGGAGACCCCCGCCGCCTCACACCCACACACAAACCCTCCCCCTAATATTTGAGGAGATGGAAACCCAGAGAAGCCCAGTGGCCTCATGGCCAGGCGGTGGGTGGGAGGGCTGGCCCGGGCCAAGTTCTCCCATCAGCTCTTTTTATAGTGCAGCGAGTGATCAGTGGGGAAGTCACAGAGACTCTGATGGCCGGCTGGCCCCCACTCCACTCTGTCCTCCGTGAACTCTCGGTTGGTACACAAGGTCACCAAGAGGCTTCCCTGGAGAAATGTGGCGAGATGTGTGTCCGTTTACAGAAAGGCGTGTGGAGAGGAAGGGAGGCAGGAGGGGCGGGGCCAGTCCCATATTGGCCCTCATGATGGGCTTACACATCGATGTTGGTTTCCCTCTGAAGGTTTTAAATATTTTAAGTAATGAAAGTAGTATAAGAATGTTGCAGAGAACGCAGAAAAGAGAGAAATAAAGAACGAATACCCACCATCTCGTCCTCACATTCTTAAGTTTTAAAATTTTCCTTCAGCTTTTTTCTCATCTGCATAATTTAATAACTCTCTTCTTATATAAGTAATGCATTTAATTATTTTAAATTGGAAAATAGACAGGAAAAGGGACTGTTTGAATGTTTGTGATACAAATGTGATACAACACATGCCGCATGTTCTCCTTTTCTTCACACATCCTATTGCATTTTCCTGTTGATAAATATATTTTAAAACATCATCTAACAATTAACGTCGTCTGGCTGTATCATACTCTGTCTACCTAGTCTCCAATTTTAGACATTCACATTATTAATATTTTTCACTATTTTAAATAATATAGTGAGAATCTCCTGGTAACTATATCTTTGCCCGTGTTAAAATTATTTTTAAATACAGATTCCTAAAGGTCAAATTTCTATGTCAAAAAGTTTACACAAATTTTTGCACACATTGTCAAAAAGAACTGCAGATTTATATAAATTGTCAGCAGCTGTGTATGACAATGCTTGATTTCTTGTGCCCTCACTGGGAGAGAGTTTGGTTCTTAAACAATTTTCCTGACCATTTGATCGTGGGAGAAGAAATTTCTCATTTTAATTTCACTGACATGCTTTGATACCTTGATTTGTAGATTTGTATATGCTTACTGGCCATTTACATCTTATCCCCTGTTAATTGGTTACATTTAAAAAAAAATGTATATGGAAACATAGTTGACACGCATGACATTGTTATACTAGTTTTAGGTGCATAACACAGTGGTTTGGCTATTCTGTACGTTATGTGAGGTCTCCGTGGTAAGTGTAGTCTCCGCACAATGTTACTACAGTATTGTTGACTCTCTTCCCTGTGCTGCACTTTCCATCCCTGTGACATATTTCTGTTATAGCTGGAAATTTCACCTGTTTCTCCCATCCTTCCCCCTCTCCCCTCTGGCGACCACCAGCTTGCTCTCTGTATTGATGAGTCTATTTCTGTTTTTTGTTTGTTTCTATCTGTGTGTGTGTGTCCATTTGTTTTGTTTTTTATGTTCCACATATAAGTGAAATAATGTGGTATTTGTCCTTCTCTATATGACTTGTATTTTACTTAGCAAAATGCCCCCTGGGTCCATTCATGTCACAAATGGCAAGCTCTCATTCATTTTTATGGCTGAATAATATTCATGTGTGTGTTTGATTTATCAGTTGGTGGATGCAAATTGCTTTCATATCTTGGCCGTTGTCAGGAATACTGTAATGAACAGAAGGATGTATATGTCCTTTTGAATTAGTGTTTTGTTCTCTTTGGGTAAATACTTAGTAGTAGAATTGCTGGATTATATGGTATTTCTATTTTTAATTTTTTAAGGAACTTTCATACTGTTTTCTGCAGTCGCTGCACCAGTTTACATTTTCACCAACAGTGCATGAGACTTCCCATTTCTGTATCCTTGCCAACACTTGTTATTTCTTGTCCCTGCTGACTGGTGTGAGGAGACACCGCTGTGGTTCTGAGCTACATTTTCCTGATGGTTAGTGATGTTGAACATCTTTTCATGTGTCTACTGGCCATTTGTGTGTCTTCTTTGGAAAAAATAGCTATTCAGATCCTCTGCTCATTTTTTACTGGAATTATTTTGATTTTTTGGTGTTGAGTTGCATACTATTTTTCATATAGTTGGGACATTAACCTCTTATGTATATTGTTTGCAAGTACCTTCTCCCATTGTTTATTGGTGGCTTCCTTTGCTGAGCAGAAACTTTTTGTTTGGGCATAATTCCAATAGTTTATTATATAAATACAGTCATAATTAGCTATATATGTTATATATATATATATATATATTTGATTGCTAGCTCTAGTACTAACAAAAGTGTGGCCTGCTACCGAAGTAGACACATAGACGAGTGCTCTTAAGCCTCTCTGATGTTCCCTCCAGGCCACCCTTGCTCCGGTGCCGCAGACTGCAGTCTGGTGTTTCCCTTCCCTTATTTGTTTATAATGTGTCTACCTTTGTAAGTAGTAATATGTGGTACTATTTTGTGTGTTTTCTATGCTTTCTACACATGGAATTGTGCTGAATGTCATTTACTGAAACTTGATACTTCACTCGACAATGTAGTTGTGAGATTCATTTCCTTTAATAAACACACATATAATAGTTCCCACACGCCAGGCCCTGTTCTAAAAACTTGATGACGGTTAGCGGTCCGTGTGATAGGAGTTGTCATTATCCCTGCTTTGCGGATGGAGAAACTCAGGCATAGACCAAGTAAGTAACTGTCCAAGACACAGAGAAGTTCAGAAACTGTTGGCATCTTTAGCTTTCAGGTGTTCATTTTTCATTATTGTCTTACATTGCATTTTACAAAGATAGTTCTAAAACTTATTCGGAGCCTTTTCTGCTTCTCTCTCTCTCTTTGTTTTACTATCACAAAGCTGTTAACATGACTCATGGTTTATTGAGAGTTTCCATCTCGGAGTAGAATTTCTGAGTTAGAGGGTATGTGGGTCTTAACCTTACTAGATAATTGCCAAATTCTTTCCCTAAGTGTGTGCATGGACTTAACAGACCTAAGAGCAGGATGTATGAGTTCTCGCTCTTCCGCAGACTCACCAACAGTTGGCATTGACTTTATTTGGTAATACGCCTGCTCATTGACCCAGCAATCTTACTTTTGGGGAATTTATTCTAAGGAGTTAATAGCAGACACACATGATGTACTCAGTGATTTATTGAGGCGCTGTTTATAACAGCATAGATTGGAGGAAACTCAAATTTGTTAATAGAAGACCAGTTAAATAATATTTGCTCTGTCCATATAATTAAATTAGTATGTAGCCTTTAAGAAATGTGGAAGATATCTACATATTAATAAGGAAAAATTACTAAAGTATATTATGAGGTTCAAAAAAGCAAGACAGAGAGGCACTTGGCTGGCTCAGTCAGTGGAGTATGTGACTCTTGATTTGGGGTCAATAAATTCAAGGCCCTTATTGGGTGAAGAGACTACTTAAAAAAATAAAATTCTGAAAAAAGGCATTAAATATAGCATGACATCTTTGAGAAAGAGGGAGAAAAATAAGAGTATATATTAGTATATATGCAATTGCCCAAAGTGATAACATGGGGAGCAGGTGGGATGGGGTGAGCAGAGCGTGAGGGTGCACACCTTTTTACATTGTTTCATGTTTATGACTATGTGAATTTATTAACTAAACAAAATGTTAAATTTAAAAAGTGCCAATGTTATTGGTCTGAAATTGATATCACTGTGGTTTTATTTTTTTATTAAAATTTTTTGTTAATGTTTACTTCTGAGAGAGAGCACAAGCGAGTGGGGCAGGGGCAGAGGGAAGGGGAGACACCGAATCTGAAGCAGGCTGCAGGCTCTGAGCTGTTAGCACAGAGCCCGCTGTGGGGCTTGAGCCCACAAACTGTGAGATCATGTCCTGAGCGGAAGTCAGACACTTCCTGGCTTGAGCCGCCCAGGTGCCTGATGTAAGAGGGGTTTAATTTGCGCCCCCCACATCACCGGCAAATTTGAGCTTGTACTTATTGGCAATTCACGTTGAGTCTATGACTTGCCTGTTTGTTATTTGATCCTTTTTTCCCATAAGATTATTTGTCTTATTGAAAAGATGTTTGTTAACATTTATAGCTGTTACAATTATCTCCTCTCAGGAGACATTTACATACTATCCCTGGGGAGTCTGTGGGTCCTCAGATGTGTTGAATTGTCAATGTTTCCTATTTTGTTTCATGTTTTTGCATATAGTTTTTTTTTTTTTTAAATCCTGGCCTACTTGCTAAACTCTTTCCCAATTTGACACTGTACAATTTCCATAATTACATTTATATTAATTATGGTTATTATGATTTTGTGATAAAATTTGATACTGCACAGGTCAGTTCCTTCCACATCATTCTTCTCATGTCTTGAATTTCTAGATTATTTGGGATAGAATGGACACCTGATACTGAACCTTCTTCATAATTACATTTAAATCTAAGAACCATAATATTACACCGTGAGTAGACATTTGGGGCTTCTTAGTCTCCATCATTATGAAGTATGTGGCAATGGCTTTTTGGCCTTGAAGCAAAAGGGAGGAAAATCCAAGTTTAGTAAAGAAAATTAGGTACCTTGTAAATTTTTAAAAAATATGACACACCCTTGAGTAGGGAATAAAATGAATCTAGGCTACATCTTGTGGAATAATATTTTCTTGGAAACACAAGTCCTTCCTATTTTTGAAGAGATTTCCTTCTAGAACTAGCACCACAAACATTACTCATATTTAGTCACTTACGTCCTACAAGGGGAGACTGCAAAACAGGAGTTACTCAGCATTTCTTTTCAAAAGTAACATGCAGCAAACCCAAACTAACAACCACCAGACTGTGTTGAAACAGAAAAGGTGAAAACCCAGGGGATTTTCTGATATTGCTAATATGGCAATTGTGAGAAAGATGATGTGCCCTTCTCTCTTACCAACTTAGAAATATAGTAAAAGTTGATTCTCTCGAAGACTCTCTGGCTGACCGTCCATTGAGAAAGTTGTGGCCTCCTGCACTACTTTGCTTTTCACCTCATGGTTGAGAAAATGTGTGCTTTTTCCTCCTCCTTCTACAAGAATTATGTCTTTCTTCTTAGAAAGACACTTAGGTTCAGAACCTAAGCTGCCCTTTTCTGTTTGTGCAATGTTTTGAGCCTGATTATCACTACCACCATGTCTGTGATAGTCTGACTCTCAACGTGAAGATTTCCCTTTGTACCTGACTCCTGAAATTGTCTTTCCTAAACAAAATAATGATCATTCATTTCTAGGCTATAATTTTAACCTATTTCTCTTGGAATAAACCTTCAAGTATAATCTAAACCAGTAATTTAAAATCTTGTTGATTTCCATTTTTTACAGCTATATTTTATGTGGTACATATTACTTTGTTTTATTTATATATAAGCTATTTTAGGCAGCTCATACCTTCCTTTTTCCCTAATATTATAAATTCCTTAAAATAAATTTTAGATCCTAAATGGTTATTAAGAAGGAAGTTGTCTACGTAGATACGACTCTCTGGCAACTAACTCTCCAAAGTGTTCTGTTGAGTGGTCCTCCATAGAAACAGAGGTCTAATCAAGATGTCTTGGATGGCATCTCAGGTGGATGCAGTGGTAAATGAATTTACTGCAAGATTGCAACTGGGTTGAAAGAGATCAACTTTCCTTGGAATATGAAGTCCTTGGAGTCAGTAGCTCTTTTGTTACTCATTACTGCCCAAGCACCTAACGTAATTCCTGGCATGTATTAAGTATTCAGTAGACGACAATATCGTACTAAAGTCATCAAAAATAGTGTACTGTAATCATCAAACTTGTTAAGAGCCTAGAACTTAATGATCCCAACCACTGATTAGTACTACAATGGCAGTCATATTACAGTATATAAATGTATCAAATTAACGTGTACACCTTAAACAGTGGTATATGTCAAATATATATATTTTTAAACTAGTTGAATGAGTGAAATAATTATCCAAAGAGATTTTTCTGGGCAAGGCCAAACCAAGATAGGCAGGCACTCTTGGCAGGCTAAGTTTTTAGTGGAGGATAAAGAAAGTCATTTCCTTATTAATAAAAAAAAAGTATGCAGAAATGATTGTAACTTATTCTATCATTGACTTAGACAGCCAATGTAAAGAAAGGAAATTCAGTAGAAAAGCTTTTTGTACTTTTCTGAACTCCCAATGTCTCTGAATTTTCCTACATGGTTTTCCAAACCAGACAAAATTTGGGGAAGTGAGTTAGTTTTAGAATTTGGTAGCCTAAATGGCAACATGCTGTACATTATTCGTTGTCAGAATTTTTACTATAACTGTGTGAGCTTATTGCAAGAATGACAATGGTCAATGCTATCTAGAATTGTTTTTTAAATTTCTACATGAAAATGCTATCTGCTTTTCTGAATGCAGGGTGAATTCACCTTTTTTTGGCAGCATAGTTAAGAAGTTGTACCTTGAAACCTGAGCTAACAGGCACCACGAGTCTGACATTTTCCCAAAGGTCTTTTAACTTCGCTTAGAGTTTCCCATGCAAGAGCTTATCAGAATGCCCATATTTCAGTTCTTAACCTTGAGCCCTTTCCTCCTCCAGTCAGTGCTCTGGGAGAAGCAGCAGCCGCTGGAAATGGCATGGGTGCATCCCTAGAGGGGAGGCCATGACCGCTGGTGCGACCCTGACTCTGCTGACTGCATTGAGGTGTCGGGCTCTTGGTGTGTGCGCATGCTAAACAAAAGGGTCTGCGTTTTCCTTCACTGTGGAGAGAGCCTGTTAAAGGGCAGGAAAGTCTTCCCTGCTCTTCCGGTGAAGAAAGAGGACCCAGAGTGGATGGCAGATGGCCAGGTCCCTAAGTAGGTTGGGTCCAGGGGTGTTAAGGACACTGGGCTCCTGGTGTTTACCTCTCCCTTCATCCCATACCAAGTATGGTGCACTTAAAAGCTCCAGCGTGACACAGGCTGGGCTCCTTTGGCTGGGGGAGCCCATAAGGGGACCTGACAGGAACTCCACAGTTCCTAGCTCATCTCTTTGTTACTCAGAAAGGCTGTGTGTAATAAGCATGTTGAGAAAGCTCACCTATTACTTCTTTATTTAATCATAAATAACTTTGCAGTTCCTTAGTGTTGTTATAGTAAAGCAAGTAGGTGATTCCCGCCTTACTGAAAACCTCCCAGTTTCCTTTTTAAAACTGTTATTTTAAGGAAAAGTTGTAAATCTGGTACAATGACTGCCTGTCTCTTGAACCTCAGTCTAGCGGGTGTGGTGTAGTGTAGTAACGTTCTAGCCCACTGGCTGAACAGAGGTGCTGATGCCAGATTTGCATGGGGAGGAAAGTGTAGTGTCTTGTAGTGATTCCAGTAAGAACCCTCCGGGCCCAGCCAGGTTGGGCCATCTGTTCTCGGGGCAGGATTTTCCTCCATAGTATCAGTGTTCCTGGTACGGTGTTTCCTCCAGTGTCAGTGCTGGAGCCTTGAAGTCTCTGAAGCCTTTGGTGATCGTCCCTAAAATGTTTGTGGCTCAAAGCTGGAATTACACTTTGAGCCTGACAACATAACTTTTGTGGTCCTTTTATCTCATGCTCGGTATTGTGCCCCATTCTGGTAACAAAGACAGTGGAGGCAAGCAAGGGGGTGGGCACCATCACAGGACGATTTTCATGAGCTGTGGAACGGAGGCTTAGGTCTTGCTTGGGGTGGGTTTCTGTTGCCTTCAATTCCATCTCTGCGGAGACGGACAGAGGACATGTAGCTTATACATTTCCCTACTGTTACTGCTCCTCATGGGCTCCTGAAATGGCCAAGAAGATGCTTGACTTCTGGGAAATAAGCAGCTGCTTTGGCGAAACACAGGGAAACGCCGTCTGGGTGAACTTCACATTGAGAAAAGATTGTTTGGCTGATGTCAAAGCAATATACATGCTGAGCCACACATCAGCGATGACTGTTGCCACCTCTAACGTTTTTGTTAGACCTAATGGTTTATAAAGTGCTTTCTCGTGGGTGTTATTTGAGTTGATCCTTATATCGACCCTGTGGCTTATTATTTCCGTATGTCATCAGTTTTAGAGGTCAGTGTAGTTTGATATTCCTGAAGGTCATGAAGTTGGTAAATCAGAGCTATATTTCAAAAGGCTGATTTCTGACTGAATCACAAGATCATTCCAAGGCTCCAGAGTTTACACTGTGGGAATCACCGCTAGTGATGGGCAGAAAGAATAAAATCATTTCTTACCATTTATAAAATCACATAAGACCCAGAAAGAAAGCTATTACATTATGTGGTACCAAGCTGGATCTAGAAAGTTACCTGAGCTGGAAGTCGAGGGAGGGAGCTTCCTGAAGGAGGTGGAGCTGAGTTGTCCCTCCAAGAATGGAGGAGATTTGGGGAGACCCAGTGGCAGAAGTGTCCAGGGAGGGCACTTGCTGCACTGCCCTCTCGGAGGCAGGAGCGCACATGTTGTGTGCTGGGGACAGAGAAATGGCCCCCCTGGGGCTCACTCTTGGTGCTTGCCTCCCACTGTCTGGCTATCCTTCGCTCAAAACAGGCAGCAAAATGCCCACCTGTCCCTTTCTTGCTGCCCCAAGTGCCCTCAGAGAGAAGGGACAGCGCACGAGGACAGATTGCTAAAGAGTGTTCGCTTTCCTTTATGGTGCTTTCATGGAATCAGCAGCTCTTCGTTTCTCCGCAGTGGCTGTTGGTAACTTAGTGAAGAAAACGTAAGCCTGCAGTTTAGAAGTATGGTTGAGTGGAAGGTCTTGTGGAACTTCACAGAGCGTGACTGGATCGCCTAAGAATTCCCCCTGTATTTTCCTGGACAGGTTTGTGATTCTTACCCCACCGAACTGTATGTTCCCAAATCGGCCACGGCACACATCATCGTGGGGAGTTCCAAATTCCGGAGCAGACGGCGATTTCCTGCCCTTTCTTACTACCACAGAGATAATCACGTAAGTCTCACGGCATGCTTTTGTTTTATGCTTTGCTTTCCTTGTTTTATCATAAACAGGCACTTTCTGGCCGCCTTCTGTGGTGTGCGTGTGTGTTTGATCCTTAAAGGGATCTGGACATTCTGTGTGTGGTGTGATACAACACAACCATGCTTACACTCTTACCTTATGTAGAAGTTGGCCTTTCATGTTTATTTGATAATAAAGGAGCGGGATACAGTCAGAAAACACCTAAACGCGATCCTTCAGGTGAGTGCCTGTCTTTTTCTACTGGTCACGTTGGGCAGCTCGAAACGCCTGCTTTAGAAGAGCTCCCAGCGTCCTTGACACCTTTTTGTAATGACACACTCTTTTCAGTGCCCCCTGTATAAGGAATCTTTGTTTATGGAAAATGGATTTTATTTTTTAAATATTATTCATAAAACCTAAGGTTCGACTTGTTTGCAGCCAACAGAGACTCTAAGTAACACGGCCTTAAATGAGGCAGAACTCTCTTTTCTCCCACATAACACTGCAGAGGTGGGCAGTCCAGGCCTGGAATCCTGTTCTCCGTGACCCAGCCCGCAGGGACCCAGGCTCCTTGCACCCTGCTGCTCCACCTTCCCTAGTCTTTGGCACAAATCGAGGGGCACAGGAGATGACTTAGTACCAGTCATCATTTCCGCACAGAGGAGGCAGAGGAGGGCTAAGGGGCCCTCCCAGCTTTCTCAGGAAGCCTCCAGAAACTTCCACGAGACCCTTGTGCTCACAGAAGTGATGAACTGCACAGGGCAGGCAAGAAAATGCAGCCTTACGGGTAACTGTGTCCACAACTAAAACCTGTGGTTCCATTTCTGCGAAGGACAGCAAAACAAAGACAGGAGACAAGAATGACGCTTGCCACCCATTGCAAGAGTCCTTTGACCTTAGCCAGGTGAAAAGTTTGGTTTTCAAGCTAGTTGTTATAGTTGTGGATTGAAAGCCAAATTAATAGCCGTAAATAATTTTAACAGATGTGTGTGAGAGTGGATGCACACATGTACCTATAGGCAGGAGAGGTCGGGTAGGGTCTGTGTCTCATTCTAGAAGGAGGTTTCCAAAAATACCAGGAACTTGGGGCGCCTGGGTGGCTCAGTTGGTTGAGCGACTGACTTCGGCTCAGGTCATGATCTTGTGGTTCGCAGGTTCGGGCCCCGTGTCAGGCTCAGTGCTGACAGCTAGCTCAGAGCCTGGAGCCTGCTTCAGATTCTGTGTCTCCTTCTTTCTCTGCCGCTACCCCATTCATTCTCTCTGTCTCTCAATAATCAATAAATGTAAAAAAAAAAATAAAAAATACTGGGAACAATGCCATCTCTCCAGGGTAAGCATACAGCCAGCTTTGGAAGAAAATAATCATTTAGCAGTGTAATTTCCATTGATTGGAAGGATATAAATTGTCTTAATTTTAGTTACACTGATTGCTCTGAAATGGGGTCTAAAAATGGCCAGGATTTTATTAATGTTCTGTATTACTTGACTCCAACTACATTTAAGCCTACCCAGAACTGGAACAGTACTGGAAGGCAAAGAAAGGTAGGAATTTCTTTAAAAAAAAACCAAACAACCCACGATGGAACAAATAGGGAATTTCATGACATTGTATTTGAAATTTGGATGCCAGTAACACTGACACTTTTTGGAGCATCCATTCATAAAGAAATGAGGGAGGGAGGATCTTTTATTCTTTAATGTTTAAGGGGTAAGGGTGGGTGAGGTACTTAAAAAGTGAGCATAGGGGATGCCTGGGTGGCTCAGTCGGTTGAGCGTCCAACTTGGGCTCAGGTCATGATCTCATGCTTCATGAGTTTGAGCCCCGCGTCGGGCTCTGTGCTGACTGCTCGGAGCCTCGAGCCTGCTTTGGTTTCTATGTCTCCCTCACTCACTGCCCCTCCCCCACTTACTCTGTCTGTCTCAAGTAAATAAAAATTTTTTAAAAAGTGAGCATAGTATCCATCCTACTTCTTTTCCTTCTGTTTTGATATTCTTGCAAAAAGGATTTTTTTTGGTCACTAGGAGTATTGCAAAGGGCAAGTGTGTGCCGTCTCAGAATAGGATAGAACTTTTAGCAGCTGGAGCTCAGAGGCCAGCTTCTTCACCTGCTGACCTCAGATTCCCTGTGTTCCTTCGTTGTTCTGCGTGCCATTCATTCCTTCATCTCCAGGCTTGAAACTGAACATGCAGCCATTAGTTATAGCTTAAAACAATTGATTTCTTGTATTTAGAACTTTAAGGAAGACAGTACTTCATGCTTTAGCTCTTTTTACAAAGTAAGAAACAGAGATGTTTCTTTTTTTTATATATACATTTTTTGTTTATTTTTGAGAGGGAGAGCGTGCAAGCATGTGGAAGAGGGGCAGAGAGAGTGGGAGACAGAGAATCCTATGTAGGCTCTGAGCGGTCAGCACAGAGCCCGGAGCAGGGCTTGAACCCATGAACCACGAGATCATGACCTGAGCTGAAGTCAGAACTTGAGCTGACTGAGCCACCCAGGTGCCCCACAGAGATGTGTTTCTATGCACTGTTGATGAGCTGGTTACTGCAGAGAAATCCTCAGTGTGCCCGTATGTGCACACCCGCCACCCCCACACCTCACAACCACCCCCCCCCACCCCCCCCCATGAACTAACTCTCTAATGCAGGTAGCAAATTGATCCATTTTGTGTTTTTAACAGTTAGGTGCTAATATCAAGGTTAACTTCGTAAATCCTTCTGATGCGACTGGGATTTTTATAAAGGGAAATCGTATCAGGGATGGTTTCTGTGGTTAAATGGACGATGTCTGAGATAACACGGCAGCAGTTCATGCTGTTGTTGGGCAGGAGACTCACACTAACCCAGGCAGTCTTCCATGAAAAGTAAACAAAGTGTATAAATGTGCTGATCTTTCTTCCCCTTTTGTGGTTTCAGACATCGTAGACCTAGGAATATGTATTCCTGGGGCACTTGCATGGCTCAGTTGGTTAATGTCTGACTTCAACTCAGGTATTGATCTCGTGGTCCGTGAGTTTGAGCCCTGCGGTGTGGTCTGTGCTGACAGCGCTGACCCACGTGACTGCTTCCGATTCTGTGTCTTCTTCTCTCTGCCCCTACCTCACTTGCGCTCTGCCTCCCTCTCTCAAAAATGAATAAATATTTGGGGCGCCTGGGTGGCTCAGTCAGTTAAGCATCCGGCTTCGGCTCAGGTCATGATCTCACGGTTTGTAGGTTCAAGCCCCACATCGGGCTTTGTGCTGACAGCTAGCTCAGAGCCTGGAGCCTGCTTTGGACTCTGTGTCTCCCTCTCTCTTTGACCCTCCCCTGCTCATGCTGTCTTTCCCTCTCTCTCAAAAATAAAACATAAAAATTTTTTTAATTAAATGAATAATTGTCTAAAAATGAAAACAAAAGGTCTTCCTAACCCAATAAAACTTATGCTTGTGAATAAGAATATCGTATTTTTTAGTTAAACTACTATTCCCCACATATACTGTTGTTACCAGGGAGACACTTCTAACGGAGAGGTGGCTTGGCTAATGTGGGGCCGTGGGAACCGGTAGTTAGGTTAAGAGAAGCTTGGAATGTACATCAGTGCAAGAACTAGAAGCCCTGTGGAGAATCCTTTGATAGAAATGCTCCTGCTGAGGATGCATGACTCCTTTTGCATCAGTTTTTATCGTACGTGGTGTTAAAACCATGCCCTGTTCACTTGTTGGTGAGATGAGGACTCCTGCCCTTGGGCTCCAGGGAAGGCTGAGCCCATGACACCCGACCCTGGACAGATGCGTTGTCTGCAGTTTATTCGTTGTGCACGCTCACTTCCCAGGAGGGGAGGACACGGCTGCCACGCGGGGCCACGCAGGCTGCGCTCAGGAATAGAGGGAACCAGCAGGGATGTGGGAGGCGGGCTTCGTAGGAACAAGAGGGTGAGGTCACCTGGGTCCCTGGGAGGACATGATTGGCTTGGTTAGTTCCATGGGCCTGGAAGGTGCCCGAGACCCACAGCTCAGAGCTGAGCTGGTCCGTAGGGAGACTTGTTCAGCCAGGGCCTTTGTCCCTAGGAGCAGAGAGTGAAGGGCGCTTACCCTCCCAGTTGCCAGGTGTCAGGGGCAGCACAGAATGACGCTTCTAGGCCTTGAACTGCATCTGGGTAGCCATCCAGACTCTCTTTGGATATCAAACTGTGACAGCTTTGTGGATAACAGTTAAGAGATGTATAAACTGTCAATGTCACTTATATTAAGAAGCCTGTATGTTTTTTATTTAGCAGCCCTTGGAATTGCTGGATCTTTTGTTCTTTCTTATTAAAATGTTTCAATTATTTTTAAAAAAGCAGTTTTGCCTTAAATTGTTAATAAGGCAGTCTCCCAAATTCACAGTACAAATGTCTGGGAGACTGCAAGATTTCCAAAGAGGTGAGTTCCTGCAAGAAATATACAGACCTTCTTTTCCTCCTTTTATAACCAATACTTCTTGAAACTCCCTATGTCTCAGGGACAGTTCTAAGAATGTTTATACTTCATCATACTCTGTAGTTTTGCTGTTCTTTTCCTCATATTATAGATGAGAAAACCCAGGTTCAAAGACAATAGGTCAGTTACCCAAGATCATACAGTGAATGAGAGCAAACCGTGGATTAAAAGCCAGACTTTCCTGAATGCTGCATCTAATTCTCTATCATGCTTCCCGACTTCTGATTTTGTCCTGCTATATTATTTTGGCTTAGAATCCAGTATCAGAAAATATTATGCCTGGATGGAGTATCTGGCTTCCCTAATTATTCGCTGTGTGACAGTGAGCAAGTTACCTCTCTTTGCCTTGGTTGCCTCATTTATAAAATGGAGCAAATCATAGATCTTATTGTATAAGGTAATTGAGAAGAATAGATAAAAATGTGACAGTGTTTATGATAGTGCTGCCACATAGCACACAGTAAAAAATGTTGGATACCTTAATTATTAGTAGCATTGTAAATGAGGGGCTCTTGACAGGTGATCATGGATGAACTTCACCTCTTAGGTGAGTGACAGCAGTAAGAAAGGCTGCCGGGGACTGGTGACATCTCGCAGCGGTGCGGCTGTCTGGGTGTGTATAGGGTGCAAAGAAGCACTTTCATACTGCTACTGCTCGACACAAAGCCGGTAACTATATGCTCCCCTGACGCGGGGAAGAACTCTGTGTGGAGCATGTCTGTAGGTTATTAAGAAAATGTAATTAACTACAAAATATTACAATGTAGTTGGTTTAGTTGGCTTACTATGCCTAGTTTAATTTATTGGCCACATTTCATAGTGTAACTCTGTTCTGACTTAACCGCTCACTTAAAACTAGTGGCTGTGAGCCTGCACGTCGTGGTCATTCCCTGGCTTCATTTCCTAACTGCAGCCCCACTTGCTCCGTGAGCACAGGTATGGTGTGTGCATTCTCAGCGGCTAAATGTGTCTGTGCCCCTCTAACTCTTCTGATGGTTGATGAAATTGCCTCGTGGTAGCTGCAGTAACTAACTAGGTAGCTGCATTAACCAGATGAGGCACCAGATAGAACCAGCTCAGAACTGTTTCCTTACCCACCAGGATTCCCTCAGGGCAGCGGGGTAGGCCCTGACCCCCCAGAAGAAATAGAACCCCCAGGTAAAGCCCTAAGAAAGCCATCTGTGGCTCTTAGCTTTCTGTTTCATAGGATGTTGCTTGCCTTTTGTCGCCCAGCCAGCCACAGGACTGCCCACATCCCTGCCCTGCTTTGCCTCTCTCCTGGACCTCGTCCTTGCTGGCTGTCCCCCTGTGTGTTCAGGCCCCCGTCCCTCTCTCCTCCAGCTGCAGGTGCCTTTCCAGTAGTTCAGGAATTATACAACTCTAGAGCAGCTCTGTCGCCCCTTTGCTTTGCTTGCCACTGCCCTGCACACTTTGCTCCTGAATACTGAACCTGGCTGCAGGGCCCAGAGTTCTTGACCCACCCCCGTGATTGCCCCTCACTGTCACAGAATGCAACAGGAACTCTCTGGCAGTTGCCTGGTTACGTTGTGGCTGTTGTGCAGTTCTCGGTCTTGCCAGCAGGTTCTCAGCTGTGATGGTATATAGATGGTGTAGATGGTGTATGTGGTGTAGATGCTGTAGATGTTGTAGGTGATGTTGGTGGTGTAGATGTTGTAGGTGGTGTAGATGGTGGAGGTGGAGGAGGTGGTGTAGATGGGATAGGTGGGGTAGGTGGTGTAGATGGTGGAGGTGGTGTGGATGTGGTAGGTGGGGTAGGTGGTGGAGGGGTATAGATATGGTAGATGGTGCAGGTGTTGTAGGTGGTGGAGGTGGTAGACGTGGTGGAGATGATGGAGGTGGTGGAGGTAGTGGAGATGGTGGAGGTTTTATAGATGGTATAGATGGTGGAGGTGGTGTAAGTGTGGTAGGTGGTGCACATGGTGTAGATGGTGGAGGTGGTGTAAGTGTGGTAGGTGGTGCATGTGGTGTAGGTGGTGGAGGTGGTGTAAATGTGGTAGGTGGTGCACGTGGTGTAGATAGTGGAGGTGGTATAGATGTGGTAGATAGTGCAGGTGTTGTAGGTGGTGGAGGTGGTAGATGCGGTGGAGATGATGGAGGTGGTGGAGGTGGTGTAGATGTACATGGTGTAGATATTATAGGTGGTATAGGTGGTGTAGGTGATGAGGTGGTGTAGACGGTGTAGGTGGTATAGGAGTTGTAGATGGTGTAGATGTGGTAGGTGATGGTGGTGGTGTAGATGTGGTAGGTGACGGTGGTAGTGTAGATGTTGTAGGTGGTGTAGATGGTAGAGGTGGTGTAGATATAGGTGGTGTCGATGGTGGAGGTGGTGAAGGTAGTGTATTTGTGGTAGGTGGTGTAGGTGGTACAGGTGGTGTCGGTGGTGCAGGTGATGTAGGTGGTGTTGGTTGTATAGGTGGTGTAGGAGGTGCAGGTGGTGGAGGTGGTGCAGGTGCTGTTGATGGTGTAGGTGGTGTTGATATTGTTAGGTGATGCAGGTGGTGCAGGTGGCACAGGTGGCAAAGTTAGCAAGGAACATTCCTGCCTTCTCCAGGGAGGAGCACCAAAGCCTCCTAGTTTTCCCGGGAAACCCAAACTCTTGCTAAGTTGTCCTGGGTTGAACGTTAGGGACACTCACACTGTTTCTGGACTCAGAGCTGGGTTGTCCCTTCGGGGGTAGAGTCTTGAAGTGCAGGTGCCCTGAGCGGGCTCTGTCATGATTCTCTGTGGTGAGTGTCCCCTGCATAGCCTGCCCACCTGGAGCTGGACAGCTCTCTTCCTCCCCGACCCCTGCGCCCTCCCTCCTCTTACCCAGCGGACTCGCAGCCTCCGTGTGGATTCTTGGAAAGAGGCATTCCTTTATTTAAAATGTTAAGATCTAAGTCCCTAAAATATACTTTGTCCCAAAGCACAGGTTTTTTAGTTGCGAGGTTGTATCCAAGCTCACCTACTATCATAACTCAGGGGAAGGTTCACGCTGTGCTCTGTGTTGTCTGATGATATGGTTTACTCTGTCAGAGTCGCGGGATTGGGAAATTGCAGAACAGAACGCAGACCAACTCCAGAGAAAACACCTGTCTCTAGCGCCCTGGAGTCGCCGTGGTGTGTGCCTCTGACCTTAGGTGCCCAAGCCACCTGCTGCCTGGGCTTTCGTCACGGTGGAAACATCCCCATTTAGGATTAGGATTGGGTTTTGGTATCTGTGGTGTTGACAAATTAGCTGGTAAAAGCTTTGGAAAGCATTACAAAGTAACTTGTTTTTAACTTCTTGCTCTTTTGTTTTGTTTTGTTTTTTATTTATTTTTGAGAGAGAGAGAGAGAGAGAGAGAGAGAGACAGCACGAGCAGGGGAGGGTCAGAGAGAGAGGGAGACACAGAATCGGAAGCACGCTCGAGGCTCTGAGCTGTCAGCCCAGAGCCTGATGCGGGGCTCGAACCCATGAACTGTGAGATCATGACCTGAGCCGAAGCCAGTTGCTTAACTAACTGAGCCACCCAGGCACCCCTAACTATTTTTGCTCTTAGTAGTATCTTGTAAATTTTATAATAGTTATTTACTATATATTTCTACCTTCAGGAAAATGAAATAATACCTGTGAAAAGGAAAATAGGCTATTTAAAAAAATTTTTTTTAACGTTTTTTCATTTTTGAAAGACAGAGACACAGAATCTAAAGCAGGCTCCAGGCTCTGAGCTGTCAGCACAGAGCCCGATACAGGGCTCGAACCCAGAGCTGAGATCGGACTCTTAATCAACTGAGCCACCCAGGTGCCCCGAATGTATTAGCCATTTAGATGGCTTTCCATTTCGTAAGTCAGGTCCTATCTCAACATCCATGCTCACTCCTAATTTCTTTCACAGAGAAACTTTGTACTGATTCTCTTGTTGTGGTTTCTTTGGCCTGAATTAAAAAGAAACCAAGCTGGATTTTTGGAAGGCATTCAGACACTTCTAGAAGCCGGTGTGGGGTAGAAGTGAGCCGGGGGCCAGTCTGCAGGTGTCCGTGGGAACAGAGGTGCCCTGTCTGACGCCGTGGCCGCCGCCTCTCCCCGCAGGCCTCCATCTGCCGGAGCAGCCAGCCCCTGTCCGGCTTCAGTGCCCGCTGCCTGGAGGACGAGCAGATGCTCCAGGCCATCAGGAAGGCCAACCCAGGAAGCGACTTCATTTACGTCGTGGACACCCGGCCCAAAGTAAGTGTCGCCGTTCCGTCCCGATGCATGTCGTTGCAGCTCTGAAGCCTGCAGCTGGAGATGAGGCAGAGCCGCGTACGTCGACTGGCAGGCCCTGCTCAGGGCGCCTCGTCTGCCAGGGGCTGTTCCTTTTGGCGCCGTCAGCATTTGGCCGCCTCGCTTGGCCGCACGTTTCTTCCTGGGTGGGTGTTTTTCCACCTGTTTCCTTGGGTGTCCTCCGCTCCTCTCCATGTCAGCTACTTCCGATATCCCCGCCGCTGGCGGTGTGCTGGGCACACAGCGCGCACAGCAAATGCATGTGGTTTGGTTTTGGAGCTTCCTCTCCCAGGTACACCAAATTACTATTGTTATTTAAAAATCGTTTAAATATTCATTTTTGGGGGGGGGAAGAAAGAGAGGAAGGGGCAGAGAGGATCCCAAGGGGCCTCCACGCTGACAGCAGAGAGCCTGATGTGGGGCTCGAACTCCCGAACCAAAAAGTGAGATCACAGCCTGAGCTGAAGTTGGACGCTTAACCGACTGAGCCACCCAGGCGCCCCTACCAAACTATCTTTCTCATTTGTTTCTAAAATGACCTTGTTTGCCCTGACAGTAAATTGCTGTGGCTCTCCCACAGGTCACTTTGTGTGAGGTGTTCAGCTGTGCTATTTCAGATTCAGCTTGCAGCAGTGTGTATCTGTGACTCGGAAAGTTTTACAGTATATAATGTCCGGTGAATGAAAAAGCCACAGAATAATATGTATGCTGTTGTGTTATGTAAAAAAAGCACTACAGGTTTATAAACATTTCTCTTAAAATTGAAAAAGATCTAGAAGGATATGTTAAAATTTCGTAGCGAAGGACAGATTCGGGGAAGTAGAGAACGTTCTACATGTCTGTTGTTTGAAAATATTATTTAATTATGCACGTATTCATACAGTGATTTTCTAATTTAATCAGACAGTCAACAAAACATCTAATCGTCAAGGGAAAAGCCAAGTCCATCTTGCAGGGTGTCTCCCACACAGCTGTCCTCTTTTTTTTTTTTTAATGCCTATTAGTGTTAGGTCCAATTTAATTTCCAGTTTCACTGCTTAGACCCACTTTGTAAAGCATTCAACAAAAGGTGTCCTCAAAGGGATGTGCCAGTGAATACACAGAAACAAAAATCACCTACAAGTACATGGAATGTATCGGACAAAATGGGATGTTGAAGCACAATGGCCTTAGTCCACATATCCGTCCTTCTAACTTCTTGCCAGTAACGAAGGTGTACGTGCCCCTGTGCCTGGGGAAAGAGAAGAACGTGCAGCCGTCTCTGCATATGGTGTGGGAAGTGTTCAAGATCTAGTGAGCAGCCAGAGATGCAGAAATACGTATGATGCCATCCCATTTATGTAATAAAAATTATAAACATATTATTCTGTGCATCGAAGGAATTTGAGGATATGTATGCCAAGCCATTAACAGTGGGTTTTCCTATGGGGAAAGAGGAGGATTTTAAGAACTTATTTACTTTATAAATTATAGTTTGAAAATTGTTGTCGTCATGAAAAGGTTAAAAGACCGTAAGGACCTTAAATGTTAAACATAGTTAAACATAGTTACCGTATGAGTCAGCACCTTCTAATTTGAGAGAAATGAAAACACGCGTCCCCCCAAAACTTACCCGTGACTATTTCTTCATTATTGTTACAGCTTAAAAGTAGAAACAGCCTGAGGCACCTGGGTGGCTCGGCTGGCTGAGAGTCCCAACTCTTGATTTCACCTCGGTCATGATCTCACGGTTCATGAGTCCAGGCCGCTGCTGACCGTGCAGAGCCCGCTTGGGATTCTCTCTTTCTCGTCCCTCCCTGGCTCTTTCTCTTAGAATAAATAAATAAACTTTAAAAAAATGGAAACAACCATATCAACTGAGATACGAGTTAATAAAACGTAACATATCCGTTCATCACAATCTTACTGGCTACAGAAAGGAATGAAGTACTGGCGTGTATTACGGTGTCGATGAACCTGGAAACTGTTATATGAAGTGAATGAGGTCAGGCACGGAGGCCCACACATTGTAAGATTCCATTTATATGAAATGCTCAGAAGAGAGCTCCATAGATACAGAAGGTAGACTGGTGGCTGCCTTGGGCTAGGAGGACGGGAGGAAATGGGGGTGACCTAAGTAGAAGGTTACATTTGGGGGTGATTAAAATGTTCTAAAATTAGATTGTAGGGCCAGTTAACTCAGCTCTCTTATTCCAAACACCACTGAATCGTGCCCTTTAAGTGGAGGGATTGTATGGTCTGTGAATTTTATGTCAGTGAAGCTATTTTTAAAAAGAGCACAAGGACACAAGAAACATTAGAACAGGAAGCAGGAAGTATGATGGACAGCCCCAATCCATTGTAGACACTGATGTTAACACTGGGTGAGTATAGACTTAGCCTGTCCTCGCGGGCCATGTGAGAACTGAGAACTGGATGTCATCCATTCTGTGGGTGCTCAGAGCCTGGTAATTTTCAATGCCTCTCTGAGTCTCAGTTCATCAAACATCTTGACTCATGGCCTGGTTGACTTGGTTGGATGTTTTCCTGGTGTAAGATCATACTCTCAACCTTTGAACGGTCCCGTGCTTCTGACCCGAGTGCAGTAGTGGGCTAGGTGTGGGCGGGGCCAGGTGCCAGGTCAGCACATCAGTGGTGCAGATCAGTGATAAAACGCACATTGCAGCTGCATCACATTCTAGCAGATTACATGTAAAGGATTCTCTTCCTTTTAGATAATGTGAGAGCAAGGTACACTGGTAAAAACTTCAAACTGGGAGGGGAGGGGGAAGTTGCTTTGCTTGAAGATTTTCACTAGAAAGATACCAGAAAACCTCTGACTTCACTGTTCTCTTTCCATTTGTGCTTTTCTCTGGGGCTTATCACTCCGCAGGCCCTCCCTTCTAACCTTGACTGCATTCTGTCCTCTGTATTGTATCTTTTGTGTAAGTCAAGTGCAGCTGTTTGGACTTGCCTCATGGCCAGAGATGAAGTACAGAATGCCTGCATCTTAGAGGTTCTGAAGATGAGACACACGAGGGGCTTTCCTGGATTGTGCCCCCTTCTCCTGTCCTGTTTTCCCGGGTTTAAATAAAGCGAACACATTCACCTACCGATTGCTCGGCCAGGGAGCCAAGGGTGCGCTGTGCTGTGTAAACCTCCTGGGAAATGTGGCAGCTGTTGAGCCAGGCATATTCGGGATTTAAAATGAATTAATCCAGAGGATTTGATTTGAAGGGTATATTTAGCACTAAGCGTGTTTACTCTCGGCGATAAGAAGTTCGATGCCGATCCATTAAAGAAAATTGAGGTGTCGTTCAGGCGCCGTGCTGTTGTATTTGTTCACGCATACACACACTCCACATGAGTTTTAAACTGTTTGCTTGGAGCTCTCGTTCTCCCCGAGAACAAGTCTGTTGATTTTTGTCTCAGAGTGGTCGGCTTCCTCGGCAGCCGGGGGATGGAGTCCCTGTTTGCTCTGGGTGGTGGGCAGGGGGCAGTTAAACAGAGAGAGGATCGGAGGCAACCCAGGCCATTCCTGCCCTCAGCAAGGCTAGCCCCACGTGCTGCCTGTTGAGGGGAAAGCCTTCTGAATTGCTTGTGGACATTAAAAACGTGGGAGGCAGAAGCAGTGAGATCCTCAGCATGTTTGAATATTTGCTCAGAAAATACATATGAGGTCATACATTACTGCTGGGATTTGGTACATTAAGCAGAGATGAAGTAATGTTGATGCAATCGATAGAAGTTGAATTATAAAATGGGAGGTAATTAACTTTATTTCAACCTTGTTCCTGACTCCTCGTTACTTTCTTCTGGGACTTGTCTGGGCTTGTAAAGACGCCAGGCAGCACTTTGTCATTTAATTCTTACAACAGTCCTGAAACTTAGGAGGTGTTTTCTTTTTATGGATAGGGCTTAGATTTAGAGAGGTGGAATGATTTGCCCAGGGTTGCACGGGTCAAGGCAGAGCCCACATTCAAATCCAGGCTTATCCGATGCTGAAGCCCAGGCTCCTTGCACTTGGCCGTGGTGCTGTCCACAGAAGTCGGAGCCCCCTGGGGCTCAGGAGGGCTGAGCACACACTGTCGAAGACGGAGATGCGGTGCTGAGGAACCAACCACAAGCTCAGTCCAGATCAGGGCCAGGGCCCGAGGAGCCAGAAGGGCCCTGAGCTGCGCTCTGATGCCAGCACCTTGGCAGGAAGCTGAGCGGTACAAAGAAGGGGTGAGGAAGGGCCGCCACTTGCCTCTGCGGATGCCCAGCCTTTTGTCCTTGTGTCTTCTCCAGTGACAGCTTTATGGTTATGGCTTCTAATTGCACCCTGTAAGCAGTTTTGTTGCTACAGGATGTTGGTCATTTTCGTGTTTCTCTGGGATCAGTAATTATGTGGTTCCTACTCACCACGTCCCATGAGGGGCGTGGGGAGCTGAGAGAATCCGTTGTAAAGATGGAGGTGCCTGAGAGGAGAATCTAGGATCCCCTTTCCTAGCAGGATGTGGGCCAGCCTTGCCGACGGCCACCGTGGCGGTGAGCGGGGGACAGGGAATCAGAGAGACAGCAGTGTTCAGAGGTAGTGGAGCAGTCTTCATGCCTCCTCTTTGGTGGTTCAGGGACGGAGGAGTTTTCCTCTGGGTCCGGGGGCGTGGAGGGAGCAAGTGCCCAGGGCTCATCCACCAGAAGTTCCCGGCTACAAGTGACCCCAGGGTGTTTTCTGGGGAGCGAAGTTGAGGGGGTTAGAAGAGGCTCCAGCCCGAGGGATCTCCCGTGTCCGTGACCTGTGTACCTCGTACGTACAGGAGCCCACATGCTTGCCCTAGGGGATGCAGCATTTGGACACTTGCACCGAGAGGGCGGGGATGGCCCACAAGTGTTGCCAGTCAAGCAGTGACATCCATGGAGAAAGAATTGCAGTCCTGCCAGCTTTATAAAGAGATGGCTGTCCCTTTTCTTATCCCTCCTCGGTACCTCCACACTCCCCCAAAACAGTACCTAGGAGAGGAAGAAGCAGGTGGGAGAGCAGACCCTCACCAGTCCTAGCAGCCTGTAATGAGAGAAGGAGAGGGGTTCGTGTCATCTGTGGGATCGGAACTTTAAATGGAGCCGGATGGTGATTTCCTCGCTGAGTGTAATCCAAAGCTAGGAATTCTGCCTATGGTGTCCTTAAGGGTAGGAAAGGAGGATTTGACGGGCCCGCTTGTAGATGGCAGCTGTGGGAAATAACGCCTCTCGTATTTTTACCTGTGTGTGCCGCCAGGTGAAGTCACCTCCCCGGTCACCGGTGGGGGGAGGGAGAGCCTCGTCACGTGATGCTCACTGCTAGCGTGTGGCCCGGTCCTCCTCTGGCCAAGACAGCTTGATCTCATTTCCCAGCCGTGTCAGAGCGGGCCCTGTCACTATCCAGGTACAGGATGTACTCTGCTGAAATCTGAGACTGCGGGCCTACGGCGGCTGTAGCCTTCGGAGTGACTGGGCTGACCGTTAAGTTGGTATCAAGAGCATTGTCGGCTCAGTTCTCATGGTTTTGATGTGTCTGATCAATTGATTGATGTAGGGTCAGAGGAAGATCTGATTCTATTTATTAACATTCTTGGCCTGTTCACTCCTCCACTTCGCTCCCATGTTGAGTCCTTTGGCCGGTCAGCCGGTCAGTAAATCTTCCCTGAGCCCTCTTCTCTGCCAGTTGGAGGGATATGGCCACCAAACCCGCGGTGCGTGCTCCCCGTGGAGCCTATGACCTCTGTCCCAGTCCAGTGGGTCTCTCTGCCATCGACACTGAATCTTAAAACTTCCAAGTAAATCTGCTAAGAGTCCTCAGTTGCCCTTGTCAAGAGTAAAGTCTAACCTTCTGAATCATGGCTCTCTGTAGAGGATTCTGGCTAATTCTTAGCCTCCTCTCTTGCTACCGCCACTATCTGTGAACCATCTATGCCGCTGGCACTGGTTGGCTCACTGATGATCTGTTCCTTGATTTTGCCTCCCACCTCTTCACCTGGAATGCCCTCCCCTTGTCTCCATCCTTCCGGATGATTAGCGGCCATCTTAAGGCTTTTGGCTTTCATGAAACATGACCCCGGCCCCCTAGGCTCCCCGGGGCTGCACTGGATTCAGACCCCTGCCGCTATCACAGCCCCTGCCAGCCTCTCCCGGCTGGTGGAGGCTGTTGTTATTTGTGCTCTGTGCTTTCCCTTCCACACTCAAAAGCTTATGGTGGCAGGAACGGCTTCTTATTCATCTTTTTATTCTGCTCCTCATCTGGCGCACAGTAGGAGTTCATTAAGAGTTGGTGAGAAATGAGTGGAGTTGTTTTTGTTTCCTTTATGAGCTTTTCTGCACCCAGAGATGCTGAGATTGTCAAATAGTGAGTGATCTTGGGTTAGAAAACAGGCAATTTTTTCCACCCCTCCTTGTCATTTGTGTGTTGTGTTTCTTAAGTATAAATTGAAACTGGAATGCAGCTACCTCCACTGTTTTATTTCTTTGAGAAGTTTTTGGAGCTGAGATGAGTAGCTTTTCCCTCGGTCATGAGACGGAGTTCTCAGCCAAAGGCACAGGGGACAGATTACTCTCATACCGTTTGGTTTATACAAGGGACACTCTATATGGACATTTCTAAAATAAGTCCAGGATAGCTTCTTGAATTTGTATTAACTATACAATCATATTTCGTGCCTTGAGGGTTCAGCATTCACCACGTTATCCTGAGAGGCTTTGTGAAATATGTGGAAACCTTGAGAAAGTAGACTTTGGATGATAGATTAAATATTGCCATCTTCTGTTCATTATGAGAAATACCATTGACTTTCAAGAAGACATCTTGTGTTGCGCCTTGCTTGGAAAGACTACTGATAAATTATCCCAGGTCCCAGGCATTCCACTGTTTAAAAATGTGAACACAGAATTCTAATTATACATTAAAATAACAATAATATTGGTATTTTGAGTTTTATTACACTGTTTAAAAAGAGAGTCTCTGCAGTTTGTGGTGAGCAGGCTTAACTTGAATTGTTCAAGATACAGAACAAATACAAGGTTAGTGGAGCACAAGGATACTTGCAAGTTGCCTCCTCATTGTCCCATGTGGTAGAGCTTGCCGCAAGGGATGGGCCGACAGCTTGGGAAAGTACTATACAGAGCAGTGATATTTTATAACAGTGGGTTTCAAAAGAATATCGCTTATAAGTAATTTTAGAAAAAAGTTCCCCTTAAATAGGCATCACCATAAGCTGTCTTCGAAAGAGCGTGTTTTTTTCCTTGCAGAAAGCCAAACCCTTTGTTCCGATGGCTTGCCCGGGAGCAGGGGGCCCGTGACTGGAGGTGGGGTCTCTAGGGGCTGAGGTGACAGGACCCTCATGGGCAGGGCTGCAGGCCGGAAGGAGGCGTCTGCTGGCCCGGGCTCCAGGCTCCGCTCGCTTGCCCTCTGCAGCTTTATTTTTCCGCTGCTAATAAGTGTTATGTCTGTAATTTCAATTATAAACCTAATACATTGTGTTTGTCACAAAGGATTCCAAAGCACGTAAAAGAGTATTGACAGTGTCCCTGCCACTTGCCACCTGCCTGCTCTGCCTGCTGGCAGGTTGGTGGGGTTCATGCAGTTTAATCTGCTCACGCAAACACGCATAAGCATAAACACATCTCTGTGATTTACTTTGTTTTACAAGGAATGAGATAATTGTATGAATATTAGTCTTTTTTTAAGTGTTTATTTTTGAAGGAGTGAGAGAGACAGAGAGTGAGCAGGAGAGGGGCAGAGAGAGAGGGAGACACAGAATCCGAAGCAGGATCCAGGCTCTGGGCTGTCCGCACAGAGCCTGACTCGAGGTTCAAGCTCATGAACCGTGAGATCATGACCTGAGCTGAAGTCGGACGCTTAACCGACTGAGCCACCCAGGCGCCCCTGAATATTATTCTTTAGGTTGCTCTTTTCACTTAACGTGTCATGGGGCCACTTCCACATCAGTCTTCGTGTCTGTGTATCTCTCTCTCTCTAAATATAAAATCCGTGTCTTTTTTTAAATTTATGTAGAAGTTCAGGGTGTGAATACACTGTAATTTATCTCTGCGTTGCCCTAGTGAGATTTTCAGGTTTTTACTATTACAATGTTTTAATACACGTTGTCGGACACCTGTTTTTATGTGCTGGTAGTTTTAATTGTGTACGATTCTCACAAGTAAAGATCTGGGCCAAAGAATATTTATGTGTTTAACTTAGCTTAATTTTCTAAACTTAGCTTTTTGAAAAGTATTTGTTAAAATTTCCCCAGGACCTCACTGTCAGCCTAAAAACTGGTACTTTTTTTTTTCTGACGGTGAGCTCCTGGTGTCAGTTTTCTGCCTGGGGTAACCCACCGGCCTTTTGTGGACAGGAGAGGAACATGGTCGGGGAATACGGTTTCCTAGGACTCCCTGCTTAGCCAAACAGCCAGGATACAGTGTTAACAGTAACACATCCATTCCAGAAACGTGTGTATTTGCCAGCTAACGCAGGGCTTGCCCCCTGCTTGGTGTGAGTTACATAGGGCGAGAGCAGAAGTTTCCCTTGAATAAATGTCTTCAAAGTCCATTGTCTTTTACCCACTTTGCCCTGGGAAACCTCCACTTCTCATCTACAAAATTATGGTAATGAACTTGGTCCCCAAATCTCTTAGCAGGTGTCTAGTGCCGGAACAAAATGACTCTGGAGAGAGCGCCGCTTACCCTCACTGTAGTCCATGCGTCCTGCTCGGGGTTTAATTGGGGGATTCTGGTGGGCAGATTAGAAACACACCGCCATTCTGATCGGATACTGTGTTTACCGGCAGGATGGTACTGGAAGATGGGATTTAGCTCCCCCAGAGCTTTGCGCTGCCAGCCCCAGCTGCTGGCGTGCGCTGCCGGCCTCCCGGGTGTAACGTTTGGGTAAGTCAGGGAGACTCGGCTCTGTCACCCAATGGCACGTTCATGCGGCGTCCTGGACGGACCGGTCAGAGGCATCTCCGGAAGGGCGTCTGTGTAGAGTGCTTTCCAGTGAAGGAAACGCTCCCCACATCAGCCACGTTACCAGCCCAGCATGCGTGCCGAATAGCTCAGCACAGTATTGCAGTGAGTTCAGACAGGTCGTGTTTCTGCACATCATTTTGAATTGCTGTCAACGACTGTGTGTCGGGTAAATGTTTGGGTTGCCTTAGGGCCTGAATGTCCTCGCTGACCGTTATTTTGTGCCCATCACCGCAGCTCAATGCAATGGCAAATCGCGCTGCAGGGAAAGGATATGAGAACGAAGATAACTACTCCAATATCAAGTTCCAGTTCATCGGAATAGAGAACATCCACGTCATGAGGAACAGTCTACAAAAAATGCTGGAAGGTAAGCATTTCCTTAGGCACAGCAGTAAAAAAAAAAATGCAGTGAAACGTTTTCATGTCAAGTGGAATAAGAGCCTTTTGTTTTTTAACTTGTTTGTACAGTGATGCTGTTTACATAGGTGGGGTAAGTTGACACGGATGTTATGTTGCAGTGACTTCTTAAACATTTAGGACTTTCTTCTATTTTTTAAAGTGTCATGGTGAAAGTTTTTTTCTTTTTTTAAGCAAAGTCAGGCACTCTTCTGTGCTTAGGGCCTACGGTAAAAGTGCACAGGGAGTATTTTTTCCTCTCCCTCATGATGAGTTTGACGCACATTCAAGGCCATTCAGAGATAATGCAGCCCTACATTTAGAGCAATAGCCAAGTCTGCTCGTGTGTGGAGATGAGGTGTATAAAATGAATCCGAGGGGTGAATGTCCATTAGAAGGGAACATGCCGGAGGAGCTGACGCTCGTTTCTCAGTAGCCGCAAGCACTGCAGTGCACCTGCGCATAAACCACCCCCACCGCCCTGCGTCTCCCCTCCCCCCCAGCATCCCCGCCCCCAGCACCTTGCACAGCAGGACGCATGCACACTGGCTTATGGAGAAGGGAAATTACAAAGATGGATTATGCAGTGTAGAGCCACCATTCTTGTGGCCAAACCAGCCATAAGCTGATTAGCAGAAATTCTGCGTTTCAAGCAAAACCAGCCTCATTTACTGCTTATACCCCGTGTGATAGTAAAGGCGCGCAAGGAGGAGCCTGCTGCCACCCTCCACGGCTTCTGGCTCTCATGGGAACCGCAGGACGAGGGGCCACAACACCCTTGGCTTTGTCCCTTGAGGTCTTGGAAAGAGTGTGAACGCTGCACTTTGGGGGAAGGCCCTGGAAAGGTGGAACTGAGCAGGAGGAGAGGGGATTGTCCTAACAGGAAATGGGGAATGGAGGGGACAAAGGACGTGCTGAATGTTCCTTTATCCTAGGGGTACGGGGTCCCTCTCAGTATGCAGTCCTCTGCTTCATGAGAAGGACTGGGCAGTGAGGACCTGTGGGGGGTGGCGGGGGGGGGGGCACTGAGGGACTTGGGCGGCACATTCCTGGTGTCCATTCTCTCTCCTCCATTTTCTGGGTCAGATCAGTCACTTGTGAAATTTGCCACATATCGGTTACCTTCACTGAGTGCTGATAACCTGCCATAAAATGAGAGGCTTGAACTAATCATTTCTGTGGGCTCTTCCGGCCCTGAGGGGCTGGGACTAGAATTTGATGCCCCTGGTTGCAGATGGTTTTTTTGTTTTTGTTTTAATGTTTATTTATTTTTTTATAATAGTTTATTGTCAAATTAGTTTCCATATAACACCCAGTGCTTCCCCCCACAAGTGCCCCCCACCGTGACCATCACCCCCTCCCCCCTTCCCCTCCCCCTTCAGTCCATGGTTTGTCTCCAGTATTCAGTAGTCTCCCTTGATCTGTGTCCCTTACTCTTCCCCGCTCTCTTTCCCCCTTCCTCTCCCCATGGTCCCCTGCCAGGTCTCTCCTGTTAGACCTATGAATGCAAACATATGATATCTATCCTTCTCTGCCTGACTTATTTCGCTTAGCATGACACCCTCAAGGTCCATCCACTTTCCTACAAATGGCCATATGTCATTCCCTCTCATTGCCATGTAGTACTCCATCATGTATATATACCACATCTTCTTGATCCATTCGTCAGGTGATGGACATTTAGGCTCCTTCCATGTTTTGGCTATTGTT
>NC_043700.1:19743380-19819221 GCF_006229205.1 Suricata suricatta
GGGGTCTTTTGTGGTTCCATATGAATTTGAGGATAGTTGTTCTAGCTTTGAAAAGAATGCTAGTGCAACTTGGATGGGGATTGCATTGAATGTGTAAATTGCTTTGGGTAATAATGACATTTTCACAATGTTTATTCTTCCAATCCATGAGCACGGAATGTTTTTCCATTTCTTTGTGTCTTCTTCAATTTCCTTCATAAGTCTTCTATAGTTTCCAGCATACAGGTCTTTTACATCTTTGGTTAGGTTTATTCCTAGGTATTTTATCGTTTTTCGTGCAATTGTGAATGGGATCAGTTTCTTGCTTTCTCTTTCTGTTGCTTCATTTTTAGTATATAAGAATGCAACTGATTTCTGTACGTTGACTTTGTATCCTGGTTGCAGATGTTTTAACCTTGGGCTTTTGAACGGTCAGAAGACAGCTCATCCTGCAGCTGAAAAAACGCACCACAGCCCCAGAGAACCTCTGTCTTATTTCCACATGAGAGTCTCCATGACTCGGGCCACAGTGGTGATCTCTGGGGCACGGCTGAGCTTCTGACTTCTGGAGATAATCACGGGCACTGGCTGTCCCTGCTATCAGCTGCGCTTTTTAGGTGTCGAGAAACTTGACTAGCTTCATACTGTTATTACGGGCATAGGCTGCCTTTCGTATGACGTCTGTTCATCACGATCAGACTCATTAAGAAACAGGTTGATATGCTACGTATTTTTCATGTAGTAATTTCCTAAGTTGACTTTTGAGAACGTACATTTTTTCCCCTGCAGAAAGTAGCTCTTTAGAGTTTTTATAACCTTTCACCTTGATTTTAGGTTTTATATTAGCATTTATTCGGTTTCTTGTCAGGAACTGTTTTTCCACCCTTATACCTATGGTCTGGCCCACTTCTTCCAAAGAACAAGCGAACCAGGGCGCCTGGGTGGCTCAGTCAGTTGAGCATCCGACTTCGGCTCAGGTCATGATCTCATGGTTCATGGATTTGAGCCCCACGTCAGGCTCTGTGCTGACAGCTCAGAGCCTGGAGCCTGCTTCGGATTCTGTGTCTCTTTCTCTCTGTGCCCCTCCCCTCTTCACTCTCTGTCTCTCAAAAAGAAATAAATGTAAAAAAAATTTTTTTTGTTAAAGAACAAGCAAAGCACCAGAGCCCTGGAGGGCGGTGTCCGTTTTAAGAGGAACCACGGTAATTTGACGGCCCCTCTTCAGCTCTCTGTCACCACAGTAAGCAAGGACAGCCTTCTGGATGACTTTCAGGGAACTTGACCAATGTTTGACTATCTGTTTTTACCAAGTAAATTATAAACCAATTGTGGAGGCTCAGCTGGTGAAATGATGCAATCAGACCCACCTTCTAAGGCTTTTCTGCTTCCAACAGCTGTCCTTGGCGTCAAAGAGTGGAAGCTTTGTGCTCTGGTCATTGGTCCGAAGAGGAATAGTGCATTTTGTTCATGGTTATTATTTCCTTTGATTTTTTTTTTTTTAACCACTGTTCATTAAACTTATCAGAATAGATTTGAATAATGGAAAAGAAAAAATGTTCGTATTCTGGCTGCTATGTGAGCAAGGGCTGCAGGATATTTCATCAGAAACTGAAATTCAGGACCAAGTTCATATCTGGTATAGGTCCATTTATAGAGCTCATTTAATTTTAACTTTTTGAATTTTAAGTTTTAAACCAGACTTATTTTGCAGTATTCATATCTCCCAATGAGGTACTAATGATGCCTTCTAGTTATGAAGTAATTTTGTAATTTATTGTTTTCTACAGTGCCTTCCCTTTGGATGATTTGGGTAATGTTTTTCCTTCAGATAATGAGAGGGTAGATGCTCTATATTTTTTATTATTAAAAAATTTTTATGTTTATTTAATTTAGAGACAGCCAGCCAGCCAGAGCCCAACTGGGGGAGGGGCAGAGAGAGAGGGAGACACAGAAACCGAAGCAGGCTCCAGGCTCTGAGCTGTCAGCACAGAGCCCGACATGGGGCTCAGTCCCCCAGAACAAGATCATGACCTGAGCTGAAGTTGGAAGCTCAACTGAGTGGGCCACCCAGGCTCTTCTATTTTCTTTTTCCTTTTAAATTGGAGCAGTTAGTGAAATGCCTACATTTCTTTGCCATGTGGACCTCTACCTATGCTTTTCACAATAGGGCAGGTGATTTTTTCAAGGCGTGCCCCTCTCTAGTTCTAGAGTCTGGTATATTACATTTAAAATATTTTTATATTACATATTTAATTTAAAAGTTTTTGAAAACACACCCTTTCCAGAACCATATCACAAAGCAGCATTTGCGCCTCGTACTTTCCATCATGTTAGCGGAATTCTCATTGAGTTGTGCTGGCGTCAGACAGGCTCCCAGAAAACACCATACATGGTGACAGTGTTGTAACATTTATGGAGTGATTATGTAATGGACACCGTTTTGATTGCTCAGATGTATTTATTCAGGTAGTCCTGATGCACCCTAGTAGCTGTTCTTAATATCCCTATTTTACAGATGAGGAAACTGAGGTACGCAGGCTAGGAAACCCATGCACACTCATTACTGTAGATGGTAGAACCAAGATTTTCACTTAATTAGTAGGAATCCAGATGCTACACTCTTAACACTTGGCTTTATGGCCTTTGTAGGTAGCAGGTTGGGTACAAAGTGCCCTGGCCTATGAGTCTGAAGATCTTGGACTTGGTTCTGCCTTTAGTCTCTGAATAAACTTGAACAAATCTCATTTCCTATGTTTATAAAACAATGTGAGCAATGCATCGTCTCTAACTTACAGATTTATTGAAAAGATTCCTGGCAAACTCTGAAGTGCTTTCCAGTGGGAGGTGCGTTATGCTTTCTCACGGGAAGCAGTACTGCACTTTAAAGTATGTTCTGAATATAATGGATAGGTCAATGGGCTCCAGATTAATTCCGCCAACCACACTAATACTTGATAGGTCCCAGGCCTTTTCATGGGTAACTTTTCTCAGTTTTTTAATTCAGGAGATATGGAGTGAGTAAGATGGCATGGAGGCAAGAGCCTTGTGATAGAGTCTGTGTCCACTCAGCAAAAGGTCATCAGAAATCATTTACTAAGCCACCTGTCAGGTCTGTTATACACGTTTTCTCAGCAAATGTATTTAGCAGAGCTGCAAACAGGCCGATGGCAGGTCAGACGGGAATGGGACCGGAGCACAGGCGGAAAGGCCCAGCGCCCGCTCCACGGTCCGGGCACTGCTGCCGTGAAGGGCTGCTTGAAGTGGGCCCAGTCAGTTCAGCTTAAAGGGTTGGCATCTTTTTAGCAGGCCCCAATGTAACCACTTTTGTCATATTCCCCGGAATTGTGGGCATTCCTGGTGGAGAGAGTTTTGTGGCAAAGTCAGGTGGCCCCACAGACCACATCTGATCTGTGCTCCTGTGTGAAGGCTCCGCGGCTGATTATTCAGAACCTCCACCAGGGGTAGAAGGGATGGTGGAAAGCAGAGAACTCCGAGTACGTCATGGGAGGCAGTGGGTGCTGCGCTGGCCCCCCTGCTGGGTGGCCGTGGACACACGGGGTCTAGCGGGAGCAGTCCCCAACGCCCCCAGCTCCGGCTCCATGAGCTGCTTCTCTCTGCTCACAGCTCCGGTCGTGGCTCTCAGTTCAAGTGTCCCTTTTGTTTGAGTTCTTCACCTCATGTCTGTGTGAGGTGATGGCTGGTTCACCCTGAAGAAGTGGGGCGGTTTAACCCTTTACAGGCATACAGATTTAAATGTAAGTGAGATTTAAAGTTAAATGTACAATTTAATGTGCACTTTGAAGCATTTGCTTTTGTTTACAAGTTTATGCCTACAAGTTTATGAGGTTGTATCAGATATGAGCTAATTAAAAGGCTATTAAATGTTAAAACTTTTTTCGGTTCTCTGTATTTTGACTTTTTACCATTATTAGCTTCCTCAGTTACTAACCCGTTAGATGAGACAGCCAACAGGAGCCGTCTGGAAATCACAATGGAGCAGGAAGGCATGGGTTTCCACACAGAAAACCGGATTTCTCATTAGAGTGGAATTAGATGGCTTCACATAAGGCTTTTCCAAGAGTGCGGCGCACGACCAGCAGGACTCTGTCAGGCTTTGCTTGTCATCAGTTCATGGTCACTTGGAGGAAAGAAATGGATCAGGAGCATGTACCTTGCTCTCTGTGGTATAGTAAAAGGACGCAAAGTGTGGCTGATAGCGTGCTGCCTGGTATCAGCTAATCTGGACAGCAATATCCTAAGCCCTAAGGTACGGAGGAAAGAGCGTGCCCCCCGCGGGGTGGGGGAGGTGGAATGTGCTGTCCGCTGAGCCCCAGCTCAATTATGTACTGGCTGTGTAACCATGGATGATGACTTAGTAAACTTCTTTAAGCCACCTTTCCAGTCTGCAAATTGGGAGTAAATAATACCCTGTAGGGAAGATAATGGAGGTAGAGTACCAGGCCCAATACCTGGGTACCGTGTGAACGAGAAAAGTCGACGCTCCCATAGTGATCTCAGACGCCCGTCTGTACATCGCAGGGTTATTGAGTTTTCTACATGCTGGGCATGGGAGAGAAAAATGCTTCATTCATTAATACAGAATGAAGTACTGATTTTGATGTAGGATAAATATCGTGGGCAGGAAGAAAAGATGATGCCTGTGACTGAGGGCTATCTGTGGGGAAGTCAGGTGGTTGAATGTTTTAACTGGGTGTCAAAGCCAAAGACTTCACGTCTGGATGACACCGTCAAGGAGAAGACGAGAGAAAATAAAGCGATTTAAGGAGAGAATAGTGGCTATTTTTATCCTAGGTTTTATCGTGACGTTCACGGAGACACTTCAGAGATTAACTTCACCCTCGGAACCGTTGTTGTCTACTTTGTTAGTCGTGACGGCTGGGTTTTGGACAACTAGGACATTGACAAAAGGAATGCTTGTAGGAGACGGTGCCTTCCATGCAACTAAATATAGACCTGACTAATTTTAGAGTCCTGGTGAGCTGTCGTTGGAATTTGGCAATTCAGGAGGTCCTTGCCAGGGACAGGGAGGTCTGAGCCTTGGTGAGAACGTTGGCGCCGGCAGCCTTGTCAGCGGGTGTGACGAGCGTGGAGCGGGTCCCCATCGCTACCTCTCCAGCCGCATACGCCACTTCATTCACCACTTCCTTGCTGTCCCCATCTTAATCTCACGGGATTCCTGGGCCTGCTCTCCAGGGCCGCGCACTGACAATTTATATCCACCCTGACTTCCGGCCTCTCCCCATTTTCTCCCAGTCGAGACTTCTCTATTTCCATTTGCTTTAAGTTTCCTATTTAGATGTTAAGCCTCACCTTCAGCTACGTTCCTGTTCATCCTGGCTCAGTTTGCATACTGACCTGATATATTGTCTATTTGTAGCGGAAAAGAAAATAGGGAAATTGGAGTCCAGGGGACTCGATTCCCATCACAGTGTACTCACTGTGCCAGTAGTGTGGGAACCTGGTCCTCTTCTAGAAGCTGAGATAATTAGATCTGCTGTCATGGCAGCTTGTGTCACTTCATGGAGACATAACTACAAGCCCCAGGCCTTACATATGGTAGATGTAGTATAAATGGGCACGTGTATTTTTGTATTTATTTGCCACAAATTGTGTTTTTAGACACAGAATTCACTTGCAAAGCTAATAAATGCATTTTTTGGTGACCCTGCTGCTTGATTTCCCTTAGGCCAATGGTAATTAGTGTTACGGGAGTGTATGCGTGTGCACGTACATGGATTTGTACACCTATTCGTGTTTATTAGTCGCTGGACCCTCACATACTCACACACGTGTGCTCCTGTATCCTCTTTGCTACGAATTCAGGCAGAGCTTACAGGTACACAGATTTAAGGCTTGACTATCTTACCAATTTATATTATCATCTAATACTTAAAAAAACCAAACAAGGCTATACAAACATGGCTTTCATGATATTGTATAGTGATTCCAGAAAGCAGCATCATGCACAAGGCTGGAACCGTTTTAAGGCAGAGTCACGAATCTTGTTGGTGTCCTGTAGAGAAGCTAAAATACGAGGTCTCCAGTGAACATAATGTTCTCTATAAAGAGCACCCGTGTCACTTGGCCTGGGTAGGAAGGAGCATACCACTAACACCAGTAGGTTGAACACAATTCCTGCAGCCCTCAGAGGTTATCCTGGCTCACCATGGTGGGCTCTAAGGAAAAGGCAGACTATAAAACCGGCTTCACCAAACATTTCCCTTCCGCAGGCCATCGTTAAGTCCTCTTGGAATAGTTTCACCCCCTGGGATTTTCTGTGAAGGCAGATGGTTACTGTTTTGCCAGTTCATTGAATTAAAAAAAATTTTTTTTAATGTTTTCATTTTTGAGAGACAGAGAGAGACAGTGTGAGCAGGGAAGGGTCAGAGAGAGAAGGAGACACAGAATCCAAAGCAGGCTCCAGGCTCTGAGCTGTCAGCACAGGGCTTGAACCCACGAACCGTGAGATCCTGACCTGAGACAAAGTCAGACGCTTAACTAAGCCACCCAGGCGCCCCGCCAGTTCACTGAAGATCAGTTCAGTGGGCTTGTCTTTCGACTCTAAAGCTGGGGAGGGACAAATCAAACACCAGCAGGACTCAGGTGGCTGTAAGGCTGATGTGTACACTTGGACTTTAGATCAAGGAGACGAGAATGACCAGCACTCGGCAGGGTTCAAACAGAGACTGTCTTTGCGACCTCGCAGGTCCCACCCAGCATCCATGCTCGGAGACATGAGATTGGTGCTAGGAAATTTCTAAGGAAGATCATCTAAGGCTTATTTTCTTCCAAGTAAAAATTCCTCATTTCCAGGTCCTATAATTATATATCGTTTCTTGCTTTTAGTGTTGTTTATGTATGTTCGTGGGATACGGAGGCCCCGTTATGTAAAACAAACACTGTGAGCCCTGGGGATTAAGCTCCCGGTAAGAGGACAGTTCTCTGCGATCTGACACATGCCTCTGATGTCAGCTGCACTGAACTTCGTTCAGCCAAATGGTTTCTCAATATTGGCTCGGGTTTGGCAACAAGAATGAACAAAGCAGCATTTTGCCTTATCTTGAGTTTGCCCCAACAAGCCGCCAGTTTTGTATTGAAAATGCAGGCCCGGATCCTCTTCTTCTCCAGCGTCCCCCCGTCTGTCCATGTGTATTAATCATCGGCAGAGCTCATGGCGTTGACCCTGCCGCTCGGCATTCGGTGGGCGAACACTCTGCCGGCACTTACCTTGTTTGCTTGCGGTTATTTTACTGAGCGTGTGCAGTTTTTAATGTTCCTGAGAGCAGAAATGGTAGGCAAGGAGCCATTCTCTGCCGGGAAGGAAGGAGCTGACCTGGCAGGAGACAGCAGCTTGTCCCCTTGCTGAGTGAGCTAAATGGAACATTCTCTCTGGGCAGTCCGGTGTAGGGCCTTGTTTCCGTGAGCTGTCTGTTCCTCTCTTGCTTTTGGCGCAGACCGTCTCCAGGTTAGCTGGAAAGCCTGGTGTCATTATTTTTAAACTTGCTGTCATTTCCATGCCTTGTGGGAAGAGAAGGTGAGAAGGATCATTTGTTCTTGGGCTGAGCCTCAGGGTTTGGACGCCAAGACATCTTTCATGTTCCCTGGACTCTTTGAAATAAATGGGAATGCCAAGTAGCCCTAAGCCCTACTATAGTAACGACCGACCGAACCTTTGGCCTAGTTAGTGAAAAGAAAAAAAAAAAAACCAACATAGAGTTTGCAAGGTAATGTTATCTTGTGGAAGATTTAAAAGAATCGGTGGAGTCCTTAGACTCTACGTGGTGGAATGTGTGCATTTGAGGATTAAGTTGAACACTTTGGGTCATGGCCTGAGGTTAAACAGAAAGACCAAAGAGCAGGCGTCCCTGGGAGTGGCTAGAGGTCCCAGAGAGCGCTGGAATTTCGCTTCCCACTGGGCTCAGTGCACTGGCACGGGTGAGGCTGCCCCCTGCAGGAACCGAGCGGTACTGCTGGGCACGGTCACGCTGGAGGGAAGGCAGGGCTTGCTCCCTTTGAAGGAGAGGCTGGCCATCTGCCTCTGCGTCAGATTCCACAGTCCGTCTTCACCTTGGCTACACACACCTGAGTTCGCGGGGAGATTTACAGGGTGCGCCCTGGCTGGCTTGCTTTACGGCATCGACTGTGACGTGTGTGTGCTCTCCTCCTAAAACTGCCTGATGTGCTCCTTGGCCCAGGCTTGAAGCCATCTGTCCTTTGCCACCTCCGCTTCCTAATAGCCCTTTAGCTGACTGTATAAAAGACAAGCACACCCTTGACCACATCCTCAGTCTTATCCGATGTCTTATTCTAGGTTGCATGAGGGAATCCATAATTTAAAACATTATTGCAGAGATACCTGTGCAAAAACATTTGGAGACCGCTAATCAGGGTCATCTTCTTGACCACTCTAAATTACTGCTGTCCCAGACCAGCGTAATGGAAGGCACAGGTGTGGACAACGCTGGCCATTTTTCTTTTTCTAGGGCTGCATTAAAAAAGGTGAAAGGAAATGAATTTTCAGAATACACTTGTATTTAACTCAATATATCCAAAATATTACTCCAACATGTAAACATTACAAAAACTATTAGGTTTTTTTTCATACTAAGTTTTTTGACATTTAGGATATACTTTGCACTCACAGGATACCTCAGTCCAGACTTGCCACATTTCAGATATCCAACAGCTCCACGTGACTAGTGTCTGCACTGGATGGTATGGTTCTAAGTGATAAAGTGTGAGTCACCTTTAAGTTGATAGTGCGGGCGCCCAGGAGCATTTAGGGCGGTTCATGTTTAAATAGAACTGAGGTCGATAGACATTGCTTCAGAGCATGGACTTTGGAGCCAGATTGAATCCCAGCCTCACTGTTTATCAGCCGATGACCTTGGACAAATTACTTAACCTCTTTTTGCATTGGTTTCCACTTTTATAAAATAAAGATAATAATACTTCCTTCTATGATTGTTATGAGGATTAACAAGCTATTGTATATAAAACGTGAAAAATGTCTGGCATCTGGTAAGTGCTTATTTAAGTTTTGCTCTTATTATTAATAGCAATAGTACTAGGTCTAGTTAAACCCAAGGCAGCTGTGGTGTGGTGGCAGAAACTCAAGGCTTATTTATCACAAGACTTGTGTTCTTCTCCCATTGATCACTTTGTTTTCTAACCTTTTAAAAAAAAACTTTTTTTAATGTTTACTTATTTTTGAGAGAGGGAGAAAGAGCAAGAGCCAGGGGAGGGGCCGAGAGAGAGGGAGACACAGAATCCAAAGCAGGCTCCAGGCGCTGACCTGTCGGCACAGAACCTGACACAGGACTCGAACTCACGAACATTGAGATCATGACCTGAGCTGAAGTCAGAGTATTCTAACCTTTCAGCCTAAGCTCTGAGATTTGAGTTTGAATGAGTTTGTGTTTCCTACCAGTCAGGACACCAGGCTGGATGAACAAATCATAAAGCATGTATCATAGCTCCCATTTTTGAATCTTCTGTTTCCTTGTATAATTTATATGTATTATCTTTTCGCACCCTTCAAGTAGCTCTTCGAGGAAGGTGTTGTATCCCCATCGTGCACTTGAGCAAATCAAGGCTCGGTAACCAGCCCGGGTTGCGTTGTTGGGCAGAGCTGGAATCTGAACGTTAGCTTGGACTCTGAAGCCCACGGCTTGGAACAGTACCACATGCTGCTGCCCACACACCTCGTGATGATTACTAACATGCACGGGTTAGTTCGCATAAGTGAAACGTGGAGGCTTTCCCATTTCCCCAAGATAGCAAATTAAGCTAATATGAGATACCCTCTGATAAGAACATCTAGAAATGCCAGATCAACAGAGCAACCATTTACGTCAATGAACAGTCGAACTTGTAAGAAAGAAGAGGAGTAAGCTCCCAGGTAGGCAAGACCACAGGAGGTAGCACTGCACGTCCGCTCGGAAGGCTGTGATCAGAGACCCGTGGTGACCAGTGTTGGTGAGAATGTGGGGACATCAGAACTCTCTTCACTGCAGGTGGGAATGTAACACAGTGCAGCTGCTGTGGAAAATAGTTCTTCTGGCATTTTCTCAAGTGGTTAAACCTGGAGTTACGGAGTGCTGCGGCAAGTCCACTCGTAGGTATGTTGCCATGAGAGATGAAACATATTTCCACATGAAACTTGAATGTGAATGTTCAGAGGAGCATTATTCATAATAGCCCAGAAGTAGAAATAGCCCAAATGTCCATCAGCTGATGAACGGATTAAAAAAGTAGTGTATCCATCCAGTGACATATTTGGCCTTAAAAAGGAATGGAGTACTTAATGTATGAACCTTGGAAACCTACTAAGGAAGAAGCTACTCACAATGAACCACATATTGTATGATCTCGTTTATATGAAGTATCTGGAATATGCAAATCTTTCCAGAAAGACAGTAGATTAGCGGTTGTCTAGGGCTGGGGGAAATGGTGACTGCTAATGGGTAGGAGGATTCTTTCAGGGGTGATGAAAACATTCTGGAATTGATTATGGTGATGGATATACTAAAAGTCATCATACACTTTGAGTGAATTTTAAGTTAAATTCTATTACAAAGAGAATTTAAGAAAGAAAAGAAAGAAGATATTTCCAGGTGCCAGAAGGAAAGGGTGGGCGTGGGGAGCCATCCGTTTTAGTGTTGTGGGAGCCTTCCATCCTCCTGTTCCCCTTCAAATGCGTAGAACCTTGGGTTGTGAGTAACTTGTTTTGCAAGTGGTCCCCAAGACGAGCGAACATTTGTAACACATTTTAACTTGGTAAACAAGCAGAGTCTTGCACTACGAGTGGTCACAGGATCACAACTGAGCCAGTGGTTCCTGAAATTCATTTTGTTATATGACTGCTCAGGATTACCTGTTTCTTGAACAAATTATGCTCGCAAAGCAAGGTTTTACTGTATATTAAACTGTTCTGCTGTATCATATTCTTGGGGGTGCTAATCCTGTATCTTTTTTCTCAGACCCTTTGTTACCTGAGAACACTGTTCCTCGGTGTTTTGTAATTTTTTATCGTATACTCATCTTCAGTGAAGATTATCTGTGGGATTCCACAGAATTATGGAAGTGTTGCTCCTGAGCAGTTTTTGGTTTGCTTCTGCCACTTCCTGTAAGACGCCAGCCCAAATATGAAAATTTATCAACGAGGGGATCCTGCATATAAGGAAAATATCATTTTGGATCCCAGACATGTATGAGACTAGACATAGGGATTCAACATCTCAGGACAGTTTTTTTTCCTCCCTTGGGATAAATTTATATTTTCCTCATGTGGAGTCCAGGTAGCCTGGTCATCATCCCACGTCCACAAAGTAGATTATTTTTAATGGCTCAGTCCCAAGCCCTGTCCAGAACACAGACCCAGAACTTGATCTTGCCTCTGTTCTAGTCATTACTTGGCATCCTGATGCATGTAGTCACAGGCTTTCCCCCAACTGCCACTAAAAATGATAAAGAAATGGTAAAAAAAAAAAAAAAAAAAAGGCAAAGACATGAAAGAGTGAGACAGTGGGAGAAGGTAAGAGGAGGTGGCAGCAAAAAAAATTTCAACACAAAAAAATTTCAACACTGGATGACTAATCACTGGTTAACCAACTAGAGAAAGGCTGAAATTTATGGTGGGAGCGGCGAGAAACAGGAGCAAGCCACAAGTTCCTGCGGACCCTCAGAAAGCTCCAGAATGAGACACAGCTTCCTCTGCACGTCTGTTCTTAGGCACCCAGCCTCCTCTCTCACCTGTGCTACCCACTGAAGGCTCTTCCCTCACCTTCACAAGGGAAGATTAGTGATGAACTTTCTGGAAACGTTAACTAGAGAGACTCTGGGCTCATGGACGGCAGGCATAGATGGCTGGAAGGGCAGGGAAGAGCAGGCCAAAAAAGGGGAACCGAGTAAATGTCTGTGTGTGGAAGAAGACCCGTGTTTCTCCTTGCGGCTCTGTTCTGGGCATCCAGTCTTACGGAGTCACTCAGATATCTGAAAGTCCTTTCCTCGGGTCTGCAGCCATCCCAAGAGAAAGGACTTGCTGATCCTGACGTTTGGGGGTTCAGACGGCCAGATCTCACACGGCAAAGCCCCGCAGCTAAGAGGCCTGCTCGTGCACCCAGCACGTCCAGTCACCTGTTAGTGCCCTGTGCTTACATATGAATGGACAGAGATCACCAGGCACTTGAGGAAAGCCCACCATGGGAGACACAGACCCTGTGCATGCTCGCACGCACGTACATGCACAAACAAGGGAGTGAACAGAGTGAATCTAGAAAAAAAAAGACTAATCCAGAGAGTAGAAACGATGAAAACAAACCAAAAACTGCCATTGATCCCCATAGAGAAATAACACTGGCCGACCTGGACCTGAAAGCATTGGCAATCCCAGCTGTTGGCTAGGATGGGGGAGGGATTCTCCCGCCCTGCTGCTGAGGACGCAGACTGCGGAAGTCCCTCTGGAGAGTGGTTTGGTTATATGCGGTAGGACCCTATGACCCAGCCCGTTTCACTTTCTGCAATGCAGGTACAGGGAGATTTTTCACAGGGAAATAGTAGACTGATACCTTTTGAGGCACTGTTTGTAAATACTGAAAAAGAGGAAACTACTAACAAGAGTAAGGGAATGGATGCATAATCTGAGATGTAGTCAGAGTGGAGTGTTATATATAATTGTCAACTGTGTGAAATCCACTTACAGATGGATGTTGAAAAAATAAAATGTTGGATTAAAAAAACCAAGTTGCAAAAGGCTAGAAGTATGAGTGAGGATAATTCATAGTCATGAGGGCTAACAAACAGCAAATAAAATAACTCTCTGATGCAGGGCTCTGAGCCCCACTTTACAGCTGAGGAGACTGAGGCACAGGGAGGCTATGGAAGGTGTCCAAGGTCACACAGCTAGTACGTAAGTAGTGAAGGGGTATAAAGCTCCGTGGCAGTGTTCATGGACTTAAGGCAGAAGAGCAGGATGACATAGGAACATGGGACTTTATTTGTGGCATTTTTTTCTAAGAAAGATCTGAAATAATTGTGACCAGTTGGGGGTCTGCTACATCGTTTAAAAATCTTTCCTATGTTGGGGCGCCTGGGTGGGTCAGTAGGTTGGACATCAACTCTTGATTTTGGCATGATCTCACGGTTTGTGGGATTGAGCCCCGTGTCAGGTTCTGTGCTGGTAGTGCAAAGCCCGCTTGAGATTCTCTTTCCTCTCTCTTTCTCTCAAAATAAATATTTAAAAAATCAGTCTTACAAAACATAAATCTATGTTCAGATATTTCCTAACTTAACACATTGTTAAGCTAAGGAGACCGTGACCTCGGAGAGAGCCTGTGGCAAGTGCCCAGGACCCCGGGGCCGACCCCCAGAACTACCAGTTCTGTGCATCAGTCTGTATTGTCACTGAGCTTCAGCAGAGTACCATTCCCTGTGCTGTTCTGCGTGTCCCTCCTCCCTGCTACTGGCAGCATGCTCTCCTGCGGGACAGGTGACATCAGCCGCAGAGATGGCATTGTAACCTCTGACAAAGGGAGAGCGCTTGGAGTCCGAGCAGTGACAGTGAGAACTCCAAGCTGCGTGTTAGGTGACCGGAGATGTGCTTCCGGCAGGAGTTGGGAATTCTGCCTAAATGTGTTTATAAAACGTTTTTCTTAAGTAGGGCCTTTTGATGGGAATTTTGATGTTATTTCTTTCATCATCGCTGTCATTTGTGACTCAGAATTTAAGTACTTGTGTGTGTTTTAACGTGGCTCTCAAATTGCAGGAATGAGAGTGAGCCGTCTGTTATGTGGCATATTTCAGGAAAGGACAGCCGGTAAACTAAATATTGTAGTTAATGGTTATCTGTATTCCAAGTGTGTAATACTTTGAAGAGTTAACAAAGTTGAATGCGGCAGGTTAGAGTTAGGACACTTAGATATAATGTAATACACCTTCCCTATTTTAAACAGGAAGAAATAGAGGCTCAAGAAGTGCAGTGACTGGCGCAGGACCATACAGCCACTTGCCGACAGCACGGGCTGGGGGTCAGGGCAGGAGAAAGGGCTCCCTGCTCCCTGCATGTGTCACTGCATCACGGAGCACAAAACAATAGACTTAAGCAAACAAACGTAAATCTATGGAACATGACTGGTCATTGATTGATTTATAGTATTCCTCAAAACGGCTTTCTAAGTATGAAACCCATAAACTTTGGAATATAATTATTTCTGACCCACAGAATACTAGCTCTAAGGCTTTCTCACGCATTGCGTTAACTAAAAGGTCAGCTCTAGAGATGAAATTGCTTGTGATAATTTTTAGGAGTGTTGTGATGCCCCCTTGGTTGTGTAAGTATAGACAGCAATGTCATTCCAGCTCAGCTTTGTTTTCAGTCCAGGGAAATCCCCTAACTTGATACTGGAGAAGCGGCTGAGAAGGACAGCTGCTCATTTTTTAAAAATTTCTTTTTTATTGTTTATTTTCTGAGAGACAGAAAGTACAAGCAGGGAAGGGGCAGGGAGAGGGAGACACAGAACCCGAAGCAGGCTCCAGGCTCTGAGCTGTCAGCACAGAGCCCCATGTGGGAATTGAACCCACAAACCATGAGATCATAACCTGAGCCGAAGTCAGATGCTTAACCAACTGAGCCACCCAGGGGCCCACAGGGCTTGAACTCACAACCCTGAGACCACAGCCTGAGCTAAGATCAAGAATCAGATGCTTATCTTACTGAGCCACTCCCAAGGCTTTACTCCCAGTGAGCGGCGGTGTTGGCAAAAGGAGTTGGAATGTTTCTTTTAAAGATATTTTGGATACTTCTGTTTTGTGTTTTCACAGTGGTCCTAAACCCAAGTGGTTGGGTACTGCGGAGCTCTAACAGGGTGGGTGCTGGGTGGTCCTTACAAGAATTTTCCTGTGTAGTGTGTGCATTCACGCACACCTTAGTGGCCCATGGCGACTCCCTGTCTCCTGGACATTTACTATGGTAACAGTCAATGATTTTCATTAATATTACTTGGATTTCAACTTTACAAATATAATACTTCTGAACAAATGCAGCATTCCCCGATGACCAGAGGAATGTAGAAGAGCTTTACTTGAAGTGGTTAAGTAGAATCCATTTTATTAAGTATGGGCATTTGTCTTGACTTAATTTCTTGCAGAAAATACTACAATGAAGGAACCAGTAACCAACTACCTGCAATATCAGATGTAAAATACGAAATTGCCTTTATTTTGCTTTCGTAACATGATTTATCTTGCAGTGTGTGAACTGAAGTCTCCCTCGATGAGTGACTTTCTGTGGGGACTGGAGAACTCTGGCTGGTTAAGGCACATTAAGGCCATCATGGATGCAGGAATCTTCATTGCAAAGGTGGGTGAGAGGGGCGGAGCAGCCAGCGGACTGGCGGGGGCTGCAGCGTGGGGAGCTGGCTTGGCCGGGCACAACGCTGGCCTCTTAGGATGTGATTTTGCAAAACAGGACAGTGCTTCGTGTTTCCCTTCTGGGAAATGATCGGGGCCGGGGACCGCGGCAGAATGTCAGTACTGGGCAGGTGTTCAGGTGGTGCCCAGAGGGGAGGGGAGGTGACCTCTGGGTGCGACGGGCAGGAAAAGCTTTGGTGGCCAGCCCCACACCAGCCCGTGCTCTCCCCTAACTGGATGGCGCATGAACATGAAACTAATGAGCCGTGTTCGGTTATGTGGGGTGTATTTTTCTTTTTTATTTCAGCTTTTTCTTTCTGTGGGTATAAAACGAAACCTAGTTCTGAGGAGACGTTTCTCCTGACTCTGCCGATCCCGTGTTTCAGGCGGTTTCGGAGGAGGGGGTGAGCGTGCTCGTGCACTGTTCCGACGGCTGGGACCGGACGGCGCAGGTGTGCTCGGTGGCCAGCCTCCTGCTGGACCCGCACTACCGGACCCTGAGGGGCTTCATGGTGAGTGCCGGGACCCGCCTGGTGTCACACGCAGGGGCGGACGGACAGCTTTCGGCAAATTTCCCCCCTCTCCTTGTTGTTCTTCTTAGTCCATCAGCAAGGTTAAAGGGGAAAAGGTGGGAAATGGTCTCAGAGTAAAGAAGGGAATCGAATTTCTGGGATATTGGGACCCATTCAAATTGGTGCGATTGAATGTGAATTTGGGGGTGAATATACAAGATATTTAGTAGTTTGCAAAATAGTGAGTTTTATATCCTCTTTGCTCATAAATAATTCAAGTTTGAGGTAACGTGTGTACATGTGATAACAGGAAACTTTTCAGAAAAAAAAATGATTGGAGAAAGCATTTTCTGTACTGTGCACACAAAAAGTCCTCGAGAGGAAAAACTGTTTTCATTGACTGCTTTTATTTTCCAGATAGTCCTTCACAGCTCTGGAGGAGAGTATTGAGAATTTCAGTGTTTTTGTATTCTTTGTTGAAATTATGAAGTCCATCCTTTCCTAGATTTTCACCTTTTCGGTGTGCATCACAGCGTGACATTGCGTCCAGGTGCAGAACGTTTGTGTGGTTGCCTGGAGTGGTGACGCTCCGGCCGAGGCGGAGCCCTTGTCTTCAGGTCACGGCAGGGGCTTCCTGGTGACTCGCACATCACCTGGTTCTTGCCTCTTGAGCCCTGATTTGGTAGAAAGTGCCCCAGGGGGCCCTGAGTCCACGCGGGGGTGAGATGCGGACAGAGGAGCCAGAATGTGTTACCAGTACTACTAGGTCCCCTTCACTGAGTCATTATCAGCCTGCACTCGGGGGACGGGAGAGAAGGGGGGGGAGGGTTTGCCTTCTGGGCTTTTGCTTCCGTTTTTGAAAGTGGCCGAGAACCTCCAGTGACCTGTGATAGCATTCAGACTTCAGGGATGCTCTGGCTTCGGACCCCTGTCCTGGGCCAGTGCTAGGATTCCTTCATTGCCATTAGGAGAGTGGAGGGTTTCTGGGTCTCACACTCCCTCACGCCATCCTCCACCACGAACTCTTTTTGGTTCTGCCCCATTAAATTTACATGTCGTCACGGGCAAACTTCGACCACTCCATATTGTTTTTAAGGGAAAGCTCTAGCCATTTTAGAGCATTGGTGATAGGATAGTTCTGTAATTTTTTTAAAAATCCAGCTAATTGGAGATTATAAACTCATGTTACCCCAACCCCAAAGCAGGGCTGAGACTCATCTATTATGTCCCAGACTCCCATCATTTTACAGTTTTTCTAAAGTGTAATAAAGATCACAAGAAAGTATTCCTAATCACCTCTTGTAAGGCTATTGGTATTGGATATCACACCTGACTCGTAATGGTGGAGACAGGCTTTGGTGTAGAAAGAGCGGGGTTAGGAGGTAGCACCAACCGCTTCCTACTAGTGTGATCTTGGGAGTATTTAACTTCTTTTTCAGTTTCGCCTTCTAAAAAACGAGTGATGATACTTGTCCCCCAACGAAATGAGATTGTGTGTGAAGTAGCACCAACAGCGCTTGTAGGAAGTGCCCACTGGTGCTGCTGCCACCTCTGCAAATGCCCATTCCCACTTATCTGCCCTCAGCACTGGGGGGTGAGTGCCCACTCGCGGGTTACCTGAGCACGGTGACTGCTCCAAGAACCTCTGAGTCCTTCAGCACTGTTGGTTGGGGTCTCTTATTTTGCCTTGTTTGCTTCTCTCTATGATACTTATATTCTCTTTCGTGTAGGTATTAATCGAAAAGGACTGGATTTCCTTTGGTCATAAGTTTAATCACAGGTAAAAAAAAATCTGTTGTTTTGAATGTTTAGAATAGAAAAAATTGTTTCTGAAGTTTTCATTTGAGTGGGGCGGGGAATAGCCTTATTTTAAAAGTTTCTTTGTGGCTGTTAATTCAAAAAGTTAAAGTTCTATTGTATACACTGTATCACAGAAAAAGGACGTTCTGAGCACAGCACTCTCCTACCTACTTGCTGGGCAGAACTCACGAATGTGAACTCGCTGCAGAAAAGGCAGAACACTTCTTTAGTCGCTGACCCAGAAAGGAAGAGCTCTCCCCTCCTCCTACTCCATACATGTGACTTACTAGACCATTGTCTTCAAAGTGCACCCATTCACTCTGAGCTGGAAGACGTGAAGTGTCTATGCAGTCTCTCTGACCTTTCACACTAGCACCTGGATTGGGCCTGTCCTGAGTCATTTATGTCACAGGTGAAGTTTGTCCCCGACGTCTGTCCCAGGTTTTGGAGCCAGACGGATCCGGCCCCACACCCCAGGCGGTGGTAGTGCTAGGTCTCCTGTCTGTGCAATGGGGACAGAGTCCCTGTTCCATAGGGTACAGCAGGCTTTTAAAAAAGTGCATGTGACTGGTCTAGCCCTCGTGTAACCAAGCTTTCAGGAAACAGAAGCTGCTGTTTCTAGAGCCACCAGTGTCCTTTTGGTTAGTGCTGGTAATGCCTGATGTTTAGTCTCTGAATGTTGAATGTTGTCGCTGGTCTTTTGGTGCTAAAAGTTAAATTTTAGGCAACATGATAAAAATAAGTTAGATATTTTTGACATACATTTTTATTTCAATGTGTTTTCCTTACATAAATTCTAACTTCATGGAACTACCCATATTTAATTTTCTCATTTTTGCATTTGCATTCATTCTGTGGTTTTCTGGAATTCTATTTTTGTAATTATTTCTCCAGGAATGCACAATGAATCTGTATTACAAAAGAGAAAATTAAAGCCCCCAACATTTAAGTAACTTTTGTTTTTTTTAAGTAGGTGCCAAGCCCAATGTGGTCATGAACTCATGACCCTGGTGAAGAGCACATGCTCTAGAGACTGAGTCAGCCAGGTGCCCCTAAAGTAACCTTTATAAGATCACGCTGTTATTTTCAGTTTTGGGGTTGTTATTTTCTAGGCAGTTAGCATCTTTTGAGACAGAAGATATGGACAGAAAGAAGGTGGAAACGGCTGAAGACTATCTGTTTTAAGAGGAAAAAATATTCAGGCACCCCACCCCCTTTTTCAGTGTTTATTCTTGAGAGAGAGAGAGACAGAGCACAAGCAGAGGAGGGGCAGAGAGAGAGGGAAACACTGAATCCAAAGCAGGCTCCAGGCTCTGAGCTGTCGGCACAGAGCCCAACGTAGCGCTTGAGGCGAAGTCTAAAGTTCAGCCTAAGCCACGCAGGTGCCCCTAGCCAACCCTTTTTTGAAGCTACTAAGTTGAGTGGAACTAAAACTTCTGAGAAGTTTCAGACAATTTCTAATGTTTTCACTCTTGGAAAAACTCCTAAACTGATCTTTGCTCATTTCTGTTCCTAAAGTTGGTCACCCACTGCTGAGAAGATGAGGTTCTATATTGTTACTTTGTCTTTGGTGGCACCCAAATCTTCCTTTTGGATTGTAAGATTCACATAACGGTGTAAAGGACTAGGCCGTCTTAATTTAAGGTCAATACAAATGTGAGGGAGGAGATTTCTGACGTACTCTTGGAAAACAAAGATGGGAGATCTAAAGGTAGATGGGAATCTGGCTATGTGGACATAAACTTTATGATATGTTTTAACATTGCTCTAGAAAAACCCTGACACACTTGGGAAATCACAATTTTTTCAAGTTGTCTTTCCTCCTCTTCCTTTCCCAACACAATAGTACAAAAGCAAAAATCTCTAAAGTTGCTTAGACATTTCTTCCCACACTCCCATAAGTCACTGATTAAAATGAAGTGGAAGATTTATTTCAGAAGTCCTGATGTACTTTTAAATCTTCTATTAAATGCTCTTTTGCCATGGAAAGTTTCCTTGAATTTCATCTCTTGTACAAATGCTTTCTTTTGTAACTAGGAGTATGTACCTTCTCTACCTAGACCTTCAATACCAAGTTTCTCTTGAAAGTATAATGTAAGTTATTTTTTCCACTTCTGTGCTCCAGGTTTATAAGGTTTATTTAGAAACTAGGGTTTCTTTTTTATTGTTTTTGCATTTATAAGTGTCTAATTCACCAAACCCAACTTGCTGTAAAGTCTCTGATACTTCATTTTATAGATACGGCAATCTTGATGGTGATCCTAAAGAAATCTCTCCAGTTATTGATCAGTTCATTGAGTGTGTCTGGCAGTTAATGGAACAATTTCCCTGTGCCTTTGAGTTCAATGAGAGATTTCTGATTCACATTCAACATCACATTTATTCCTGCCAGTTTGGAAACTTCCTATGTAACAGCCAGAAGGAGCGACAAGAACTCAAGTAAGTGCTTCGCTGCTTAATCTTAGCAGGACTTTGTGACTCAGAATGTCCGATGGCCTTTTAAAATTCTGAAGACTGTTTTAGCTACTTATCTGTACTCAGATTAAAGTTACCTTCCTTTTCTGATATCACTTCATACATGGTTTGATATGAGCAACCAACAAAGTGAGGCACGAGCTTACCTGTCCCAGGGATAGCCATGGACACGGTGGCACACCTGACACACGAATGAATACTGACAGGAAACTTCCTCGGGTCAGAGAATGTGATTTTTGCATTTAGAAGGAAAGAGTGAGACATCTTCAGTGGACATACTCATAATAAGAGGTACAAATCTAACTGGGAAAGAAGCAGATTTGAAACTCAAGTCATTCTTTCATTGAAATTAAAACCATATTGCTTTTATCGAGAAGAAGAGTCAGTGAAATGTAGAATTTAAATTACGGAGTCAAAAACTTAACAGCAAAGTGCTTTATGAACTGCAATGAGAGAACAATTTTGAGATTTTCATAAGATAAAATGTTTTAACTGTGGTGTATTAATAATAATCAGATTTTATTTTGGCAATGATCAGTTCAAGTAGACTCCTGTCTGAACAGAAAGAAAATGGCTTTTCCTAATGAGTACTGGGTGCTTTTTCTCCCAGGAGCTTCAAGTGTGATTCCTGATAAATCGTAATGATTGAAACATAGGGGAGTGCATCCTTCAGACTCACTTGTTTTCCTAGATGGTCTGTGGTTTGCTGTGAGGGACCAGTCAGCTTAATGGTGTCTGCTTGGGTGTGAATCCTGGCAGTTGCTTTCACTAGCTAAGTGACTTTGAGAAGCCGCTTAATCTTGTAACCTCACTTTCCTCATCTGTACAATGGACAGATCTCATTGGAATTCAGTGAGGACTGAATGGGAGAAAACAGGTGAAGCACTTAAATAGTACTTAGCAAATAATAAAATTTCAATGACTATTTGGGGATAAACCTGCCCCCCTCCCCATTACATAGCAGTTTTATTTTGCACTCAGAGGAACTAACCATCTCGTCCAGGCCAGTACCAATGGCAGAAAGGTTGACACTCTCACCGTGCTCTCCTGCTGAGTCATGAAGACGCACTCAGATGGTCAGTGTCCCTGCTGCAGAACAGGGACACTGGATATTCACGTAACAATTACTGGTCCCCTTCCAGCTTTAGTAATTCCATAGCTACGATTTCTGTGAACGAGGATACGTGATTTTCAGGTTTATTTTCTTGATTACAGAATTCAAGAACGAACTTACTCTTTATGGGCTCACCTGTGGAAGAACCGGGCCGACTACATGAATCCCCTGTTCAGAGCCGACCACAGTCAGACGCGGGGAGCCCTTCGTCTCCCTACCACGCCGTGCAACTTCATGTACAAGTACGTAAACCTCTGGGTTCGGTTATGGACGGAGATTCTGCCACTGTTTAATATTTGGAGGCCAAACCATGTGAAATACTGAGCTTTAAGGCTTTTTTTTGGGGGGGGGGAGATGAGGGGGGGACATAAAACACACCAAAGGAGGATGCTTATTAAATATCAGTTCTGATAGTCTTGCCGGTTTCTCCTCTCGTCTCCTTTCCCCCTGAATATGGAATTCTTCTTAGAAGCTGGTGTTTTATAGTAATGGTACTTTAAAAGTGTAAGTTCCAGTATTGTTTAAGAGCAAAAAGAGAGGGAGGGAAGAAGAAAGGAAGCAAGAAAGGACAGAGGAAAGGAAGGATGGATCGAATAAACCAGGTCCCTTATAAATTAGATGTGGAATCACAAGTTAAGGTACTGACCGTGACCATGACTTACGTACTTCCTGTGAATCTCCCCCCACTGGAACTATTTCCTTGTGGAGATCAGTTTTTCAAGAGTGTCTGTATTGGGATGGGGAGAGGTGCACCCTACATACTCTCTTCGGGCTGGGTGTTACCTTTTAGCCTTTGCTGCCTCAGGGGTCAGCAAACCAGACAAACTGAGAAGCCACATTCCTTCCCTCGGCTCACCCCCAACGTGCACTTAGGGGCTTTTCTTCTTCTGTAGTCCCCCCCCCCCCGTTTTTGTTCTTATTATTTTAATCTAATTATTTCCCCAGAATTCTAAATAAATGTTAATTCTGCCACACTAAAAAGCAAACCAAAGCCCCCGTGGTTTGTGTGAGACGGCCGCGGTGAGAGCCGCTGAGACACCTCGCTCCTCATTTGTGAGTGACAGCCGGGCAGCAAGTCCGTTCTGGAGGGTCAGGCGCGGCTGTCGGCCTGTGGAGAAACAGTGGGCGGTACCGAGTCCCTGCCCTCAAAGTACTCTTCTCAGGAAAGCTCCGATCCGCACACATCCCTGTGATGACACTGCCCGCTCTCATCTGCATTCCAGTACGCTCTGTTGTAGAGGATTAAAAAAAAAAAAAAAAGATCTGTTGCAAATGGAAATATCAATTTTTGGTGGTTGTAATAAAAATGAGCCCAAATTCTCAATTTTAAGAGGTTCCCTTTGCAGCTTAGAGAGTCTACATGCAAATACAACCACCAGGTTTCCAAGCTTACTTCAAAAGTCTTTTTCTTAAAGAAGATGGTCACGTGTGTGACTTCAGTCTCTTTAAGAACGATTCAGGCCTCCTGATTCAGGACCGTATGTAGCAGACTCATCATGAATTGACCTTCCCAAGAAAAAAAAAGTGCCCACACGAAACCCTTACCTTAAGTCGGTGGCCTTGAGCCCGTGGTTCGTTACTGTTAGGACTTTGGGCCTCTGGCATTGACCCCTCAGAAGACTTGAGCGCGTGAGGTGGCGGCGTCTTCAAGCTGTGGCATCTCCCCAGGTTTTGGAGTGGGATGTACAACCGCTTTGAGAAGGGGCTGCAGCCCCGGCAGTCGGTGACGGATTACCTCATGGCGGTGAAGGAGGAGACCCAGCAGCTGGAGGAAGAGCGAGAGGCCCTAGAGGAAGTAAGACACGCTTCTTGTTCACCCATTTTCTGTGCCTGTGTCCTGCCAACCACTGTGCCGTGAAGGCCTTCCGGGACTCGGGGTATGTGAAATGCAGCAACACAGCCGTTTTGTATTTTTAGCCAAGTGGGTAACCTGAAACAGAATCCCACCAGGTGGGCGCCCAGGTAAGAGAAGCCCAAGGCCAGGCACTTAGCACATGTCAGATGTCCCGCTAGGGGCTCTCTGACAGGGTTTGCTGAACTAGTTGGTTATTCCTACTTTAGGTCACATTGTATTTTGTTACTGTTATTTGAGAAAAATAAAGTGAACTCTTCCTGGGGAGTAAGTAAAAAAAAAAAGTTGGATTCAAAGTGAAAGAACAAAATTTATCTGATTTTGCATTTTTGTTTTATGCACTTGTAAAAATTCCACTTTTAATGGTAATAATATTATTATATTAGCCTATAAATGATAATAGCTGAGGGTGAGTTACCAACAGCCTGGTTTGGGGCTTTTAGAATTTGCCAGTAACTGGCCAGGACAGTTATAATGTACATATTTTCGCTAATTCTGTAACTTCGCTTCCAGCGATACCCCTGGTTTATTTAGTTGTCCCCTGAAACCACAGGGGATTCTTTGCTTCACTCATCTTGTTAACACCTCACAGCATCACCACGTCATTCACTCAGGAATTGGCAACCAATTGCTACTCTCTGGACCTGAATTCTAAATTGAGACTAAAGATTTAAATAGGATGATTAGCCTTCTCTGCCCCCGAGATCTTACGTACTACAGATCAAGGTATTAGGATGAAGGCTGGGAAATTGTCATTAAGTTAAGATTTCCCATTATAGTGCATGGAACAATAATGCAATGGGAAAAGAACTTCCAGGTTTCTACCTTGAGATTGGTAAATGTGCAAATGAGATTGGTGAAATATCACAAGATGATTTCCAACACAGTGTACCTCCTTTACCTAAGGGATAGTCCCCTGACGTCGCCCTGAGAACGGTGGCCTGGAGGACACGTGTTACAGTTCAGGGACCCCATCAACAAGCAGTCATCTGGAGTAGCTGATACACCAGATTCCTCTGATGCTCCCGTAACATTACTGAGAAACATCACCTTCCAAGATCTAAGTGGCAGTTCCTAGGTCTAGGGTTGTACACTCCAGCACATACAGGAGCCAAGTGGATAAAGCAAATTCAGGAAGTTGAACTATTGGTTTTGAGCATTTTTGACATCAAGCACAAATCTTACTCTATTATAAATCTGCAAAGTTTAAATAAATTCTTTTTGGACCTATATGGAGAGCTCTACCTTAATTTTACATGATTGGGGGAATAGGTTTTGACTGTGTATCAAAATGGCCACCTCACAAAAGATCCTAATGCCAGGCTCTAAGCCTAGAGATTCTGATGGAGAGTCTTTAGAGTGCCACCATGAATGACTGTGACTTGCCAACCAGGGCAAGAGACACCTTGAATTCAATCTACACAGAGGAGTGAAATGAGGCACAGGTTAGGTGTTTAGAATTCTGGAGCTCTGGTAAAGCTTCTGTGAGTTTGGCCATTTTCAAGTCCACGCATGTCATTTCTCAGCCAGTTTTATTTACTCTTCCTAGAGAAACCCAAGCTTCACAAAAAGCCCAGGATTCTTCTAGTCTGCACCAGTATTCTTTTTGTTAAAATACCAAAAATGAAAAGAAACCTACTTAGACAATCTGAAAACACCTGAATTAAAAGGCTTTGGCTCTTCTTCCCTTGTGACAATGAAAACCCCTTAGACTGGCATTTAAGATTTGCCCACAATCCAGCCTAATCGACCCTTTCAACTTAATTCTCTACTAATTCAGTTGCTCTCTGCTTCTTGTACGCAATGACATCTTCCTATTTTGGTGTTTTTCTTCTCACTGTCCCTCGTGCCATAAATGCTCTAACCATCCCCAGCACCTCCAAGTTTCTTTCTTTCAGAGGCCTATTAAAGTGCTCCATTCCTGAAGCTTACTTCCCTCTGGCTACTGCACCTGCCCTCTTACAGAATTTTTACCTCACCTGGACTCTGCCTCCATGCTCCAAGTTCTTTATAGCTAGATCTGTAGTCATCTTGTTACTCATGCTGCCCTCCGCCGTGCTCTCTGTGCGTAACTTAAAATGAATGCTTTTACGTGAGTATGTAATACTTGATCTTATAACACCTCCCTTGTTGACACTAAAGGATGAAATCTGGTAACAGGTACTTTGAACAACCCTAATCTCCATCATCTGATGGAGAGAGAAAATGCGGGCATTCACGCAGTGCAGTATCATTCAGCCATAAGAAGGAACGAGGAACTGATACGTGCTACAGGGGGGTGAACTCCGAGAACATAAACTAAGGGAAAGAAGCCAGACACACGTTACATGTGTTGAGTGATTCCATTTGTAGGAAATGTTCAGACAAGGCAAATCCACAGAGACAGAAAGTAGCTTAGTGGTTGCAAAGGCTGTGGAGGCTGGAGTGGGGTGCAGGGAGCAGTGAACTGTTGCATCATCTTGTGAACATACAAAAACCTATGAACTGTATACTTTCAAATGGGCAATTTCATGGTTAAGTGACATTTCTTAATTTAAAAATTAGGTATTACATACCTCATTCCTGATTTTTAAAAAAACGCGTTTTGAGTTCACAGGATGAAAATCATTAAGTAAAACCTTACAGGTGCAGAGAGGATGACTACTGATGGCCAGGTGCTTTACTTATGTTGTTTTTTTCTTTTTTTGCAGAAAACCTATAGTAAAGCAGGTATTTCCTTAATTCAAGATGAAGAAACCAAGTCTCACATAATTTAATTATTTTGTTCAAGGTCCTAAAGTCTAGCTTTGAACCCAAGTCCATTTAAATCATGTGTTCTTAAGATTATACTCAGGTGGAAAGTAATACTCAATACTAAGTTATTTATGATTTTTCCCTGAAAAAATAAAAAAAAATTTTTTTTTTTAGAGGCTGGAAAAAATCCAGAAAGTCCAGTTACATCACACCAAAGTGAAGAGTAAGCACAGTGAACCCAGCAAACACTCAGGGTTTTCTACCTCAGACAACAGCACAGCCAACACTCCCCAGGATTACAGCGGGAACATGAAATCGTTTCCGTCCCGGAGTCCTTCCCAAGGGGACGAAGACTCCGCTCTCATTCTGACCCAAGACAACTTGAAAAGCTCAGATCCGGACCTGTCGGCCAGCAGCGATCAAGAGTCCGGGGTGGAGGACCTGAGCTGTCGGTCCCCAAGCGGCGGCGAGCGCGCGCCCAGCGAGGACAGCGGCAAGGACCGTGACTCTGACGAAGCTGTGTTTCTCACCGCCTGAAGCTGCTCGCTGGAGCTCCAAAATAAAGGACACACAGAAACACTTTCCAAACATAAGGGAGCAGTGCAATTTAAAATAAAAAGTCATTCAAGAAATGGGATATGTCTTTGAAAGTTGTAAAACATAGCAATGAAAAGAGAAAAGTCCGGCTTTTGTTTTCTTTAGATGCGGAGGAACTGGAACTAGCCACTTCTTTTACTGAACATATAGAAGAGAAGATAGTCCATTCCCCATTTTAAGTTGTTCTAGATTCTGAAGCTTTGTTTCCTACGTAGTGCTGACCTCTTCCATCACCTGAGTTATTGGCACAAATCTCCCTTCCTGGCGCGCATCTGCCCAGAGTGCCGACCCCTCCTCGCCTCCCACTGCTGTCTGTCTTTCCCCTTATTTCACTTCCAGATACATGTTCCTGGCACCTCCTCCCTCCCTGACTCTGTTATCACTGTTTCAAGTAACGGAGCCCACGGTGGAGACGTGCCCTTGTGGTTAGCAGATGTCTCTGTCATTGCTTGAGCTCATCTTTCAGACTTAACGATCACTTTAACTTTTCCTTAGAGAATATATTTTGAATCGTTATAATAATCTTGTTGCCTTTTTTTGCAGTCTCATCATTTAAAAAATGCTGAAACTTCTAATTCACTTTTTCCTTAATGGGTCTAATGCCTAATAAAATAGAAGCAACATTTGCTCTTTGGTTCTTAAACAGGAATTCAGGTCATGTTAAATGTAAGATTTTAAATTGTAAATGTTATAAAATAGAACCTTTTATTACTATTCCAGAGACTGCATTGCTGCTGCCTGATTCCTGAAGTATAACTGTTAGTAATGTAATATTTTGATAAGGAAAAATAACAGTTAAAAACTAGAGAATTTGGTTGTCCTGTTTAACGAATAGAATAAGTTTGTCACTGATCACTTTAGACATTGTGTATGATTTAACATTAGTAACATCTGACTGCGGAAAGTTCTGAAAAGTCTGTTTAGCTAAAATGCACATTTGAAGCAGAATCATTCTCCTGTCTTTTGATAAAAAAAAAATTGGACTTTTATGGGTTATAAATATTTGATCTGAAGAAAGTGGAGAAAGTCTGGATGGGGATAAATAACATTTACAACTGTGCAGGTTTTAATTATCAGTACATTCTAGAATGTAAAGTGATTAGTTTCACAATCTAAATCATGTTGAAATCTGTTAATAGGGTAATGTATTAAATTTTGCTGAAACAGGAACAAGGTAAGAGAGGGGAGAGGAGTAACATCACCAGGACGGTGACATAGATAGTTCCTGACTTTACTCCCATTCACAAGAAGTCAGCTAACAACTGTTCCTAGACAGGGCACAGATGAGAGGATCCTAGAGTGCAGGAGTGAGGCTAAGGCACCCCGCAGCACAGCAGAGACCAAGATGGAGTGCATTGGCAGGGTAAGAGCGATGGCTACGTGCTGACCCCATTAGCCCTCCCCCATGCTGGCTGAGCACCACGTGGAAACTTCTCCCCTGAGCCTATGGTTCCTCCAATGGGGAGAGCCATTGGGTGATATCCAGCCCCCACCTTCCCAATATGTGCTTAGTTGGAGCCCATACTCTGGTTTCACTCCACAAGGACTTCAGGGAAAGCTGTAGAGATCAACCACTAGGAACTTGAGAGAGAAGGGGTGAGGAGCTTCCACCAGCCAGCACTTGGGTCTTGGAGTTTGTATGAGCACAGGCCAAGAATAGTCCCAACCCGTGGGTGTGCTCATCTGCAAGCCAGGCCAGTGATGCAGTCTGACCGGGGAATCTGTCAGGGTGCAGGCCTGCTACATTTGGGTCCCCAAAGGAGGAGTTCTGGCCCTGGTGCCGTTCCTGCCCATGCCCTGGCACAAGAGCTGAGCCACAGCTACCCCTGCTGATGAGAAAATCCAGTCAGGAAAATTCGCAGTCACCTCAAGTGGGCCCTTCCAGTCTTGCCCACATGGGAACCAGACACATAGCCCTCTCCAGCCTGTGGGCCTACAAAACGTGCCCCTTCTCCCCCACCCCGTCTGACAGGAAGGGCTGGCCAGAACACCTGGAAGCTGTGTGGCACAGCAACTCTGGTGCCAAGAAGTGGGTGGGCAGAACTGAAAGCACCTGGAGCAGATCCAGTAGGCCTGTCTGGCCAGGGACCTCGAGGCATGGGTTGGCTGGTGTCAAGGAAAAGAGCAGTGATGACTTTTGAGCTGCTGCCCCCAACCAAGGAAGGTCATCTGTAGCCCACTTACTGCTGAATGCAGCCTTCAAGCCATCCACATAGGGAACCTTACCAGAGCACCGAGGAAAATGCATAGCTCATCCAACGGCCCCGTTTACACTGTCACGTGAATAGAGCATAGCTCTCGGCTGAAAACCAGTGGCCTCCTCTGATCAGGCTGTTAAGTGAACACTCTTGCTTGAATCAGGTCCCCAAACAAGCTGTGCAGGCCCTGGGTCCTATCCTGCTGCCCTGCAAGGGCAGAGAAGCTAGTTCATAGCCTCAGAGAATGCCAAATGCAGTACCCAGTCCCAATCTGCGAGTAAGCCTGACCGGAAGTTCCAGGAAATCACACAAGTCACCTCCCAGCCTCACCTGAGGAGAGCATCAAGCCACTGGCTAAGAATAGGTGTGTAACACTGACTTGATGCTCTCTTCAGAGCAGTAACAGCTGCCTTGCCTAAAAATAGACTCTGACAGGAGGCCCCACCTACCCAACAATGTTACCAGCAGACATGTCAGAAACCCGGGCTAAGCTAGTGAAGAAGTGTCTCTGCCAAGCATGCTAAGTCTGAAAGAGGCCACTTACTCAACAAAAGGCACAGATACCAAAATAAGGGAATCAAAGATCTTGACAAATCAGGTAAGTATGACAGACTACCAACAGAAATGAATGAAGCTCCAGTAACTGACCCAAAAGAAAGAGAGACCTGTGAGCTGTCAGATAAAGAATTCAGAAAAATTCTCATAAAGTTTAGTGAGCTATAAGAACACACAGACCGCTAAATAAAATTTTAAAAACAATACGTGAACAAGAAGTTCAACAAAGAAATAGAAATCATCAAACCCCCTCCCCCTCCACACCCCAAATCCTAGCGCTGAAAAATATAAAGAATTCAATAAACAGTTTCCAAAGCGACCCAACCATGCAGAAGGACAAAGCAGTGGACTGGGGGGGGACCCCAAAAAACCCAACCCACTGAAAACAGAGGAGCAAAAAGAAAGAATGAAAGGAAGTGAAAAGAGGCTACAGGAATTACAGGCCACAATAAAAGCAAATAATATTTGCATTATGGAATTGCTAGGAGAAAAAGAAATGGACAGAAAGTGTATTTAAAGCAATAATGGCTGAAAAATTCCTGAACCTAGGTAGAGGAACAGACATCTAGATCCAAGAGGCCCAAACTATGCCAAACAGATTGAACTCAAATGGGGCTAAATCAAGACACTTAACAATTGAAGACTGACAATGAATTTTGAAAGCCTGAGAAAAGAGAGGTTACATAAAAGGGAACTCCAAATAAGGCTAAAGGTGAACCTCTTAACAGAAACTTTTCAGGACAGAAAATAATGGGATGACATGTTTAAAATACTGGGAGAAAAAAAGGAAAACCCGAAGTTTCAATCAAGAATTCTACACCTGGCAAAGCTGTCCTTCAGAAATAAAGGAGGGACAGACTTTCTTAGACAAAAGCTGAGGGAGTTCATTACCACTAGGCCTACCTTAAAAGAAATGCTAAAGGGAGTTCTTTGAGTGAAAATAAAAGATCACTAGTTAATAGCATAGAAACACAAGTAGGCAGTGTACAACTCACCGGTGTTGATAGTTATAGAATCCATTTTCAACAGGATTACGGTGGTGTGTAAGTTATAAGACTCCAGCGTAAAGGTTAAAAACAAATGTAGTAAAAGTAACCATATCTTCAGTAGTCTGTTATTAATTACACAATAAGAAAATGTAACTTGCAACATTAATATGTGAGGAGAAGTATAAAGCTTAGTAATTCAACTAAAGATGCTATTAGTTTAACACAGGGTGCTGAAGTTTAATTCATGTAAGCCTCATGGTAACTACAGGGAAAAACCTGTACCAAAGAAGGTAAGGCAAAGAATACTGATGACGACAGGACATCAAACCACAAAGACAACAGGATCACATACAAGGAACAATAGAGCCATAAAACAGAACACAAAACAACAAAAAAGCAATAGTAAATCCTGTCAATAATTACTTTAAATGTCAACAGATTAAATTTCCCAATATAAAGACATGGAAAGGCTAAGTGGATTAAAATAACAAGAGCCAACAATATTCTGTCTTCCCAGAGACCCACTTCAGCCTTAAAGGCTGAGGAGTGAAGAAAGGCATTTTAAGCAATTGGTAACAACAACAAAAGGGCAGGGGAAACTATACTTGTATCAGACAAAATAGACTCTAAAAATTGTAAAAAGAGACAAAGAAGGTCATTGGTAAACGGGTCTATGCATCAAGATAATCTAACAATTGTAAATATATACCCAGTGTTACAATCAAAGCACATAACACAAAAATGAACAGACCTCAACCGAGAAATAACCAACAATACAGTAAGAGTGGGGGACTTTAATACCCCACTTAACAATGGGTAGATGGTGCAGGTAGCAAATCAGTAAGGAAAAAGCAGATGTGAACAACCTACAGACAAAATGGACTTAAGAGTAATATATAGAACATTCTATCTGAACAGAATATATTCTTCCCAGGTGTAAATGGAACATTTTTCTAGGATAGAACATATGTTAGGACTAAAAACAATTCTTAGCAAATTCAACAACAATAAAATCATACCAAATTATCTTCTCTGACCATAACAAAAGGAAAACTGCAGGGAAAAAAAGGAAATTATACATTCTCCTGAATAACCAATGATCAAAGAGGAAATTAAAGGAGAAATAAAGTATTTTGAGACAAATGACAATGGAAACACAATATACCAAAACGTAGACAGTAAAAGCAATTTGAAGAGGTAAGCTCATAGCAATAAATGTCCCAGATAAATAAGAAGCAGATAAAGAATAACAAAATGAACCCCGTTAGAATAAGAATATAAAAAGTAAAGATTACAGCAGAAAGTAAAGATTACAGCAGAAATAAATGAAGGGCAGAAGAGAAATGCAGTAGAAAACATTAATCAAACTAAGAGGTAGTTCTTTGAAAATATGAAATTGACAAACTATTAGATAGATCAAGAAAAAAAGAGGAACCAAATAAAAACTTATGAATGAAAGCAGGAGATATTACAACGGCTACTACAGAAATACAAAGAATAGTAAAAGGCTACTACGACCAATTACATGCCAACAAACAGGGAAGCCTAGAAGAAATGTAAAAATTCTCGGAAGCATACAATCTATACAATCTACTGAGGCTGAATTGAGAAGAAATTATACCATTTACTAGTATGAAGATTTAATCAGTCGTTAAAACTCTTCCAACGAAGAAAATTCCAAGACTAAATGTCTTCACTAGTAAATTTTACCAAATACTTAAAATAAAATTAACACTGATCCCTCTGAAATTCTTACAAAAAATAAAAAAATAAAAGAGGAGGGGCACTCCCAAACTCCTTTTACAAGCCAACATCACCAATAACCAAAGTTGGAAAAAGATACAACCAGAAAACTATGAACCAATATGCTTTATGACAGAGATGCAGAAATTCTCAACAGAATACTGCAAACTGAATTTAGCTCATGAAAAGGATCATTTACAATGAATGATCAAGTGTTATTTACACCTGGGATGCAAAAATGGCTCAAAATGTGCCCACCAACGTGTTACATGATGTAAATAGAATGAAGGAAAACCAATCATGATCATTGCAACAGACGCTGAAAAAGCATTCGAAAAAAATGCAACATCCTTTCTTGATAAAAACTCTTAACAACTACATATAGAAGGAATGAACCTCAACATAATAAAGGCCACATGTGACAAGCCCACACCTATATCATATCCAATGGGGAAAGGAATAGGATAGGGGCGCCCACTCTCACCATTCATACTCAGCACTGTATTGGAAGTCCTTACAGAGCAATCAGGCATGAAAGAAATAAAAAGCATTAGAAATAAAAAGAACTAAAATCGTCTCTGTTTGTACATAACATGGTTTTATAAGTAGAAAATCTTAAAGACTCCACCAGAAAACTGTTAGATCTAACCAATGAATTCAGTAAAGTTGCAGGATATAAACCCTAAGAAATGACCTGAAAAAGAAATAAAGAACATCATCCAACTTAAAATAGCATCAAAACCAATAAAACACGGAGGAATAAATTTAACCAAGGAAGTAAAAGATCACTACTCTGAAAACAGTAACACATTGATGAAAGAAATTGAAGATGACACAAATGGAAAGGTATCCTGTGTTCTTGGACTGGAAGAATTGTTAAAATGTCCATACTACCTAATGTAATCTATAGATCCAATATAATATCTATCAAGATTCCCATGGCGTTTTTCTACAAAAGGAGAAAAAAAATTCTGTAATTTATATGGAACAATAAAGTATTCTGCACAGCCAAAGAAGTCCTAAGAGGAAAAAAGTGGTAAGCATCAAATTTCTTAATTTCAAGTTAAACTATAAAGCTATAGTAATCAAAACGGTGTGGTGCAGACAAGTAGATCAACTGAACAGAACTGAGAGCTCAGAAATAAATCTGGGCTTGTCCTGTCAGATAATATTGGACACGGGAGCCAAGCAGACTCCATGGAAAAAAGAAAGTCTCTTCAGTGAATGGTTCTGGGAAAACTGGATATTCACATGTTAAAGAATGTAATTATACACCTATCTTATACTATTTACAAAAATTAAGTCAAAATGGATTAAAGACTTAAACTTAAGACTGACTCCTATAAATAAGCAAAGGAAAAAAGCTACTTGACCTGGGTCTTGGCCATGATTCTTTTTAGATTTAACACCTGAAGCACAAACAATAAAATAAAAAATAAATAACTCTGATTACATCAAACTAAAAAGCTTTTGTACAGCAAAAGAAACAAAGTGAAAAGATAACCTGTGATAAGGGAAAAAATTATTTGCAAAAAATATAAAGAACTTATAAAAACTCAGCAGCAAAAGTAAAAATAATCCAATTTAAAAATGGGCAAAAGACCTGACTAGACATTTCCTCAAAGACGACACATGAAAGGCAGCAGGTACACAAAAAGATGTGAACCAAAATCATTGACATACTACCTTATGCCTGTTAAGGTGGCCACCCTCAACAAGACAGGGTCTAACGAACGCTGGTAAGGACAGGGACAAAAGGGAACACTTGTGCACTGTTGGCAGAACTGCAAACTGGCCTGACCACCATGGAAAATAGTATGGAGGATCCTCAAAATAGTAGAGCAGAATTACCACACGCACCAACACAGCAGCAGCAGTTACGGGCCAGGGGTCACCCTTGCTGACCAGTGACCCCACAGGACTTGTGGTCAGCCCGTGCAACTACTCAGGCCAGGGGCCATCCTTGCCTACCACAGTGCCCACAGCGGTCATGGACCTACCACAAGAGGGAGCAGGCAGCCCACACAGGTGGCACCTTTAGAGCACCTGGCTCTGGTGGCCAATGGAGACTGCACTTCTGGGCCCTACCGAGTACCACCTACAAAAAGCTACTCCTTTCAGACAGACATAGGTGAACTACCTAACATGTAGAAAGAAACAAAGAGAGGCAAAATGAGGAGACAGGAGAGTATGTTCCAAAAGAAAAACTAGGACAAAACCTCAGAAAAACAAGACAAAATGGAGATGATTAATCTGACTGATAAAGAGTTCCAAGTAATGGTCATAAAGATGCTTACCAACGTTGGAAGAAGAATGAGTGCCAAGGTGAAAACTGCAGCAAAGGGATAGAAAACAGAAGAAAGCACCAATCTGCAGTGAAGAGTAAAATAACAGAAATGAAAACTACACTCAAGGGAATAAACAGATTAGATGATAAAGAAGAATGGATCAACAATGTGGAAGACAGGGTAGTATGTGAACTACAGAAATTGAACAAGAAAAAAAAAGGAGAAAAAAAAGATAGTTTAAGCGATCTCTGGAGAAAACATCAAGAATGCCAATAATTATGTCACAGGGGTCCCAGGAGGAAAAGAGAAAAGAGCACGGAATTAAGGTGAAAAATAATGGCTGAGAGCTTCTCTAACCTGGGAAAGGAAACAGTATGCAGGTCCAGAAGCACAAGTCCCAAACAAGCGGAACCCAAAGAGATCCACACCAAGATATGTTATAATTGAAAGGTCAAAAATTAGGGAATCTTAAAAGCATCAAGAGAAAAGCAGTTAGTTATATACAAAGGGACCCCCACCACCACAAAACTATCAGCTGATTTTTCAAAAGAAATTGCAGGCCAGATCAAGTGTCACACTATATTTATTCAAAGTGCTGGAAAAAACAAAACAACACAAAGCCAAAAACCAAACCTACAACCAAGAACACTCTACCTGACAATGTTACCATTTAGGATTGAAGGGAAAATAAAGGGTTTCCCAGACAAGGGAAACTAAAGGAGCTCATCACCATTAAACCAGCTTTGCAAGAAATACTATAAGGACCCTTTATGCAGAAAAGAAAAGCCTAGAAATGAGAAAATATATGAAAGAAAAAAATCTCACTGATAAAAGGAAACATATAGTAAAGAAAATGGATCAATCAGTTATAAAGACAGTATGTCTTTTAATCAAGACAAAAGAAGCAAAATTAATTTTATCTATAATAATCATTTAAGGGATTCACAACATAAAAAGATGTTTTTGATGTTATACATCAAAAACAAAATGTGGAACAGGGGAGTAAAAATGTATTCCTTTTAGAATGTGATCTCACTTAAGCAACCATCAACTTAAAAAAGACTGCTTTATACATAAGTTGTTATATATGAACCTTCTGGTAACAACAAACAAAACCCTAGAACAAATAAATAGTAAAGGAAAAGAAATCCAAGGGTAATACTCAATAAAGTCATCAATACAATAGAAGAGAGGAAAAGAAGAATCGAATAGAGAATATAAAACAATCAGAAAAAAATTAAGAAAATGGCAATAAATTCATACCTATCAGTAATTACTATAATTTTTTAAATGTATGTTTATTTTTGAGAGAGACAGAGTGAGCAGGGCAGGGGCAGAGAGAAAGGGAGACACAGAATCTGAAGCAGGCTCCAGGCTGAGCTGTCAGCACAGAGCCTGACAGGGCTCAAACTCATGAACCGAACTGTGAGACCTGAGTCCAAGTGGAACGCTTAACCAAGTAATTACTATAAATCTAAACAAACTAAATGCTCCAATCAAAACTCAAAGCATGGCTGAATGGATAAAAAACAAGATGCTGCCTACAAGAGATTCACTTCAGATGAAAAGACACACAGAGTAAATGTGAAGGAAGAAAAGAGATATTCCATGAAAAAGGACTAAAGCTGGAATAGCAATATTTATATCTGGCAAAATAAACTTTAAAACAAAGGCTGTGTCAAGAAACAAAGAAGGACATTAAATAATAATAAAAGGATCAATCAAACAAGAAGGTTTAACACTTATAAACCTTGGACCCACTCCTGGAATACCTAAATACTAAGAGACACAAAGGGAGAAACTGATATAATAATAGTAGTGGACTTTAACACTCCACTTACTTCAAAGGATAGATCTCCCACAGAAAGTTATTAAAAAAAGGTTATCCTTAAATGACACACTAAATGGACTTAGATGTGTATACAACGTTCCGTACAAACAACAAAATTAGGCATTCTTGTCAGGGGCACATGAAACATTCTCCTAATATCACATGTTAGGCCACAAAACAAGTCTCCATAGATTTAAGAAGACTGAAATCATATGAAGCATCTTTCCCAACCATAAAAGTACGAAGCTAGAGATCAATTATAAGAAGAAAACAAAAAAAAAAGACACATGGAGACTAAACAACATGCTAATAAACAACCAGTGGATCAATGAAGATATTAAAAAGGAAAATAAAAATACCTGAGACAAATGACAATGAAAACAGAACATTCCAAAATTTGAGACAGCAAAAGCAGTTCTAACGGGAAGTTTAGAGTAATAAAGTCCTACCTCAAGAAACAAGGAAAATCTCAAATAAACAATCTAATCCTACATCTCAAGGAACTAGAAGAACAACGAAACCCACAGTTAATAGAAGGAAGAAAAAAAAAAAAGAAAAAAAAATAGAAGGAAGAAAATAAAGATAAGAGTAGATATAAATGAAATAGAGACAAAACAATAAAAACCACAAAAAGGATCAATGAAACTAAAAAAATAGTTCTTTGGAAAGATAACTGCAAAAACTTTAGTAAGACTCACCAAGAAAAGAAGAGGCAGGGCCCAATAAATAAAATCAGGCATGAAAGAGAAGTATCATAAGAGACCTCAATGAACAAGTACCAATCGAAAAATTGGAAGACCTAGAAAAAATGGATAAATTCCTAGAAATATAAAATCTTCTCAGACTAAACCCAAAAGAAATAGAAAATCTCAAGAGACCAATTAATTACTAGTAATGAAACTGAATCAATAGTTTAAAAATTCCCAACAAAGAAAAGTCTAAAACCAGATGACTTCACTTGTGAATTCTCTCAAATATTTAGGGTTAATACCTATCCTTGAACTAGTTCAAAAAAAAAATGATGAGGAATAAATGATTCCTAATTAATTCCACAGGCTAGCATTACCTAAACTAGGGGGGAAAAAGTTACAGGCCAATATCCCCGATGAACATAGATGCAAAAATTCTCAACAATGTATTAGCCGATTGAATTAAACAATACATTGAAAGCATCATTCACCATGATCAAGTGGAACTTATTCTGGGGATGCTAGGATGGTTCAATATTTTCAAATTAGTTAACATGACAAATCACATCAACAAAACAAAGGATGAAGATCATATGATCATCTCAACAGATGCATAAAAATTCAATATTCATTGATGATAAAAAGTCTCAACAAAGTGGGTATAGTGGAAATACATCTCAAATTAATACAGACCACATATGATAAACTCATAGTTAACATCATACTCAACAGTGAAAAACTTTTCTATGAGTAGGAACAAGACAAGGATGCCCATTCTCACCACTTTTATTTAACATAGTATTGGAAGAACTAGCCATGGCAATTAAGCAAGAGATAGAAGTAAAAGGTATCCAAGTTAAAAAGGAAGAAGTAAAACTGTCACCATTTGCAGACGACATGATGTATGCATAGAAAACCCTAAAGCCTCCACCAAAAAATATTAGAATAAAGGAATTCAGTAAAGTTGCTGAATACAAAATACATTGAAACCTATTGCATTTCTATACACTAGTAATTTACTATCAGAAAGAGAAAATAAGAAAACAATCCCAATGACATTTATACCAGAAAGAATAAAATACTTAGGAATAAATATTATGAAGGAAGTGAGAAACTGCTATACAGAAAACCCTAAGACATTGATGAAAGAAACTGAAGCTGAAATAAGTAAATGGGAAAACATATCATGCTCATGGACTAGATGAATTAATATTGTTAAAATGTCCATACCACACAAGGCAACACAAAGAATCAATGCAATCCCTATCAAAATACCAATGGCATTTTCCACAAAACTAGAACAAATAACATTAAAATTTGTATGGCATCACAAAGACCCTGAATAGACAAATCTTGAGATGGAACAAAGCTGGAGGGATCGTGCTCCTGAAAACCAAACTACACTTCAAAGCTATCCTGATCAAAACAGCATGGTGATGGCACAACGGATACAGGGATTAACTGGAACAGAACAGAGAGCCCAGAAATGCGTTCACAATTACATGGTGAAATGATCTTTGGCAACAACATACGCTGGGAAAAAACAGTCTCTTTAATGAATGGTGATGAGAAAGCCGGACCGCTGTTTTACGCCACACACAAAAATAAAACCAAAACATACTGAGGGTATTTAAATGTGTAAGATATATCCACAAACCCAGAAGAAAACAGTAAGCTCTTCGATACTGGTTTTAGCAATATTTTGGATCCATCTCTTTCAATAAGGACAGCGTAAGCAAACATAAACAAACAGGACTACCTCACACTAAAAAGGTTTTGCACAGCAAAGGAAACCAACAATAGAACAAAAAGGCAACCTACTGGGGTGCCCGGCGGCTCCGCTGGCTGGGCATCAGACTTCGGCTCAGGTTGTGATCAGATGATGAGCTGGAGCCCCGTGACGGGCTCTGTGCTGCCGGCTCAGGGCCTGGATCTGCTTAGGGTTCTGTGTCTCCCTCTCTCTGCCCCTCCCTAGCTCCCGCTGTCTTCTCTCTCTCAAAAATAAACAAACAGAAGAAGTTAAAAAACAAAAAGGCAACCTACTGAATGGGAGAAGAATATTTGGTTACTACCCAAAATATATAAAAAATTCTTCCAACTCAATATCAAAAAATATACAATGTTGATTAAAAATGGGTAGAGGACCTGAATAGACATTTTCCCAAAGGAGACGTAGAGATGGTTAACAGGCCTATGAAAAGATCTAAAATCAGCAGCTATGGTGAAATGGAAATCAAAACAACAATGGCGTATCACTTCCTATCTGTCAGAATGGCTGTTATCAAAAAGACAAGCAATAACGTGTTGGTGAGGATGTGGAGGAAAAGGAACCCTGAGAACTGCTGGTGGGAATGTGGACTGGTGAGCTGTTACAGAAAACAGTATGCTGTTTACTCAAAAAAATATAAATGGAGCTACCAGAAGCTCCGGCCATCCCACTTTTAGGTGTTTATCTCAAGGAAAAAAAAACACTAATTGGAAAAGACATATGCACTCTCGTATTCACTAAACCATGATTTATATTAGCAAAGACATTGAAGCAACCTAAGTATGCACAATATATGGATTAAAGAAGTGGTCTTTCTGTGCATGCATGTGTGTATATGTCTATATATACACACAGCGGAATATTATTCAGCCATAAAAGAGTGAAATTTTGTCATTTGTGGTAACTTGGATAGATCTAGAAGGTATTATCATAAATGAAGTAAGTCAGAGAAAAACCAATACTATATGATTTCAGTTATCTGTGTAATCTAAATAGCAAAACAAATGAACAAACAAAATAACACAGGAATTCACAGACACAGAGAACAAACTGGTGGTTGTAGAGAAGGAGAGGCGGATAGCCAAAATAGGTCAAGGGGATTAGGAGGTACAAAGTTCCAATTATAAAATAAGACAGGTATGTGATGTACCGCACAGGGAATACAGTCAGCATATTGTAACAACTTTGTATAATGACAGATGGTAGTAAGACTGACTGTAGTGATCATTTCATAGTATATAAATATCAAATCACCATGTACACCTGAAACTCATCAATACTGCCTGTCAATTATCATCAACTTATAAAAGTAAAAACTGTCCTTGAAAAAAAAATTGAACTACCATCTGATCTAGCAATTCAATTTCTGGAAATATATCCAAAGGAAATAAGAACATGTAACTCTAAAAGGTATCTGCATCCCCATGTTCACCGCAGCACTGTTTACAATAGCCAAGACATAGAAATAACCTAACTTCCAATGATGGATGAATAAAAATGGTGAGTATATATACACAATGGAGTATTATTCAACAATAAAGAACAAGGAAATCCTGCCACTTGTGAACACATGGGATATGAGGGCATAATTATGCTAAGTGAAAGTTAGAGAAAAGCAAATATTGTATGATCTCTCTCATATGTGTAATCTAAAACAAAAAACAAAACAATTCATAGAAAGAGAGATCAGATTTACAGTTACCAAATTGGGGGTGTGGGGAGGGGAATTGGCAAAAGGTGGCAGAAAGGTACAACCTTCCAGTTACAAGATACAGTCCTAGGGATGTAATCTACAGCATAATGAGTGTAGCTAACACTGCTGCATGATATATATTAAAAACAGTTAATCCTTAACAACTCTCATTGTGAGGAAAACAACTGCTTTTTTTGCTTTTTTAGTTTATCTACTGTAGATGAGGTGATAGATGCTATATAAACTTACTGTAATCATTCCACAATGTATATAGGTCAAACCATTACATTATATATCTTAAACTTATATAGTGATGTATGTCAACTACATCCCCCAAAACTGAGAAAACAAGAGAAAGGGCAATAAAGCTATATATCTGTAATCTCTAGTAGGAAAGGTTTGGAGGGGTATAGCAACATATTTAAATAAAATAATACAGTATTCACTTGACCGTTGAACATTAGTTTGAATTGCAGTTCCACATATATGTGAAATTTTTTTCTAGAAATACAGTACAGTAGGGTAAATGTATTTTCTTTATGATTTTAACATTTTCTTTTCTCTAGCTTACTTTATTCTAGGAATACAGTATTTAATATGTATAGCATACAAAATATGTGGTTATCAACTGTTTATGTTATCAGTTATCAATGGTTTATGTTATCAAGCCTTCTAGTCAATAGTAGGCTATTGATAGGTAAGTTTTTGAGGAGTCAAAAATTCTATGTGGAGTTTTATGCAGCAAGTCAACACCCTTAATCTGCATTGTTGGAAGGTCAACTGTAATTATTTATGTATTAATCATTTAAAAACATAATAACTTTAATATATTAGAGACTTATAAAAGTACTGTTAATATAAAGAAAACAAGTATAATTCCTTAAGGATATCAGATTTGAGCATTCACTATTGAGGAATATTTGTTCATTTTCTGCAATTTACTGTATGTAATAAGAATACTGTGTTAATGATACTTAGGAAATAGTTGTAAATGGATTTTGCATTTTTGAAACAACTCACTACATGCCATTCTTGTAGTTCAACTCTTAGAAACATCCTTTGCCTAACATTGAGGATGAGATTTTCTTCCATTTCTTCCATTTGGCAGTTTATATCTATAAAAATACAGAAATAAAAAAATTTTTTTTAAATTGTTTTTGATGTTTTTGAGAGACAGGGAGTGCTACAGAAGCAGAGAGGGAGAGGGAGAGACACAGAATTCTCAGCAGGCTCCAGGCTCTGAGCTGTCAGCACCTGGGTGGCTCATCAGTTAAGCATCTGACTCTTTTATTTAGGCTCAGGGCATGATCTTGTGGTTTGTCCCACATCAGGCTCTGAGCTGATGGCACAGAGCCTGCTTGGGTTTCTCCCTCTCCCTCTCTCTCTCTGCCCCTCTGCTGCTTTCTCTTCCGCTCTCTCAAAATAAATAAATTTTTAAGAAATTAAAAGAAGAGTAAATATATAAAACTATGCATTTATTTTTAAACACAAATAGTGGAAGTATTTGATATTTTAATTTTTTAAAAATGTTTTTTACTTATTTTTGAGACAGAGAGACAGTGTGAGCAGGGGAGGGTCAGAGAGAGAGGAAGACACAGAATCTGAAGACAGGCTCCAGGCTCTGAGCTACCTATCAGTACAGAGCCTGATGCGGGGTTCAAACCCATGAATCGCAAGATCATGACCTGAGCCGAAGTTGGACACCTAACTGACTGAGCCACCCAGGTGCCCCAGTATTTGATATTTTAAAATGTCTTTAATGTGATGTCTTTCACATCAGACACAAACTTTTTTCAGCCTCCCCCGACGTTTTACAAGATACTGTAATTTACACATGTTCATTTAGACTACTTATTAGAAGTTGATTGAACAGATATTTACATAAAAGGTTACATTCATTGCATATTAAAACTTTATTATGCTTTCATAGGGTCTTGAAAGAGCATGGCTAACCCAAGACTAAAATCTCTAATAGCAGAATTTCATTTTAAATCAAACATGAAGAGTTTATTTAGGGCAACTAGTTTAAAGCACATGTAATAAACCAATGTAAAAGTGACTCAAAGCAGTGACTAGTTATATAGTAATATTCAGGAAAATTTAATGATATGAAGTAGGTAAGAACTCTGATCACTATTCAGCAATCAACAAAGAAGTATTTTTAGAATAAAGGTAGGTGAAGACAAGGGAAACCTTGGCATATGATTTCATTTTTTAAGATCAGTTTACATTCTTCCCTAAAAATGAATTCCAATTTTCAATGAAATTTCTTCAATTTAAGCATATGTAACTTATGATCAAACTTACCTGTTAAACAACTTCTATTCCAATATAAATTCCCTAGTCTAGTTTATTCCTAGAAAATCTTCCAACTTAGAAACATATCTTTACTGCACGTCCTATTTATTTAGAAAACTTCCTTCTATTTTGAGATATTAGTGTTTAAATTTCTACCCATGACAAACCTCTACTCTCCAAATAACAACTCCTAAGCTTTCCTTGTTTTCTGATTTCCATCTGGTCGTCTCATATGTTAAAACAAAACCGAAACCTCTGCCTTGGCGGGTATTTCCCCCTGTCATGACTTCTCCAAATGACCAGTTTTTAGAGGAAAACAACACAGCCATAAGATTACCCCAAAAATCATTTACTTTCTATTGCAAATTGAAACCAAAAGTCACAGAGAATTGTTCAAATGCACTTTCTTCTATCTTGGACAACTTCTACAACCTACATCTGAACTGAATTATCTGTTGGTTCAATGCAGATCTTCATGTTGAAACTCCTTTTTAATGACTGGGTTGTAAGGAAGCTGTCTAATTAATTTTGGAAGGAGAACAGAAGCTATGTTAACTGGTATAGAATGAAACTATGACAGTCTGGTTTAAAGAATAAAAACACCAAGACGAATTATGTAATTATGTAGAAGAAATTTACTGTATAAGAAACTTGTGGTTTTTGTTTTTGTTTTGTTGTTGCTGCTGTTGTCTCTCTGTGAGGAGAGGAGAGGAGATGAGCACCTCGGCACCTAAACTATGTCTGAGTTACTGTTTTACAGTATTTCCATAGTGACTTATTTTGAAGAGATGTTTAAATAAATGAGTAGATCAAAAGGATCGATGTCCCTTCCGAATGGCTGTGATCTGCTGGTTTCTTGTTATGGGTTCGACACAGTTTCTAAGAAGCCTACCTCATTGTCTGCAAAAGATTGGGAGGGTGATGTCCTCCACTGCAGGGACCCTGGGAAAACTGCAAGTTCTGCTCCTCTGTGCAGGACAGAGGTTTCTAAATACCCCGAACACTGCCACAAGTTCAAAACACTTACCTCCGTTCTTTCATCTACAAATCCATAAAGGTAATGTCTTGTCATTTTGAAGATTAAACAGCAAGCCCTCAGTACAGTGCCAGTGAGACACGCAATTAATGAAAGTTAATTTATTTATTCCAATTATATACTCATAGTCCATATGAATACTTGCTTTTCCACAAACACAGGCTAAGTATTTTTCAAGTCGAAGAAAATAATTTTGTTTTTCCTAAAGTTCTATTGCCAAGAACATGTAGAGAAAGAAAAAGAGTGAAGAAAAAAACCCCAACAAACTGTAGCAAGTGCTGGCGTTTGGAACGGTCATACATACTGGGATGAGATTTCAACAAAACTCAGCATTGGTGGCTTTGTGACCCAGACGCCCTTACCAAAGCCTCAGACACATACAGTTCCGGGGCTTCTCCTTTAGTAGCTCTTACAGCCACCTAAAAATGTGTTCATTCTATAACATCGTATAGAAGCAAACTGCTGAACACAGCACAATTCAAAAAGAAAATTCAATAAAATTAAATAAAAACTAGATTGCCTAAAAGTTAAATATTAATTTTATTACTAAAGCTGCTCTGTATGAAAGCTAACTCACCGTAAAGATCAAAAAAATTCATTGAGTTCTGTGTCTAGAATTACTATTTATTAACAAAAAGATCGTTTTTAACATTAGGAATTTAGAAAGTATATTATTATCTAATCACAAACCTATGAGATATTATATAAAGAAATTAGTATGAAAGCTTGTTGGACTAGACGAAGTGGAAGGCAATCTTTTTCTATTAGGTAAAATATTTACCTGTATTGCTTCTTAAATGTATCTTTAATTTTAAAAATCAAATCATGTATGAGCAGCTGATGTATTCTTTTGATTTACTGTTATTAAAAGTTACCATTTTGAGATGGCATATTTGTAGGTATGGTGTTTCCTGACACTATGAATATTTAAAAACTAATGTTTTTTGAAAATTTTATCATCTGGAAAGAAGGAAAAATAAGGCTTTCTACAGTTGAAAACAGTAATTTTTCAAAAAGGTTGAAAGGAAAAATATCTAAAACCATTCTTGATAAAGAAATGAGGCAGTTTCAAATTAAAAATATAAATTTAAATGAAACAAGTTTATAAAATATTGAAACTAGCTAGAATCACATGCATGGGTATAACAGAGGACCAGCAGTGAAACTTAAATATGATAGGATTTATCCATAATAAATAAACATTTATAGTGCAAATCGTGCAGAAAGATGTCTCAAAGCAAAGACCATAACAATCATTCTAATCTGTACAAAATCAGTCTCAATTCTGTATACAATCTATACAGGGTATCCTTGAATTCAGCCACTGTGATGAAATGCCAATTTGCAAATCATACATATAAATGTGCTTAGTCTTGTGTCATTTCTGTCTTGGCAGTTTATGTTTTCAGGAAAATCTGAAAAGAAAAGAACATAGAAAACCCTAAGATTTAACTTAAGATGATAAATTTTCATCTCTTTACATTCTCTTCCTATTGAGATATGTCCCTGAGAAGATAACTTGACTATGAGGGAAGAGAGGTGGGGAAAGGATCCTAGCATGTTCATATAAACAATTACTCAGTGCCCTCTTTCTTCTTAAACTATGTCAGGAAAAATCAACCCTTACCCAAGGGATTAACAGTATAATTTAAAAAACCAGATGTAAAACAACTCAATGTTGGCACCAATGTTACGTACAACTAGATTAAGAGAAGGGGCAGAGGAGTTTGAGGTGGAGAGAAGAAACGGCTGCCCCTTCCCTCCCGACAAATGCTCCCTTCTCGGACTGCGCTCGTCAGTGCACTTGAGTGAGCACAGGACCACAGACGCCAGGCTGCTGCCAGGCCAGCCTGTCTGCGGGGGATTTGTAGTGAAACCCTTGTCAGTCGCCATGAGCTACCTGAACCATCATAATGTGATCAGGCCTGTGGGCAGCAGTGGTGAAGCATGTGCCAGTGTGGCAAAGAAAGGCTCTCTCAAGAGCAAGGGGAGGGTAAGCACATGAGAGTGAGAGCCAGAAAAGAACAGAGATGTGGAAATGAGGAACAAGCAGCCTTGGCAAGGGTGTGAGAGGAAGCCTTCGGTTATTATGGCCTCCTGTCCTGTTTCCAAGCTCAGCGTCTGAGCTGTCCTTTCCTACATTTTGGCTCTAGAACAATCTGCATTGTTCAGTAACACAAGCTTTTACTTAAATTTGGTGGGGTGGGCAATAGTTTTCTAACCAAATCATTCCTAAGACTAGATAGAAGAAGAAAAGGAAGAGAGTGCTGACAACAGGTAAGAGCCTGAACAAAGATATAGTGCTAAGAGAAAGAAAATGAAATGGAGAACATATGGGGAAAATAGAAAATTAAAGTGGGTGCTCTCAAATATATGCCAGATCAGAGAGGACTTCAAACCAGAGAGAAATTTAATAGTGACACTGCCATTGCCAAGTTCTAGAGCAGAGAAATCATACCCCTGCTGGTGGTTCAGGAAGATCACTGTCAGCGCTCTGCAGGAAGGCGAAACCCTCAAGCAAAACAATCTGACTGGAATAATACCGGTGTGAGATGGAGAAGAGACAGACCTGAAGTTCATTTTACAGAAATGACAAAGAGACTAGTGAGAAATATGTCAGCTAAGTGATACGGTTTACTTCATCTACCAGCTAATAAAAAGGTACTAATCATAGATAGAGCTTACAATTCTACATATGTAACTATCAAACACTAAAAAAAAATCGTTTAAGGCAAGAGCACGGTGTCAGAACATTCAGAAGACTTCTCTTGTACATACAGAGCACCTTGTATGTCACATAGCACAGCAGCCAGGACAGGACGCTGGGAGCGGACCGGAAACCAGCTCACCTAGAGAGGGGCGTGGAGCTGGCTGTGCACCGCGAGCACCTGCTGCAGTTTCTCCTCCTTGGCCCTTCGACAGTGGCAGACCTGGAAGCAGAGGATGTAAAGTACCAGTCACCTCTCCCGTGACTGACTTACTGCTTCCTACACTGGGACAGAACTCTATCTAAAGAATCCTTTAACCTGTTGACATTTTTTACTTTTCAATGTTTAAGGTAGCTCAGAAATGAAAAATCCTCACCCCCATAAACATTGATTTACATTTGGAAGAGAACATTTGCTTGTAAACTTCCAGAATGTAAAACCAACCTGACTCTTTAGATCAATTCTCCGCTTATGTAATTTCAAATATCTGTTTTAAAAAATATAAAAATCCTACTGCTGTTAACCAGGAAGATTAATAAAAACTTCAAGGTTATAGTTACATAATACCAAAGAATAAACTAGAAATCAATGCTTTGCTAATGCTATAACCATAGTCCTTAATATCCCTAAACAATTTTCTCTCCTGGAAAATGGGGATAATAGAATCTGGCCATATCCCTTAGTGGGATATGCATACATATCACACACATTTTATAAAGTTTATTACGAAAAGGTTACTTTAAATGTGATGTTTCAGAGAAATTAGGTAAATATTTAGAACTATATCAAAAGGCAAGATACTGTTAAATAGACCTTCTTGGTTTTTCTTTAAACATAATGGAAATCAGAACAGGAAAAAAAAAAAAAAACGATTCCAGAACGTTGTCAATAACATTTACAAGTTTTTAAATAACTATGTATACATTATGCCCTTTTTAAACAACTTGTTGAACACGAGGCGTATACTCCTACAACTACTGACTAGACTGTGGCGGACACACCAGCGTTCGTGCAAACTCATAGTGAGATGTTGCCGTCGTTCCTAAACACCAGAGGCTCTTTCGTCTCTTCTCCTGGCACTCACAACTCCAGCTCAGTACTGAGCTGACGCTCTTCTCCTCATGAATGAAGTAGTTGGATATTACACTGTCCCTTGTCTTCAACTAAGGAGTATTACATACGGTTCTCTTTTCCATGAAGCTACTGAGAAAATCATCTATTTCGGTTTTTCCCTCTAAGAAATCTTCAGCAATATTATCAGATTCTTCCTCAGCTTCATGAGCAGCCACTTTCAATCTTGCCTGCAGGGCACTTGCACTACAGCTCTGAAAAAGAAAATCAAGCACTAATTTAGTTTACACGGCCCAAAAAAACTCCTTAGAGGCAAAGGAAATGAGACAGGGGTAGTGGGGAGCAATTCATTATATGCCTGAATCGCATCTTTTTGAGGAAATCTGCTACTACCCAAGTCCTCAGCTTTTGGATATAGGGGTAGATAACTAACAGAAAAAACCCAATCCGTTCCCTGCAAACCATTAAGTGAAGGAAATTGGGCCAATCAAGGTCTTCTCCTGGGGACTTAGGAATTAGGTCGTTGCGGTAGGCACCCTCTACGAGGAGCCCTAATTATCCCCAGCTCCTGGTGTTGCTGCCCTTGTAGAAGTCACCTCCACTTGAGGTAGGCTGGACACAGGGACACGTTTCTAATGAACAGGGCAAAAGTGATGAGATTAAATTCAACCAAACAGGCAAAAGGCCTGCACAAACACTGCTGAAAAAAATTGAAGAAGTCATAAATAAGCAGAAAGACATCTCGCGTGCATGGACTGGAAGACTTAATACTGTTAAGGTGACAGTGTTCTACAGAGTCAGTGCAACTCTTATCAAAATCCCCACGGCACTATTTGCAGAAAAAGTGAAACCCATGCTAAAGCTCACTGGAATCTCAAGTGACCCAAAACAGCCAAAACAATCTTGAAAAGGAAGAACAAAGATGCATACTTTTTTATTTCAAAGCTTACTACAAAGCAACAGCAATCAAAAGAGCCTTTTACTGACCTAAGAGACATGTAGGTGAATGAAAGGTTAAGCCCCAAAATATGCCCTCAGACACATGGTCAAATATTTTCAAAATGTGTGCCAAGACCATTCAATGGAAGACAGTTTTGGACAAGGAGTGCAGGGACAACTAAATAGTCACCTGCCAGATGAGGTTGGACCCTTATTTTATCTCACATGTAAAATTTAATGAAAAAATAAAAAATTAAAATGGGCTGAAGACCTACATGCAGGAAGTAAGGCTATTTTTAATCACAGTCATGCTGGTGGGTGTGAGGCAGCAGCTCCCTGGGACACATCATGCACAGGAATGAACCATCTTCTTACCACCCTTGCCAACGCTGGTCCTCTACCTTGGCAAGTTTGGCTCACATGGATGATATAAAATTTATTATTATTACTGACAGGCTGAGTATCTTTTCAAATGTTTCCATTTATTTATTCATTGACTATTTATTATCTGCTATGTGCCAAGCACTGGACCTGGCAGTGGGCATATGGGGGAATAAAATACGGCATGTTTCTGCACTCATTGCTCCAGCAGTCTGATGAAGTGACTGACCTACTTTAGAGGACCTAAGACTGACTCATCGTCCCCACAGATGCTGAGTGAGCACATCTAGACACAAGCACAGGAATCCAGGTTGTGTTTTCTAAGTGTTTCAAAAATCAGCTCAAGCAATTCTTATACAAATGGCACAGAAGGAGTATACCAGGTTTATTGGACATTCCTATGAGAGTTTCTTGTTCTTTCCTTTGCCCATTTGTCAGGACTCTTTATGGGCTACTGGCATTTGTTTTACATGTGTTACAAATACTCCCTTTTTCTTTTACTTTTGGTATTATAATCTTTAGTATATGCAAGTTTTAAATTTATAGACAGCTAAATAGAATTAATTTTTTCCTTTATGCTTCTGCCTCTTGTATATTTGGAAAGGATTTTCCCATCATAACCTCATAAATTGCCTTTCATAATTCTGGAATATTTTAGGTGTGTATGATATGATACAGGGATCTTCTTTCTAAAGGGACTGCCAATTACATAATTTGTTAAACCACTGATTTTTTCTAACCCATTACTCAAAGACACAAGTCTATTTCTGAATTGCACCATCTGCTCCATAAAACTATTTTTCTCTTCCTACAAAAATACTCTCTTTTAAGTAATGAGGTTTTATAGTGTTATTCTAACACTTGGGAAGGGGAAGGGTTCTTCCCCATTGATTCTTTCTGTTCAAGCTCTTCCTGACCACTTTTATCCATTTAGTTTTTCAGATGAACTTTAGAATAAAGTAAAGTAAATTAGGGGTGCCTGAGTGGCTCAGTAGGCTAAATATCTGACTCTTGGATTTCAGCTCAGATCATGATCTCACAGGTTGTGAGTTTGAGCCCAGTACCAGGCTTTGTGCTTAGAGTACAGAGCCTGCCTGGGATTCTGTCTCCCTATCTCTGCCTCTTCCCCGCTCACTTACACTCTTTCTCTCTCAAAATAAATAAATAAAATAAAACTTGAAAAATAAGTAAACAAAATTTTCAGGGGTGCCTGGCTGGCTCAGTCGGTGTCTGACTCTTGATTTTGGCTCAGGTAAGGATCCCAGAGTCTTGGGATCAAACCCCACATTGAGCTCCATGCTGAGCAGGGAGCATACTTAAGACTCTCTGTCTCTCTCCCTCTGCCTCTCTCCCCTGCTCATGCACACTCTCTCTCTAAAATAAAAAAAATTTTTTAACTTAAAATTTTAAGTTATTTTGGGAAAAATGAAATCTCTATAATAGTCTATCTTTCACTCCGTGAATAATCTAGGTTGCTCCATTTACTCAAGTAGTCTTTTTTGTCATTTAGTCAAGTTTTGTAACTACTTCATTGGGTTCAGTTCTAAGTATTAGCATTAGTAGCAGCTGCAATCTCAGGGAAAAGTTTCTCAATTTGCTAGAATTTTTGCTTATTGGATTTTTGCTTATTTTTGGTACACAACTATTTTATTTTTTCTTTTACACTGTACCTCCTTTTTCTTGTCTTGCTGCAGTGGCCTGAAACTTTCCAGCACTGTTAAACAGGAGTTATACTGGGGCACCACTTTCTTACTCCTAATATTAAGGGTATCTTGAAACTTTTAGCAATTCTGATATTTGCTGTTGATTTCCAATATTCTTTATCAAGTTAAGGTATTAATTATTAGCTTACTAAGAGTTTATAAAGAACCATGTGAATACTGTGAGAAGCTTATTCAATATCTACTAAACTCTAATGTGCATCTAAGAGTATTTCATTTGAGTCTCTCAAATTTTCTGGTTAAGAGGATGGCTTACCTATGACTCCTGAGTCTGATACTTTCTATTTATGTGGCTTCAAGGACGTTCTTTACTATCCCTATGCCTCAGAATGCTTACCTGTACTATGAAAAAGTAGTAACCACGCCTACCTTCTAGGATTTTGAGGGAATAACGGGCAATATATGAAAAGGGCTTAGAGCAGTGTAAGTTGAATTTTATAAGTGCTGTAAGTAATTTTATAAAGTGCCTTTGATACTTTATTTAATTGGATTTCTAGCATAAAATCTATTTGTGGTGAATTAAACTTTATAATTTCATATGTTTTTCAATTTTCTAAGTTTTCATTTAAAGTATCTGTGCATAAGCTTAAAAGTGACACTGAAGTTCAAGGTTTTTTTTGCTAGATTTTATTATAGAAGGTAAACCTGCATTATAATAAGATTCCCAGGAAAGTTATTTATGGGTTTTTAAAAATTTTTCTGCTTTGGTACCAAATATGCTCTTGCATGAGCACAAATCATATATAACACCCCATAACTGAGAACAATTCATCTCACTTAAAGGTATCAACCTTATGAAGAAAGTTGCCTAATAAATGCTTTCTGATGACAAAAGTAAGAATGTAGCTCATGCATATTGAGATTAAACATTCTTATGGGGCACCTGGGTGGCTCAGTTAGTTTAGTGTCTGAATCTTGATTTTGGCTCAGGTCATGATCCCAGGGTCATGGGATCAAGCCTCATGTTGGGCTGTGCTGAGCATGGAGTCTGCGTAAGTTATTCTCTCTCTCCCTCTCCCTCTGCCTCTCCCCCCAGTCTTGTACTCTCTCTCCAAAATAAATAAATAGGGGCACCTGGGTGGCTCAGTTGGCCGAGCCTATGACCTTGGTTCGGGTCACGATCTCATAGCTCATTAGTTTGAGGCCCCTGTCAGGCTCTGTGCTGACAGCTCAGAGCCTGGAGCCTGCTTTGGATTCTGTGTCTCCCTCTCTCTTCTGCCCTATCCCCAGCTCACACTCTGTCTCTCTCTCTCTCTCTCTCTCTCAAAAATAATAAAATAAACATTTAAAAAATTAAATAAATAAACATAAAAACAAATATATTTTATGGTAAAGGGAAAGAGCTAAACATCTTACCTCACTAAGTTCATGCTGCCTTTGCATCTTCTTTTCAAAAGTAGATTTCAGTTGTGTAAGCAACTCATACTAAAAGATTTTAAAAATATGTTATTTTATTATATTTTTAAATGATGTGGATTTCTTCAAAATGATAACTAACTCACCTTATCTAAAACAGTTTGCCTTTTGGCTTCCAAGCTGGGCTCCAAAAGAAGATTTTTTCCTGTAAGATAAGTTTCTGGTTTATTTCTGGATAGTGATCATATTTTTCTTAGGAAATTTAAGAAGTAAGGAAAGACATACTTGCTAGCTCTTCAATACTTTTTACTAAGTCATCCTTGTCGGTAATAATCTGTTTCAGTTGAGGCAAAGTCAGAAATTGTTCTAGTAATATCTCCTCTTGTTCATTCATATCTGTAAGCTGTGACACACTAGCAACACAACAGAAAAGCTAATGAATATCAGTCATCTTTTTCTCCATGATGATATTCAAATTTTTCCATTTTATTCAGTTGATAGGACTCTAAATAATTTTAGCACTATCAATTTTTATATACACACGTAAGAAGGCAAATTATAACCTTAAAAGGAAATAAAACATCAACCAAAATGGAACATAAATTAGTCTGAGTGTAGCATCCAGTCATGACAGGAGACTAGGATTCATGAAGGGTCACAAGTTAACTTCTGCCCCTGTTTACCTAAAAGATGTGTGGCTGTCATAATAAAAGGTAAGTATATGGATATGTGTGTGCACAGATATTCATAAAATATTTACAGAAAAGCAATCACGGAGGACTAAACCAAAACCCAAAGTCAATATCCATAGGGTGAAAGAGGGGACTGGATGGGTGGAGAGGAATGGAAGCTAAGCCTTTCTGGACAGATCTATTAGTTTTGACTACAGACCCATATAAAAAGCTGGCTTTTGTCTGTTGCATAGCATCCAGAGAAGTATTATTCAGAGACTTTAAAAATTAGTATTTGGCTGTACATATTTCAGCCAAAACACAAAGAAGTATAAAAATAAGCTGCAAAAGTATAAAAAACAAACTCTTATCCTGAATTCAATCACAATAATAATACTGGCGTTGTAGTTTTGAAAAAGAACAAGTGCCTTTCAGAGAAAGGACTTTAGGCCAGAGAAAATAAATTTCATGATGAGCCCATGGCATCTCTGTTTTGTCAGAAAAGACACAGAAGCCAGTGTTAAGAGTTTGTGTGTGACTAAAAATAAAATAAAAAAGAATAATGACTGCAATAGACTGAAACACATCAAATATAGTTTTAAAAAATTTATGAATTCTTAGTAACACAGCCACAATTACAGAAACAAACAAAACCTCTGTGTATCAAACACTTGGGAGCTTGTGTGTGTATCAACTCAATATTCTAAAAATTGATAAAAAAACAAATAAGCATTTGTCTTTCTGTTCCTATATGAAGTATATTTCAATAAAACTAAATAGTTGATTAGGAAAGTTAATCTTCCAGAATTCTGGCCTTTTCTGGAAGTAGGAAATCACACATGCAACCATTAACAAAATAACGGATAGCCAATGGTTTAGGTGTTTCAACCTATTTCCATAATGTCACTAACAATAGGGCAATTGCCTTATGCATTGTAAAAGGAAGTATGTAGTAATTATAATATAAGTATTCTTGCCAAAAGAACTGAACCTGAATCTTTTTTTTCCCACCACTAATTGACATATAACATTGTGTACACTTCAGGTGTACAGCTTAATGACTGGATAAAACTGGACCTAAGTCTAACGAAAACTCTAGATCTAGCTACCAAGAGAAATAGGGAAACAGAAGGACATCCTCCATGGTACTAAAGGAGGCAATTAGGCAAAAACAGGATATAGAAAATTCGACTAGACAAAGAACCAATTTCTTCAACAAATATATAACAACATAACATGTATAATTTATGTTACCATATGTACTTACATATGTATATGTCATATATATACTATATATGCTAATAAAGATGGGGAGAAACCGTTCACAACTAAAATAAACGTAATATACAGCAGTCAAATACAATAGGTAAACCTTATTTTGATCCTGATTTACATAAAACTACCAATGAAGAGATTTAATTATTATGATCCTGGAGTAATGAGATACTATTAAAGAATTATCATTGATTTTGTTAAGTAATATGGTAATTGGGGTTATGGTAAACAGAAAGTCCTTACCTGGTAGAGAAATTTAGTGAAGAAGTATAAGTAAAAATATTATATTTGGTATTTGGTTTAAAATAATTCTGACTCAGACCCATACTTCCCAAAAAGGGCGAGAAGAAGGGTATATGACACAAGGCAAACAAAGAGGTTCACCTTTTTGTATTTGTGACATTTTCATAATAATTTTTTTAAAAGAAGGAAAAAAAGAATCCTTTATAACATAGGAAAAATAATAGTACCTACTTTATGGGGTTGCTGCAAATATTACAGTGCTTAGAAAACTGTAACATGTATTTGATATAATATAAAACTTCACAGACTATTATTAGCAGAAAATAATAAATCACTACTTCCTAAAAATGATTATAAAACACTGAGTCAATTTAGGTAAACTTTTTTTTTTTTAACTATAGGATTTCTCGTGGGTATCTGGCAGTACATCCTTGTAGGATACATCCCAAAGACAAAAAGAACTACAAAAACAAAAATTTTAACTACATTAAATAGTATTAGTAATAACAGCTTATGTGTAGTATAAATCTTCAATACGGTACAAGGAATGCAATGCTTCCCAAAGTTGAGTGGCCACAAAATAGTTTTTCATGAAGTGTCTTAGAGAAGCAGTGTTCCATGAAAAATAGGACCTTAAACTACAAATTTATTCCCCAGCAATATGAATACAATTTGGCTCTGTAAAAATTGTGCTATTACTTCGTGAGAACATTAATGTGTTTCTCTATGTACAAAGGTCTACCTACAAAAGGAACAATGAGAAGGTCTCAAGTAGGCCAAGAAATATTTGCAATCACTGGAGATAACGTACTGAGATAATTTTCACAATAATGTAAGTCACAAAAGAGAAATGACATTGTTATCCTGGTAACTATTACATCATTCCCAGCATCTAGAAAAATCCGTGGGTACAAACTAGTCAATAAAAACAAACTATAAGACATAAAACTCATCTATAAAACTTTCCCACTAAGACAACCACAATACAGAAATAGTGAAGATTAAAAAACCTTTTTCTTTAATATGGATATGAAAATGATGATAACGTTTGTAATTATCATTGTCAAGTAGACAAGGAATACAAATGTTACTCTCCAAGATTTTTACCTTAGTTCTGAGAGTTCTGGAAAGGAATCAGGGACGTCTGGCATCTTGTAACCAAAACCATTTTGGCTTATCTAAAGAGAGTTTGAAATGGTATTAAATTTTAGCCTTCTTTTTGATTGCTCCTATTTACTTATAATTTTTAATGTACCACATCTTATAATTATCACCTTCATCTTTGCACTTTCCATTGTTATTTCCCCCCCCCACCTCTGGTTTGTTTTTTTTTTTTTAAGTTTATTTATTTTGAGAGAGAGAAAGAATGTGGGCAGGGGGAAGTGAGGGGCAGAGAGAGGGCAAGAGAGAATCCCCAAGCAGGCTCTGGTGCTGTCAGCAGAGGACCCAATACAGGGCTCGAATTCATGAACTGGGAGACTGTGATCTGAGCCAAAGTTGGACTTTTAACCGACTGAGTCACCCAGGTGCCTTCCCCTTCTTTATTTTTTTTTCCAGTGTACTTGACATACATAGGGTTAATTTTTTTTTTTTTTTTTTTTTTTTTGGTGGGGATCATGTGAGTACCTGTGTTAGCTCTTTCCTGGACAAATATATGACTGTTTAAATAAAACTCTTAACTGTATACATGACAAGTATAGAGAATTATCTGTGGATTTCTCTGATCCATAAAAATACATTTGTCTCATGTGAAAGATACTGAATATGAACAAAATTATATTTTAGTAACTTAGGGATTTGGCAAATGGTAAATTTAGTAAATTTTAGTAAATTTATTAATTGGCAAAAGCCTAAATAGTTGCATAACTAAGTTCCACAAGACAGTAGGGGAGATAACAGATAATCCACTATTTATATAAAAATAACTTTATTTTTTTAAATACAGTTTATTATCAAGTTGGTTTCCATATAACACCCAGTGCTCATCCCAACAAATGCCCTCCTCCATGCCCATCACCCATTTTCCCCTCTCCCCCCAAAATAACTTTTTAAAATTGAGGACCCTTAGAAATTCTCTTGCAATTTTGTTTATGCTAATTATAATAATTTTCATCTTAATCATATTTGTTCATAATATTCATTAATATAATGATGAAAGGTATTAGAAAAACAAAGTCCACTTGGGTCCATATTCTTAATTATTTACAAACACTGTAACTAATACAGTTGGATATAATAAGGTTTTACTATTTGAGTATTACTATGGGTGATACTCTCTGAAGGTTAAAAGGAAGGTTTTTAAATTATTTTATATGTTTTATTCACATAGTTTCTCAGTAACATCCCATATGGTGTCAGTTAACCACTTAATTTCAGAGGATACAAGTTTTTAACCCAGTGAGACACCTGAAGCCCCTGAGCAAGCAGACAGATTCTCCGCAGTCTGAGACTTCTATGTCTTCCATGATCACTTCTCGTGCCTTTATGTCCATTTCCTCTGTGTCAGCCAGAGAAATCTCTTAAAGGCAGTTTCACAAAAATGCAATTTGGTTTATGCCTCCATGACTTTGTCAATACTATTGCCTCTTCACAGAAAACTTTTTATAACCCCTTTCATACTGCCAAATTAACTGCCCTATCAAAATCTAGCTTCAAACATTAACAAATAAGTCCATTTATCTGTCTCATTTTAATTGAGCACCTACTAAATGCATCAGTGTGGTCTGAGGCACTAAGGACAAAGTGGTGAAAAAGCAGAAACACATTTTTCATATAGGCATTGCTTCTAGTTCCACCTCAGGTGCTACGAGTACTGTGTCTTCACCATAATTCCAGACTATCTCTTCTACTCTACTAGAAGTTTCATATTTGCAATTATTTGATAATTTGCTGGTAACTTCTGAGTTTGTTATTTGCGTTGAAAATGTGACTTAATCTTTTTCTCTTTTGTGCCTTACTCAAAAGCTGCTACAAGAAGGCATATGTAAGTATGTGTTGATTGGATGATTTCAACAAAACGTAGGAAACTGAAGATACCCACCGGTGCCGAAGTGTCTGTGGTGGGAACAGGTAACGGCAGATGTGAAAGGACGCCGCAAGAAGGAGCAGCGGGTTTGGCTGTTGCGTAACTTGCGGTTGAAGAAGACATAGTGTCCGCAGCAGACAAAGAAGTGATGGTCCTGTTAGCTTCTTGCGGCGGATATGGAGGAAGAAATGGAAAACCCTGAGATGCATAAGGAGGCATCCCACTTGGATTACTGTACAGGCTAAAAAGAAAGACAGAAAAAACATTAGATTAGACTTTGGGGTAAGCCTTTAAAATTCTCCCCAAGTGGTTCTAAAGAACAATGGCCATGCAGCAGAGATAGAGTCTTGTTACTCTGACACCACCCCAATAGAAGGGTGGTTTCCATAAAAAAGAAAAATGTTTTAGGAAGTAACAATTCAACCAGTCAGAGAAGTAAAGACAGGCTCTTTCTGAGTCTTGAGCATTCCGTTAGCATTCATCACTACCCTCGTAAGAAGAACAGAGGACATTTATCCAGAAAATGAATTCAAGACAGGTTGCTTGAATAGCAGCTCTCACTTTATCTAGAAAAATATGACGGTCATGACTGATTTTCGCCAAGATTTTAAAGGAAAATAGTTAACTGCATAGAATAACTGCTAAAAATGCTAAAATAAAATTAACTCATTTTATTATGCTTCACAGATACTGTATCTTTTTTAAAAAATCAAGGGTTTGTGACAACCATACATCAAGCAAGTCTAACAGCACCATTTTTCTAACAGTAGCTGCTCATTTTGTATTTTGGTATCACACTTTGGTGATCCTTGCAATATTTCAAACTTTTCCATTATTATTATTTTTGTTATGGTGACCTGTGATCAGTAATCTCTGATGTTACTATGGTAACTGTTCTGGGTTGCCACGATGTACACCCGTATCGTATAAGACAACGACTTAGCTGACAAATGTGTGTGTTCTGACTGCTCCCCTAACAGGCTGGTCCCCATCTGTGTCCCTCTTCCCTGAGATCTAATATTGAAATTAGGACAATGGCCTCTTACAATAGCCTTTTAAGGGTTCAAATGAGAGTCATAGGTATCTTACTTAAAATCAAAACCTAGAAATGATTGAGCTTAGTGAGGAAGGTCTATCAAAAGCCCAGACAGGCAAAAAGCTAGGCCTCTTGGGCCAAACAGCCAACTTGTGAATGGAAAGGAAAGGTTCTTGACAGAAATTAGAAGTGCAACTCCAGGGAACACATGAATGAAAAGAAAATGAAACAGAACTAACGTAGACATGGAGAAAATGTTAATGGTATACAAAAGACCAAAGCAGCCAGAACATTCCCTGAGCCAAAGCCTAACCCAGAGCAAGGCCCTAATGCTCTTCAGTTCTGTGAAGCCTGAGAGGTGAGGAAGCTCCATTAGAAAAGTGGACACTCGGCAGATTTGGGATCATGAGGTTTAAGGAAAGCAGCCTTCTCCGTAACAGAGAAATGCAGGGTGAAGCACGAAGTGCTGATGCAGAAGGTGCAGCAGGTTACCCAGAAGATCCAGCTAAGATAATTAATACAGATGGCTACACTAGAGAACGGATTTTCAGTGTAGACAAAATAGCTTTCTGTTGGAAGAAAATGCCATCTCTAACTTTCAGAGGTAGAGAAAAGAAGTTGATGCCTGGCTGCAAAGGTCCAGGCTGACTCTCTGGGGACTAATGCAGTGGGTAATTTTAAGTTGAAGTTGATCATTGAAAAAATCTTAGGGCCTTTGAAGAATCAGGCTGAATTTAGATAGAGAGTTAAGATGGAGGAGAAGTATGGAGACTTTGAGCTTTTCTCCTCCCTGAAACACAGATCAGCTCAATTTTGAACACCTAGGAAAGTAATCTGAGGATTAATGCAACAATCTGTGTAATTTGAGCCAGAGAACTTAGCAGGTACTTGGTGCAGAGATGTGAATTCGGGGAGAGAAAAACCGCAGAGCCACAGAGGGTAGGGAACCATAGGGCGGAGAGAGGACAGAGAAAGAGAAAGACGAAGAGTGCAGTGCATTGGGATCAAGGAAGACTGTACAAGAAATCTGTTCCCTAGCGTCACTGATGGGGAGAAAGACGGGGTCGATAGGGCCAGGATTCTACAAACAGTGAAGCAGAGTCTGAAAGTTCAGAGCTCAGGGCTTGACGGCGCTCTGGTAAGGAAGTAGAACAATCCCCAGGAGCAGGGAGCGGGGTCTGAGGGTTCTGTGCGCCACACAGGGAGAAGCAGTTCCCTTACTGGGAATGCGCTGGGTAGACGCCATAAGGTTTCCCTGAGGGCAACAGTCCCAGCAGACCCCAGAGTGCTGCCACATTTACTGATACTGGAACAGAGAAGCCAGAGTGCAGCAAAACCCGGCACTGGCAGTGTGTTGTGATTTACCGTAAACTCTGAGGCTCTCTTGCTGTGTGACTGGGCATATGTTTTCTGGGACAAGCTGGTTGGTACCTGCTTGATGAGCCTTTCCCTCCCCAAAATCAGCACAGGTCCAAGTAGGGAGGGTCTCTGAAGTGTGGGTTTTGAAACATAGTCCCATCTGAGATAAAACTCTAGAGGGAGACAGCGTGGACACAGACAAGGTAAAGGTGGAGAGTGGACAGAAGCCTGAAACAAAGGAGGGGGTGCTTGATTGTGTGTGTCTGTGAGGGCACAAAATGACCACGCCAGCGACTAAAGAGCTGGGTGAAGCCATTTCCGCCTTTATCGCGCAGGTATACGCACAGATGAGCTAAACAGCGCCGCCAAGTGGACACCAGAGCCATTACACCAAGTCCCGCCCATCTACACCCTCGGGCGCGCACCCGTCCCCCGCCCCCGCCAGAAGACCAGCACAAATCCCTTGTCTATCAACTGTTCCTTTTCTTTGTTTCTGTTTTTGCTTCTGTTTTCTTTTTTCTCTTTCATGGGTAAAGAGAAATAGTATTTTTTCCTTTTAAAAAAAATTTTGTCTTTATTTTGAGAGAGAGAGAGAGAGAGAGAGAGAGAGAGAGAGAGAAACAGAGTGAGTGGGTGAGGGGCAGAGGGAGAGGGAGACAGAATGTGAGGCACGCTCCAGGCTCTGGGCTGTCAGTACAGAGCCTGATGCGGGGCTTGAACCCATGAACCAACCGTAAGATCATGACCTAAACTGAAGTAGGACGCTTAACTGACTGAGCCACCCAGGGGCCCCAGAAATATTTTTTTCTTAAAAGTTTTTATCATACTTTATTTTATTCTATTTTATTTAAAAATTTTTAACTTTTTTCCCTTTTTGTCTTTTCTATCAAGCTTCTTTCAAAAAACAGACTGAAATGCACCTTGGATCTAGCTTTCTTGATTTCATTTTTTGTTTTGCTTTGTTTACAATTTTTTACTTTTTACTTTTTATTTTATTATTTTTCTTCCCCTAAAATGACAAGATAGAGGAATTCACCCCAAAAGAAAGAACAGGAAGAAATGACAGCCAGGGATGTAATCAACACAGATATAAGTAAGATGTCTGAACCAGAATTTTAAACCACGATTGTAATACTAGCTGGGGTTGACAGAAGCATAAAAGACATCAGAGAGTCCCTTTCTGCAGAGATAAAAGAACTAAAATCTAGTGAGGTCAAAATTAAAAATGCTATAACCAAGATGAAATCTTGAATGGATACAGTGACAGCAAGGATGTATGAGCAGAGTAGTGAATCACTGATATAGAAGATAAAATCAAAGAAAATAATGAAGCAAAAAAAGAGGTAAAATGGGCAAAAGATCTTAACATAGGACTTAGAGAACTCAATAACTTATTAAAAAAAAGAATAACATTTGTATCATAGGAGTCCCAGAAGATGGAGAGAAAAAGGGGCAGAAGGTGTATGTGAACAAACTATAGCAGAAAACCTTCCTAACCTAATACAGGGCACAGACCTCAAATTCCAAGAAGCACAGAGAATTCCCATTAGATTCAACAAGAACCGACCATCAACATGGCATATTTTAGTAAATTCACAACATACTTGTCAATTTAGATGCATTTTATTTTTCTTTCCTGATTGCCATTGCTAGGGTTTCTAATACTATGTTTATTGAATAAAACTAGTAACAGTGGACATCCTTGTTTTGTTCCTGATGGTAAGGGAAAAGTTCTGTTTTTTACCATTGAGTGTACTATTAGCTGTGGTCTTTTCATATATGGTCTTTATTATTTTGTGGTATGTGCTCTCTAAATCTACTTTGTGTAGAATTTTATCATAAATGGATGTTGTTTTGTCAATTCTTTTTTGCATCTACTGAAATGATCATATAATTTTCATCCTTTCTCTTAGTGATAGGAGGTACCACACTGATGGAATTTTAAATACCGAACTACCCTTACATCCCAGGAATAAATACCACTTGATTATGGTGAATGATTTTTTAAAATGTATTGCTGGATTTGGTTAGCTAGCAGTATTTTATTAAGGATTTTTGCATCTATGTTCTTTAGAGATACTGAACTGTAGTTCACTTTTTTTGTGGTGTCATTTTTCTGGTTTTCATAATGCTGGCCTCAGAATAAATTTAGAAGTTTTCCTTCCTCATGTATTTTGTGGAATAGTTTGAGGAGAATAGGTATTAGCACTTCTTCAAATGTTTTGCAGAATTTGCCTGTGAAGTCATCTGGTTCTAGACTTTTGTTTGTTGAGAGTTTTTTGATTAGTGATTCAATTTCCTTACTAGTAACTGATCTGTTCAAATTTTCTGTTTCTTTTTGGTTTCAGTTTTGGTAGGTTTTGTTTCTAGGAATTTATCCATTTCTTCTAGGTTGTCCAACTTGCTGGCAAATAATTTTTAATAATATTCTCTTAGAATTGTTCGTATTTCTGTTGTTATTCCTCTTCTCTCATTGTTATTGTGTTTATCCTTTTTCTTGATGAGTCTGGCTAGAGGTTTATCAATTTTATTGATTTTTTTTCCAAAGACCCAGCTCTTGGTCCTGGTTTCTTGATCTTTCCTATTGTTCTTTTATTTTGTTTTTTTAGTTTCTGTATTATTCACTTCTGTTCTAATCTTTATTATTTACTTCCTTCTCCTGGTTTTGGACTTTCATAGTCCTTTTTTTTTTTTTAGCTTCATTAAATACAATGTTGTTTGAGATTTTTCTTGCTTCATGCGGCAGTCTGTACTGCTATAATATTTCCTCTAAGAACCACTTTTGCTGCATCCTGAAGACTTTGGATTATTGTGTTTTGATTTTCATTTGTTTCCTGTAACTTTTAATTTCTTCTTTGATTTGCTGTTTGACCCATTCATTGTTTAGTAGCATGTTCTTCAACCTCCATGTATTTGTCCTCTTTCCAGATTTTTTTTTTTGCGGCTGATTTCTAGTTTCACAGCACTGTGGTCTGAAAAGATGCATGATATCAGTTCAATCTTTTTGAATTTGCTGAGACTTGTTTTGTGACCTAATACGTGATCTAGTCTAGAGAATGTTTCATGTGCACTTGAAAAGAATATGAATTCTCCTGTTTTAGGATGGAATGTATCTACTATGTCTGCTAAATTCATCTAGCCCAGTGTGTCATTTAAAGCCACACTGTGATTTTCCACAGATGATATGTCCACTGATTTAAGTGGGGTGTTAAGTCCCCTACTATTACTGTACTAGTACCATTTAGTTCCTTTATGTTTGTAGTTAACTGTTTTATGTATTTGGGTGCTTCCATGTTAGGTCCATAACTGTTTACAATTTTTATATCCTCTTGTTGGAAAGTCCCCTTTATTATGATATAGGACCCTTCTTTATCTCTTGTTAGTCTTTGTTTTAATGCCTATTTTGTCCAATATAAGTATTGCTACTCCAGCTTTCTTTTGACATCTATTTGCAAGATAAATGTTTCTCCATATCCTTTCAGTCTGTTGGTGTCTTTAGGGCTTAAATGAGACTTTTGTAGGCATGGTCTTATTTTTTTATCCATTCCGTCACCCTATGTTTCTTGAATGGAGTGTTTAGTCTATTTACATTCAAAGTAAGTATCAATATATATGTATTTATTGCTATTTTGTTGTTTTGTTGTTGTGTCTATAGTTTTTCTCTGACCCTTTCTTATGCTGTTTCCTGGTTTGCTGGGGTTTTTTAGGAATATACTTGGATTCCTTTATTTGTTTTTAATGTTTATTTATTTTGAGAAAGGGAGGAAAGGAGGGAGGAAGGGAGCAAGGGGCAGAGAGAGAAAGAATCCCAAGCAGGCTCCGTGCTGCCACCTTGAGGTCCAATGCAGGCCTCAGTCTCACCAACCAAGAGATCATGACCTGAGCTGAAATCAAGAGTCAAAGCTTAATGGACTGAGCCACCCAGGCACCCCATCTATTACTGGTTCTTAATTTGTGATTATACAAACCATGGATTTGTATGACATATTGTGGATATAGCAGTCTATATTAGGTTAATGGTTGCTCTCAACAACATGTTTTAGATATATGGTATTATATTTTACATCCTTTTGTGATCCCTTTAACTGATTTTTACAAATATACTTATTTTTCATACTATCATTTATGGTCTTTCTTTTCCACTCAAAGAGCCCCTTTTACTATTGTTTGTAGGGCTGGTTTAAGAGTCATGAATTCCCTTGGTTCTTGTTTGTCTGAGAAACTTCCTCCCCTACTATTCTGAATGACAGGCTTGCTGGATAGAGTATTCAAGGCTGCAGACTTTTCCCTTTTAGCACTTTGAATATATCATGCCACTCCTTTCTGGCCTGCAAAGTTTCTGCTGAAAAATCCACTGATAGTCTTATGGGTTTTCCCTAGTATGCAATGGTTTTCTTTTCTTTTGCTGATTTTAACCTTCTCTCTTTATTACTACCTTCTGCAGTATTAATTACTATGTCTTGGTATGGACCTCCTGAGTTGATTTTTAGAGGGGATCTCTGTGCTTCCTGGATCTGGATGTCTGTTTCCTTCCCCAGATTACGGAAGTTTTCAGCTATTATTTCTTCAAATAAATTTTCTGTCTCCCACCATCCCTTTTCTTCTGGAATCTCTACAATGTGAATGTTCTTAACTTGACAGAGTCATTGAGTTCCTTAAAAGAAGTTCTCATTGCATCAGTTTTTTTTTTTCCTCATTTGTTCAGATTGGTTACTTTCCATTACTCTCTTCCAGACCATTAATTCGTTCCTCTGCTTCATCCACCCTGTTATTTATTCCATTAAGTACATTTTTAATTTCATTTATTGTGCTCTTCATCTCTCAGTAGTTCTTTTTTTTTTTATCTCTGTTAAGGGTCTGGTGCCCTCTACTCTTCTCAAGGCCAGTAAGTATCTTTATGATCAATACTTCACATTCTCTATAATGCATATAACTCATATCTGTTTCACTTAGGTCTCCTGCTATGGTTTGGTCTTATTCTTTCATTTGGGACACATTTCTCTGTCTCTTCATTTTGTCTGACTCTCTATGTGCGAGGAAGGTCAGCTACATTTTGAGGTCCTGCAATGCCCTGCAGAGCAGTGCCCTCAATTCCTCAGGACTGGGCACTTCGGGGGAGGGAGTGCCTCTGTGTGTTGCGTGTGACCTATTGTATTCTTTCTGTTTTTCCCTTCAGCCCAGTTCTCTGCAGTGGCTTTCTTGGCCTGCTGTGGGTAGTGTTTGGTCTTATGGGGGTGGGGTGCATTGGTCTGCCTGCTGAGTAAGACCTGGAGCCTCTGCTGTGGCAACTGAGATGGCTAAGTGTATCTGCATAGAGTGCTTGGGCAGGACATACATTTTTAACATGTTTCCCCTCAGGCTTTTGCAGAACCTGCCAGCCGTCCCTTGCAGCAAGGACTGATGCCTTGCAAACGGCACGTATTGGGGTGCTGGCAAGGACTGTGCAGCTCTTCTGGGGGAGGGACCTCACAGTGCTGGGGACTGAAGCAAGCGTGACTGAGGAGGGTGGATCCAATGAAACAAGCGGCCGGCTTCGGCATGCATAAGCAAGTTACATAGCAAGGGTTGGTGCCACACTGGTTCCCACAGGTATGTTTAAGCAGAGGGGTTGAGGGGTAGGGGGATGCGTCTCTGAGATCCCTGTCTCTCTGGATAAACACTGTGATGAGTAAATCACTCTCCCTTCTGTGTACCCCAGGCATTTTTCAAATTGCTGATTCTATGCTGTTTCTGTTCAGGCTGTTTGGAGTGCTGCCTCTTTAAAGGCAGGAACTCAGCTTCCTAAGGTTCTCCCAGTTCTCCCAGGACAGAGCCACAGATTTTTACAATTTTAGGCTTTATGTCCCACTGGCTGTAAGGGACTGGGTACATTTTTGCATACAGGAGAGAAGTAATTCTTGTTGCCAGAAGAACTGTGGCTATTTGTATTTTTCAAAATGTCTACAGATGGATTTCTTGACCTTTGCCACTCTACCAAGAGATGGAGTCTATTCCTCTCTCCTTTGAACCTAGGTGGGACTTTGTGACTGACTCTAACTGCCAGATATAAGATTAAGTCAGCCTTCAGAGGATCACAATCTCTGGATTTCAAACCAAAACAGTTAATGCAAAAGATGACACAAAGACAAGCTATCTCTATTAGTCTCTAACCAAACTGCAGATTCACAGGGAAAATAGATGTCAAGGTTTGATGATGTGTAAAAATGATTTGAAAGGTATTTTTCAAAGCTGCTGAAAGATGTGGAAAATAAAAAAGATAAAATAACCAATGGAAACATTGAAGTAACTATTATCTCCAGAAAAAAGCAAAAGTTATATCATAAAAGAAATGTAATCATGACTAAGTACATGACTTAGCAACAGGCATTATTTACAGAATCAAATTAATGAAAATATCAAACATGAAATTTAAGTAAAAATCATGACATCACTGAAAAATTGTTAGGAACGTTTGTCAAAGACAAAGATAACTAAAACTCTCATCAACAATAACAGAAGGCTGATATACCTAAAATGAGAGAATCTAGCGATGTATGTTGGCATTATATTTACATTATTCAGGAAGATGAAGGTAAATATTGGAGAAGGAGCTAAGAGAAGAAAACACAGTTGCCTCTGAAAAATATAAATTTATCTGTGTAAAGGTGGGAATGTGGAAAAGAAAACTGCCTTTTAATATCATTTGAAATTTTAAACTATATTATGCTTACTTTGATAAAAATAAGTAAAAATAAATATATACACATGAGGTTTTTGTTACAAATATACTTACTATGGAAATGCTGTTGAAGAAGGAGCTAAAACTGGAGGATTCTTCCAAAACTCATCCAAAAGACTCTGAATAATTTTTCCAAGATCTGAGTGCATTGTGAACTGAAAGTAACAGTTAATACAGGAAGATTAAAACCACTTTCAGAATTAAGTCTTATTAGGATAATGCCGTCCTAAAATTTAATCTTAAATCCACTTCTGCAAGTCAAGAATTAAATGAAAATCAAAGGATATTGTGTCAAATGACCCTATTAGCAATCTACAACTTAACAATATTTTCCTATAGAGTCAATACCATAAATCAGGTTAAAAATCTATTTTAACCAATAATGGAGCTAAAATATTTCCACACTTTTAAAAGTAATTTTAAGGTTCAAAGATCAATACTGACAGTACATTTAAGTTATAGTCCCTCACATCAATCACTTATTTATGTATCCTAAGAACTTTGAGGCATATTTGAATTTATCCCCTCCTGACAACTATGGAAGATCTACTATGAACCAAAGTTCTAAGATCAACAGGTCCTCATCACAGAAAAACAAATAACCTTCAGATCAATATTATCTATTAGATACAGTGACTTTTTGGGGGGGAATATTATTGATTCTAAATGATTTTAAAAGCATTCTAGATTTCTAAATATACAGTAGAAAAATAATACACCTGTTATACTACTCTGAAATAAATTATACTATATACATACATTGTTTACTAGTGGAGAGGTAACATAGACCCCTTGTTTATCCATTAAGTGATGTCGTATTGGTGGATAAACACTGATCACTGGTTTTTCCTGAGGAAATTGTGGAGGGAGCAATCTGTTAAATGTAGAACAGATGAAAAACAAAAAGACACGCATTATATTATATAGTCATTAATTCTAAAACAAAGTTAGTTAAAAGCAAATTGAATTTTCATACTTTAATTTTGGATCTATTTTTCACAGTAATAAGTGCTCTTATGGTTGTTGACTGAAAATATACAAAAGGATCTACTTAGGCAACAAGATCATAAGGTAAGTCAATTCGGTAAAACCTTCTTAATGTAGAATATGGATACACTGAGGTATAGAATATTCTTCACACCACGTCAATTAGTTGCTTTCAAACACAATAAACCAGGCCACGCAAGATCTCAGGTAAAAGTCAGATCAGGTTATTTGTACAAGGTGAGCCACAGGAACCCAGTCTGGCTATTGGCTGGCCTACAGGTTCTGACCATATAATTTTCTTGTGGTTTTCCTAATTTTGAAATGCTGCCAAGAATTATTTCAGCATCTACCAAATTTTTAAAGAGTGAATAGATAAAAGCATAAGTACTACAATTAAAACACTGTAGCTGTCATCATTGTGCCCATTAACACATCTCTCCCAAGTCTGAGGTCAATCACATGGTTTCAAGTAAAGAACAGTAAATTCTCAAAAAAAAAAAAAAAAAAGGGTGAAAATCTTAACCTTTCTGAACTACCATGAACGGTATACCAGAAACTTAACATCAGAGACTGAAGTCTTACAACATGGGATTTTACTGGACATGGATACTGATTTCCAAATCTCTCAAACTCAGAAGAATATATCCGTTTAAATGGTCTCTCTGTTCCCCTATTGGCTCAGAAAAGTATTTATTTTGTAGTACTGTCACAAAGAAAACTGGGTGCTTCATGGCTTTTCCTACTAGAGCATCTGATGAGAGACAAAACTACTTCATTTATATAGTCAAACACATTAAACTAGTTTGGTAAAAAAAAAAAAAAAAAAAAGGGCAATGAATGGTCTCTGAAGTACAACCAATCTGTGTTTCTAATCTTGACCATGCTGTTCATTACCTGTGTGTCTGTAATTTCAAAAAGCTCCTATATTTCAAGATAACCCAGCATCATGCTTGGTACCATTATACATTGACACATTCATTCACTTACTCAACTAGGATGTAACAAGGCCTTTTCCGAGCTGGCATTATGCTAGGCAGTGAGAACATGAAGATGAATATACCATGGCTCCTGTCTCGGGTTAGGTGCTTCCTACCTCGCCCACACACCCACTCCAGCGCCCGGTCCCCTACTGCCATCTGAGATAGTAGTAACAATACTTTCATGCTAATGACTAATAATTGCACTTATGGTTAAATGGTAATTGAGCAATCATTCTGTCCAATCTTTTCTCTCACGACTATAATTTTTAACTTAGTTTTTTAAATCAAATCAAATTGAGCTTGAACTTTCTGGCTGCTGTAGTATATCTGTTGCTGAAAACTAGAATATTTTAACTTGTTTTTTATTTAAAGGTGAATATCTAATAGTTTTCCATACATGATCCCTTTGATTGTCCTAATCATTCTTTCTCTTTCAGCCTACCTCCAGCTAAGACTAAGTAGAAATCAACAATATAATTATAGTACTAAAGATTATTACATCTTTTTTTTCTGCACTTCTTTCTTCTTATATAGTTTTTTCTTACGGCAATATCATTATAATAATGTCTTTAAAAAAATTTTTTTTCATGAAATTGCATTAACTTTAGAAGTTATGGTTACCAGAAAGGGAAAGTTTTAAGTAAGTTTACTTTAAACAATTTACTGCTAATAACTAAGAAACAAAATAATGAAAAGATTTTTAAACATACTATTACATAAAAATACAGGATACAATTCTACTCACATATTAATGTTAATTGTCAAGTTGTTTACGGTGAATGGCAACCTGTATTCCACATCTTTCTGTATTTCAGCTATACTGTAGGAGAAAATTTGAGAAAAAAAATTTACCTGAAGTTATAAAACCATTAATGTTAAAAAGAATGTTAAATATTTTCAGAGTCTACTAAAACTATTAATTTTAATCACAGAATCTAGATAGCCAATATAACTTGTATCTTGAGGGAAAAATGATCACAGAAAGATTTATCAAATAAGCAGGCAAAATATTCTGAGATATCCAAGTGTGTGATTGGGAGGGTACAGTGCAGATGTGAGGTAAAATGGCCAAGAAAAACTCATATTAATGCTACATTGATTTACTATCACTTTATCTAATTCATCATTCATAGAAGCAACTGTTATCCCTCTGGTTAACACAGGTCAACAAGACACCTGGGTTCTGATTATAACTCTGCCACTACTCAGCTATTCAGACAGCTAGAAACGTCTGGGTCCTACTACCTTACACTTAACAGTCTAGATGAGATGTTTCCTACAGTCTCATGACAGAGACTGCTGGCCATTTTCCTAAAACAAATATCCTCCCCTTCTTCCTACGTAAGAGAAGTCTGATTTTATTTGAGTAGCAATGGTCTAGCCTTTTTTGGTACTAGTTGTTGCTATAGACTTAACTTCCAGCCAACAAAATAGACATAGGGAGGTTGTCGGGTAGAACTGCTAGGAAAGCAAGCATCTAAAAGAGGGAACAACAACAACAACAACAAAACTGGTAAGAGTCTATTTGCCCTTCACCTGATAGCTGCACTTCCAACAGCCATACTGGACCGTCAGTGACTGTGAGAATGGAAGTCATACACCACAGAGAGCTGAGCAGAAAGAATGAAGTAGTTAGGGTCTTTAATGACAATGAAATTGTCAAACTGAACTTCTTTTTTGTGAGAGGAAAAAGTTTTATCTTGTGTAAATGAGTATTTTGGGAGTCTTTGCTGGTAGCAGCTGAACAGAATTGCCAAATAATATAATTTCCTTATACTTTAACATTCTATACTTAGAATTAATTTATTATTAATTGGAGGGATACATAATTACAATTACAATCTAGCAACCAAATCTTTTGGAAGCCCACTTCAAACCCTAATGAACATTCATAGTATTTTCAAAGGGAAAAATGTTTAGTAGTACTAATGAGTTAAGGTTAAGAAGAACCTGAATATTCTTTTAAAAAAAATTTTTTTTAACATTTATTTATTTTTGAGAGACAGAGAGACACAGATCATGAGCAGGGAAGGGGCAGAGAGACAGACACACAGAATCGGAAGCAGGTTCCCAGCTCTGACCTAGCTGTCAGCACAGAGCCTGACGTGGGGCTCGAACCCATGAACTGTGAGATCATGACCTGGGCCGAAGTCAGACGCTCAACCGACTGAGCCATCCAGGCACCCCAAGAAGAACCTGAATATTCAAAAAGACACGAAACTTTTTCAAGCATTAATACTGCTAAAGGATCTAGCATTTTACTTTTTGTTCTTTTGATTGCTTCAACTAAAGCTCTGTATCTGACATCCTTTGGAATCGGGTAAACACTGAGAAGAAACAGCTGAGGAGACTCAAAAAGATTTTGGTATCAGGACTTACACAGTTTTATAGAGGTTCCCCTTTGGAGCTCAGGTCTGGACTACAGGATACTGACAACGTCCTCAGCTGCAGGAACACTATATACCCAATTAAATGGCTTCAGTTTTCTAGTCCTCTACTTTATTTTAGGACTCTAAGGTGTAACTGCTTCAAGGGAATGCTGGTCACGAAAGCATCCATTAGTTTTAAGCTAGTAGAGCATCTTCATAATGAAAAGCATGACCTTCAAAGTGAGGCTGCCTGGGTTCAAATTCTCTCTCTAAACCATTTCCTTGTAGGATCATATGCAAACTATTTAACCAAAACCTGACCTCTCTAATGGAAAACAGGGATGTTAAAAGTACCTATCTACCTAAAACATTTGTTAGATTAAATGAGAGAATACATGTAAAGCCCTCCACAAAATACCATAATTGTTCAATACATGTTAGCTATTATTAAATATGCATTTTGAACATGCATCACAGTTGGAACCTGTCTAAATTTAGAGTACCTAAGTTTTAAGTCACTTTTTCAGTGTATTTTTATAAAAAGTAAATTAATTTGATTAAAATGATGTTCACTTAACTCACTGGCTAGTTTAATTTTCATCGTTCCAATGATTAAAGGGTTGACATAAAGTTTTGACAAATTTCCTTCACAAATGAGGTGTAATAGGTAACTGAAAGCAATACTCGTAATATTAGTGAGAGCTGAACTATGATTATTAAATTCCAACACAAGTTGGTCATGGTGATTGTTGGAGTTCAGGACATACTACTGCAACATGTGGCACTTTGATGTCTTGATTATTTTCAGCCAAAGGAGTTTGAGAAAATAGCAGAAGCAGGAATGTTCCTCTAACCTGCTCCCCTCCCATCCTCCTTCCCTGAAACATCATAAAACCGTCCCTTAACCCATCATTCTCCTCCATTACTGGGCACTCGTCATCAAACCCAGCATAAAATACTCAGGTCTAACTATTTCTTTGGGTCTTCACTTCCTCATTAAATTTTCCACCTCATGTAAAACTTCTACTAAATAAGATTATATGCTTTTCCCCTGTTAATCTGGCAATTTAATTTTCAGACCTAGCCAGATATCCTGAGAGAGCTGAAGACACCGTTTTCGTCCGTGCACTAGCTGCCCTTGAGGGAAGTGAATGCACCAGCATGTGGAGGGCAGGGCAGAAACATTTCTCAGGGTAGTGAATGGGAAGATGTGTGCAACAGCAGGTAGAACATTCTCTTTTCCCTGCTTGTTCCGACCAACAGTTAGTAATATCTGTGTCTGGGTAACACGGTGAGGTGGCTGCTAAGGCAGAAGGGCATTAGGAAGGGGTTGACTTCCAGGTAGCCTCCATTTCCAAAAGACAAATATCAGCTTGTCCCATACGGGAGGAAAAATTCTCTTTTTATTCATCATCAGAGGCAGGTTATGATAAACAGAGTTCAAGATCCACCAGCAAGTCAACAAGAAATCTCAAATACAGAAACAAACACATCAAAGACATCTGAACAAAACAAAACCATGCAAGGCAGGCACCAAACTCAACAAGCCCCAAATACAAAGACTTGAGGAAACAACGTTAACTGAACAAACAGAAGACTCCAAATTTCTGTAATTTAATATCCTTAGAGTAACAAAAGAAAACAACACTTGCATTCACACACAACATAGTTGACATGAAAATGAAAAATTAAGAAACTGGAAATTTAAAATAAATAGCTCAAATAAATGGTTCAGTGCTCTGTTTGGAAAATGTTTCCTACTACATTCTCTTCTTGAAGAAAACTGATACATTTTCACATATTAAAGGCTTTGGGAAATTCTAAAGCAAATGGATTTTGTTTTCTCAATCTGTTTGACATGGAGCAAGAATTTCACAGAACTCTTTGAACAGCGTTCTGTGGAACACAGGATAATGAAAGAGGGTGCAAAGAGCTAGAGAAACACAGAAGAAAGCACCTAACCTATAAAAGGGTGGGGTGGTACGGTCTTCAGGGAAATAAAATAGTATCTGAATTGTAGTTAAAAGTCAAGTAAGAGTTAACATCTAGGAAAGAGAATCAGGGAAACAAAGTGGATACTGATACTCTACACAGAAGAAAACACCATGGGAAAAACTTCAGGTATGAAATAACACTGGGTCTCTAAGTCTTCATATCCTTTGTCATTAAAAATTTCACTAAAAAGAAAAAGAGAGGCCCAAAATGGAGACACTTAGGCCAAGTCACCACACTAGAGCTTAAACCTAACTGTAGCTTCAGCCTCCTCAGAAACTTGTCTTAAGCAGTCAGGAATTTTCTGAAGAGCACTAAATCAAGTGATCTGTTACATGCCCCCCACCTAATTAGACTCCCTACCCTTAACCCCTAAGGCAATGTGACCCTGCCTGGTACAATCCTTTCTTTTATTTTGCTAGTAACTTCTTTTCTCCTCCATCCTTCCTATAAAAGCCTTCCCTTTTGTACAACTACTGGGAGCTCCCCTTATTTGCCAGATGGGATACTGCCTAATTCATATATCATTTAGTGAAGCAAACTGAATCTTCAAAATTTACTTGGTTTTGAATTTGAGCTCGGACCTAACTGGTTTCCAGCACAGGGTTATCAAGTCAGTCTAGACAGACAAGAGGCTCTAAGAGAACTTCACACTTGGTTCAGTCTACAATCTCATATTGAAATCCCTTCCCCAGTTCCAGTCAGTCTGCAGTCCCCACTGACTAGCACTGGCTGGTTGGGTACTTTCCCCAATTTCCCCCAGTCTCCATTTATTAGAGTTTGCTGGTTAGCCTACATTAAGAACTGGTGGGGGCCACTGGCGCGGGTTGGTCTGGATCTTACTGAAGAGCCAGACTGGGCCTGATTTTAGCTGGACTAGGTCCAGTGTGAGGCCTCTGGTGTTATTTTAAATAATGGCTAATTGATAATGAAAGTCTCAGAAGCCAGAAATAAGGCCTCAAACACTGGTGGCCATGGGCCAAGCATTTAAGTTCAAATGCTATTAGAGCACTCACCACCTCAAGAAGACTTCTGGGATAGAATAATTTGGTCACATTAATGGGTTAGAGAACTGACACTAGGCCACCCACCAACCTCAAGCAATTTCTATGCAATGAGGTAAAACACCCCACAGTTCCCTATCCCATGGCATGTCTCTTTTAGTTATTAGTTTGACTCTGAGAAACTCATAGGCTTAGCTAAAAAGTGGGATCTTTTATATCTAAAGTTGACCAGGCCACCTTCTGGCATACACCTGCTTACTGTAGGTCTAAAAGCTGGTTTCTCAGAAATTGCAAATATTTAGTCAAATGGAAAGATCTTACTAAAACCAACCTAGAATTACAATAGCCATTATGGTAAATATTCCGGTTAGAGAAATAATTTAAGAAGTGCACTTGAAGAACACTTCAAAGTGTTCTCAAATAGAATGGGATACCTATTTTAATTGGTAGGCAGAATGTTTTAAAATTCCAAAGGTTTCAATTCACTGCAAAAGGACAATGAAAAAGAAAGGCCCCTAAAATAAGACTAACATATAAGACTGACATTAATTCCTAAGGCCCTCCTCTCTCCATTTGAATACTCTTTCTAGGAATGCTCTTTCTGAATTGCCTTTCCATTCTGAAGAGACTATTGGTTACTTTTTAAGATAAAGACCATTCCAGGATGCAAGGTCACTCCTGGTTAAAGGCCAAACTAAAGGCCAGACTTAAATAATTTCTTAAACCCATAGGCGATTCTCAAAAAATTCTGTGAATAAATTCCCTACAGAGCCCAGTACAGAGGAAAAAAAAAAATTCCCTTCCTTTCCAAACCCAGAACAATTGATTACAGATCCTTGTTCTCCCAGGGAGAGCTACTGCCCTCTTGATTGTTTCGTTCTACATCCAAAGAATTTGGCTTGGCTTTCAGCCTGCCTGGAGCACCCAGGTTCTAGATCTTGTAAAGACAGTATCTTTTGCGCCCTCTGAGGATGTGGCTAGGGTCCATGAAGTTGTTTAAAACTGCCACAAATATCAACTGTATGTCCTGGCTGAGATTTGACAAGACACTTGAAAGGATTTACTAACTCTCTGATCAGAAATTTGGCCAAATTAGAAGCTGATATTTAGAGCCTGAAAAGAACTTTTTTGTTTTTTTAAGGACTTCTCTAAGCTAAATGTACGCAGAAGAGGAGAAAAAACACTCAAACTTAAGGGGATGAGCATGAGTGTCCTTTGATATCATTTAGGTGGCAACCTAATTCTTTGAGGAATTAAAAACAGCTACACTTGTTTTATAAACATGTTACCACCTTATACCTGTTGGAAGAGCTAAAATCAAAAAGACAAGAAATAAGTACTGGTGAGGATGTGGTGAAAAAGGAACTTTCATGCACTGTTGAGAACATAATTGGTACAGCCATGGTGGGTATGGAGGTTCCCCCAAAAAGTAAAAACAGGAATCACATTTGATCCAATAATTCCACTACTGGGTATTTCCAAAGAAAACAAACACTAATGTGAAAAGACATATGCACCCTGGTTTACTGAAGCATTATTTATAGTAGTCAAAACACGGAAGCAATCTTAGTGTCCACTGACAGATGGATAAGGAAGATGTGGTACATGTATACAAGGGAATGTTACTCAGCCGTAAAAAAAAAAAAAAAAAAAAAAAAAGAAATCTTGCCATCTGAGACAACATGGACCAAGAGATTATTATGGTAAATGAAGTCAGATTGAGAAAGATAAATTTCGCATGATTTCATTTATATGTGGAATCTAAAAGGCAAATGAATTTAAAAAAAAAAAAGCAGAATAAGACCTTTAAATACCCAGAAATAATAGGAGCCAGATGGAGGGAGGGTGGGAGAATGGGTAAAATGCATGAAGAGGAGTGAAAGGCTTCCAGTTTTGGAATGACTAAGTCATGAGGATAAAAGACAATATTGTCGATGATATTATAATAGTGTTTTATGGTGACAGTTGGCAGCTACGCTTGTGGTGAGCATAGAATCAGGTATAGAGAGGCCGAATCATCATGTTGGAAACCTGAAGTTAATGTAACATTATGTGTTAACTACACTCAAAAAATGTTTTTAAAGTGTAAGCCTTCACACTTTCATACTATATTAAAATTTAGCCCTAAAATTAAGAAAACCTGAGATGCAGCTTTAAAAAAAAAAACAACTAGTGAATTTTGTGTTTTTGCATTTATATTCACGGTGTAAGGATGCAGGTTTGAGACAATAGAAGGGCACACATTGCCCAAGGCAAGAGGGACCACCCTTGTAATACCCTTAACATTCCTAAGGGCAGGTCTATTGCTTAAGGCTAGTTACACCCCATGTGAGGGTCCTGGGTCCTGGGTCTACTCTGTGATTGGTTAACACTCTAAATGTTGTAATTGGATAAACCTGTCAATAATAATTGGATTCCTGTAACTCC
>NC_043700.1:19819321-19919349 GCF_006229205.1 Suricata suricatta
GGCAAGAGGGACCACCCTTGTAATACCCTTAACATTCCTAAGGGCAGGTCTATTGCTTAAGGCTAGTTACACCCCATGTGAGGGTCCTGGGTCCTGGGTCTACTCTGTGATTGGTTAACACTCTAAATGTTGTAATTGGATAAACCTGTCAATAATAATTGGATTCCTGTAACTCCCCCTTCCCAAACTCATAAAAGCCTTGCCCCACCTTTGTTCGGGGCTCTCAGCATGGATCCACCACGCCTGTAAAGTCTGTGAGCCCGAGCTTAGGCCCTGGTGAGCCTAAACCCGTAATAAAGCCCTTTGCTTTTGCATGCGTGACTCGGTCTCCCTGGTGGTTTCTGGGTTTTGGGGACGATAAAGAAATCTTGGGTACAACAACAGCAGCAATTTAAAGCTATAAGCTTTAAGGTCTGCGCCTGTGTTTATGTGTAAATATGTGGTATTTCCTATCTCCAGATGGTAGTCTTACAATTAATTTGTAAATTCCATTGGCTTAAGGATCTATTTAATTGGTCTAAGGAAAATTAAGTGCTTATATAAGTCAAATTCTCAGAAATATAAGAGGAACCACTCAAATGTTTTTTGAGTTCTAGGATAATCTTCTAGTAAATTACAGACAGTTTAAATTCATTGGTTTAATTAAAACAGGCATATCTTTAGAGTTATCAACATTGAATATAATGAAGATAAACATTTTATTCTACCTGAATTACTAGCTTATGCTGTTGTAATCTGTCAGCAATAAAATTTAGAATGATGACTGACTGTCTCTAACATCTCATAAAGTTTGGGGTATAATCTAAACTTGATTGCTGGAGCAAATGATTTAGATGTTAAGTGGCATAAATGTTTACATATAAAATAATTATATTTTACGGTACATGTGTTTAAAAAGTTTTCCAAATCAATTTAGCTGGAAATTTTAGAAGTCTTGTTAAATTAAATTAAATGATGGAATGTACTGAATATTTAGATTATTTCTCAGTAAAACAAATACTGTTATTGAACATAGGCTTATCTACTTTTGGGTTTTTTTATAGAAAAACTAAAAGATATTTGGGTTTGTTAATTCTTCACTGAGAAACTGAAAAAAGAACATCTACAAATTATGAAGAGTTTATAATGTGTTAATCTAAAAAGGCTGGAATAATGTAGTTCACAATCACTTAGTTTTGACTAGAAATTAAGATTTCTAAGGGTTAAGAATTCTAATTAATGTTATTAAAGCTACTAGAAATAAGCAAAACATTTTTGTATGTAAACAATGTAAAATGGTTAGAGATGGTATAAGAAATGGAGATGCATTTTTTGTAGTGGGGAAAAGAAAGTAATTTTATCCTAAGGAGCTGGTTGTGTAAAGAGAATGAACAGGGCAAAATCTGAATGTGAAAAACAAAAAACTTGTAAAGTTTGTGAAAAAGGAATTTTTTTTTTTTTTGATACTGAGAGAGAGAATGAGAGGGGGAGGGGCAGAGAGAGAAGGAGACACAGAACTGGAGGCAGGCTCCAGGCTCTGAGCTAGCTGTCAGCACAGAGCCCGATGCGGGGCTCGAACCCACGACCGTGAGATCTGACCTGAGCCGAAGCCGGGGAGGCTCAACCGACTGAGCCACCCAGGCGCCCCGACAAAGGAATTTTTGGAAAGGAACTTTATGAGTGATAAGGCCTAAGATTAAGTAAAATGAGTAAGTTTTAATAGCAATAATAAGCTGATACAAAATTAGAATTTGGTTTTCTCTGTTAAAAGAACAAAGGTGGGTTTTTTTGGACTTTTGGTCTGCTTTTGATAACAGACTGTGACCATTTCTTTACCTTTTAAGTTTTATAATGATCTGTGATCCTATTTAGGCAAACTTTAAAATCCTTTTTTGATATTTTTGACAAAGTTCCCAAAACCAAATTCTAACTGAAGTCTCTTTTGACCTGTAAGAAATTTTGGAGTTCTTCCAGAAGTGTCCTTAGAACATTACAAAAAAAAAAAATTATTAAACTAATTAGGCTTCTTTGATATATTAAATTACATGGGAAGCATTATCAAGTAAGAATACTATGTCTTCCTTGTATTTGTAAAATTGTGACATGTGTGCATGAAGTTCATTTTGCTACTGTAAAAACTGGCCCCATGTTGCCAGACTTTTGCCACCCTACTGACCTGGTATCATGGCAAAAGTCTGCTCCTGAGTCAGAAATGAAGATGGGTCAACGATGGCTATGTTAAGTCAACAGCTGGGGCTATGGGAAACCAAAGTTGGCTGCTTGGTAGTTCCCAGCTCTCAGGCAACTCCCATTTTTCGGTTTTTACAGTCCTTGGTGCACTACAGTGCATTTAAGATGACTGACATTATATGAATCAATACTGGAAGGGAGACCTCTACCTGTCAGGTCCATAGTCTTGGAAAAACAATTTTTGTCCCAAATGGCCTCAGACCTCCTCTCTGGATCCTCTGCATACCTGCAATTGGACTTCATTCAACTGCCTGTTAGTGTGGATTATCAATATGTTCTTGTTATTGCACATACGTTTTCTGGATGGGTTGAATCCTTCCTCTGTTGCAAGGCTAATGCCCCACAGTGGCAAGGAAAAAAAGAACATATTTCCCAGTTAGGGTATACCTTCTACAATATCCAGTCAGTGATCAAGGCACCCATTTCACTGGATAAATTAGACAAGCCTTCATGAAAAGTCTGCAGAATTCTTGGAATTTTCACTATCTCTATCACCCTCAACAAGGCAAGGTCAAAAGAACTAATGAGATCCTTAAACTTAAAATTTCCAAACTTGAAACTACTGGACTTCCCTGACCTAAGGTACTGCCTTTGATCTTGTGGGCTACTCACAGTACCCCATTTGGAAAATAACCTCATTCCACACAAGACAGAGTCACTGGTAGACCAATGACCTATTGGTCTACAGCCTTCTGTTGATCCCTTGTCTCACGTTACTATGACCAACAACTTTAAGTCTCTAATGTCTTATGCTCAACCTGTCATTAACAGATTAAAATAAATTTCCCAGATCTGAATTCAATGGATCCTACTGGTCAGAGTATAGAGCCTGGTGACTGAGTATTCCAAAGCAACATCAGAGGAAGATAGAACTTAAGCCTTGTTGGAAGGATCCTTACTAAGTGCTCCTAACCAATGCTCCAGAACTTAGAGGTGCTGGAGACCTTAGAATCAAATGGACAAGGAATTAGCTGACACTGAGGTAGACTGCTTCTGCCCAAGACAACAAATCAAGACTTCATACTTTAATTAAACATGAAACCCTTTCTCTTTTTCATCTCCTTTATACTGGCATTTGCCTGCAAAGATAATACCCTCATCTGTATCTCCCTGGCTACTACTAAGAGGGGAGGCATGGGAGGGGGAAGGAGTTAAACCTCTGGAATTTACAGTAAACATTTATTTCAGTCTAGGAGAAAATCAAACTGTGCCCTTAACTTTTCACAAGCAAAATAAGACATTTCATTGGTTGACTCCCCTGAATTTACACTGTTGAGTTAGAAACGACCTACCAGGAGACTTTCAGGATTCACTGTTCACTCCTTTTGGCAGGTTCCTACCACCCTGGCTAGGAATAAATATAAATGATTATGATCAGGAGCTTCTTAATTCCTGAAACTGCAGAATCCATTGCTAAAGCAATAGCTGCCCAATTAAAACCCTTACATTCTCTCACCAAAGTTCTTCTCCCCCTTCCCAAAGTTCTTAATAGGATATTTCATGATTATCTTTTAACTGAGTAAGGAGGTTATCTGCTGCAGCCAATATCACCTGTTGTGTGTGGATTAATACTTCTGGGGAAGGTGAAACTCAAAATTATATAAAATCACTTCCTTAATTTCATTGTTCGAGAGACACTGCTTTGTGAAATATCCCCAGTGTTTTCCTTAGTCATTCCAAGTAAAATTCTTCCTTTTCCAGTCTTTCAGCTGTTTGTACCTTTTGACAATGCCCATAAGGTGAATCCAGTTTCAGGTTATAAAATATCAAGGTGTCAAGTAAAAAAGTCAAAACCTATAAATGTCACAAAAGGAACAACAAAAACTTCCTCAACTTCAAAGCTGGGAGAGACACCAATGCCTTAAATTTTAACCACAAGTCCTGGTTAAGCTGAGAATCTGATCAAAAAAGGGAATAATTGTTAAAGTAATCAACCTAATAAAACTCCTTGCCCTTCCGCCTAAGAGAAGGTGACCTTACATGAAACAATCCTTTCTTTTTGCTCCTCACTTCCTTGCCCCACTCTTCTTCCTATAAAAACCTTCCATTTTGTACAACTCCTTGGAGTTCTTCTCTACTTAACTTGCTAGATAGGATGCTGCCCAATTCATTAATTAAATAAAGCCAACTAGATCTTCACATTAAATGCAGTTGAATTTTGTTAACAGTCTGTTGACACTTTCTATCAGTCACATCACCATCTTCTGTTATGCCCAAGATTTCAATATCATCCCCCAAAACCAGAGACCGCCAGGGAGACCGAGTCACGCATGCAAAAGCAAAAAGCTTTATTACGGGTTTAGGGTGGCTGGGCCTAAACTCGGGCTCACAGACTTCACCAGCACAGTGGATCCGTGCTGAGAGCCCCGAACAAAGACAGGGTAGGGCTTTTATGAGTTTTGGGAAGGGGGAGTTACAGGATATTGTGACACAGGTACAGGGGTCCAATCATTATAGCATAACATCATTGGCAGTAACTTTAACCATACACATTGTCCAGAGTGTTTGTTACTTTTGGTGGGACCCAATCACAACATTCAGAGTGTTAACCAATTACAGAGTGGACCCAGGACCCTCACGTAGGTTAAGCAATAAGTGATTACCTATAGCTTCTATTTCTAGGCCTGCCCTTAGGAGTGTTAAGGGTGTTACAAGGGTGGTCCCTCCCACGTTGGGCAATGTGTGCCCTTTTATTGTCTAATGATTCTGAGAAACCAACACCTAGGCCCCCAAGGACTGAGGGGAAACTGGAAGCCTATCATGGAGTCAGTTTGATTCAGACCTGCGTCCTTATACTTCTTTGAAAACTAGGCATTAAGCTAAGACAGTTGGGCTTTTCTGGGCAAGATTTAGGAAACTACTGAAAGGAATACACGGGTCAAATGTGAATTTTAGAAAGATTATTCTGGTGGTCACGTGGAAGAAAAAGACTAGAACTGAAGTCAGAAAAATAGTTAGAACCCAGTGGTAGTAGGGCTGGACTGAGTGGAAACAGGATAACCAGGTTTTTGGCTTAAGTAGCAGAGAGTAGACAGCTGGGAAGGAGTTCTGGGGGAGGAAGGGAAGAGTAGATGCAGCTGGATTTAACTAGCAATGAAGAAAAAACTGGCTAATTTTTTAAAGCAGGAATGGACTGATGCTACTCAGGGGAAAATTAACTAGAAGTAGTACTTGAGCTGATATGATCTACTTAGGAAAATTTTTCTTAAACAATATTATGATTTATTATGTCATATACTCTACAATTTTAAGTTTTAATCATTGGTTATAAACGGACTATATCAGATTAACATATCAAATTAAGATTCACTTAATTATGGGACCGTTTGATGTACATAATTTTAAAGTTCATTGTAAGAGCTCAATGTCCCTTTATAGAGCCACAGAGTTGACATTTTAGATTTCTGTAGCTTCAATAGGCTATAGGGCACAGAAAATTCTTGTAGGATTTTTTATTGCAACAAGTTATTAAGTGATTTTCTTCCACAAGAAGTTTTAATCTCCAGTACTTATAAAAGATAAAGTACCCTCGTTTCCAGTACAACAGGGAGCAATTGTAAACTGGGAAATGGAGGCAGGAAAGCCCAGTAAAGGAGGCAGCTACTCTACAGCTCAAAGCAAATGTTGCTATGTGGAAGAAGGACTGTCAGATCTTCCAGATCTTTCTATTTTAAAAGAAAAGTTGGAGGGGGAAGCGGCTAGATAGGAAACCTCTAAACCTTCTATCTAGCTGCTTCAATTTTGTAGTGAACCTAAAAGTGCTCTAAATAAAGTCTTATTATTTTGAAAGTTAAAAGTTTGGGCATTTTAATAAAAAATCTCAAATTATAAATGCCAGCAATGGACCCATATTTCAAAAAATATGTAATACTGAAACAGATTAAAAACATATGCACATATCCTTTCCTTACAGATTAGTTGTGTTACTGAGTTCATGTATAAGTCCTTCTGAGTGAACTGTAAAATCTATTGAAAAAAATTATGGAATTTAGGTTTACTCAGAAACCCATGAATTTAGAGGAGAAAGTCTTATTAACTGTGAGCAAAAGGTTAAACTTAACAGTTCTAGGGTAAAAATCCATGCAGTAGCAGACTCTCCAAGGAAGTTATAAGGCTAAAGGTTTGGGCAATCAGAATAATGGTATCCAGGGATTGGCAACCAAAGAAAATTCCAAAATAATTTTCAAAGACTATGTAGATGGGCACCATTATTTTTAAGAAACAAAAATAAAATAACTGCCATTTACAGAGTACCTACTAGTTTCTTTACATGTATTCTATCTAAAAGCCTTCCACACAGGTACATTTCATTTGGGAGAAACCTATCCAAAATGGACTGGCGTACTGAATGGCAAGTCAGAAGTATTCCTGCCAGAGGCAAATGAGTTATAAGTGGGCTTGTGAAGGATCCACAAACAATAAGCTGGCAAGAAGCATGTAGGCTAAGACGCAAAGTTTCCATGCATATTGATTCTCTGCGGTGGAAAGAAGGAATAGAATTTGCCATAGGCTCAAGTTGTACCAGGTACTCTAATAAATGTTTATATAGTGACAATCTTTCATGACAGGAATCACAATTCCTGAGATTACAGATGGGAACTGGAGGCTCAGAGAAGTTGATTAATTTGCCAAAAGGCCACACTGCTATTGTGTGTCAGAGCCAAATTGGAATCCAAGTCAGTTTGATTACAAAGCTTTCATTCACCTAAGTCATGCTGCTCTTTCCAATGTCCAAATTCATTTTGTCTTTTATCTCTAAGAGAGTGCTCATATACAGGAACGTGAGGAACTAACAGACTTTCACAGTCGGGCAGGGCGATAAGAGATGGGGCCATTAATCCTCTTACTTCAGAGGTCCGAAGGCCTATTAAGGTTACGAGAGGATCCAATGCTGCAACACCGTTAATGATACAGCAGCGTCTCCTGATTTCCAGCTCAGAGTCTCTCTCATTAAGTCTATTCATGGAGTCTATTTGTCATGATAGAGGGAAAAAGAAAGAAAAAACCCCCCAATTCTGACAAACATAACTCCCAAATTGGATTTTCCTATTAAATATAAAATAAATATAGCACCAGAATTACCATGTAATTATCAAATGAATGCGTAAGTCTTCTCCTTGATAGACCTGATATCCCTTAGTAAAAGGTAATAAGGATTACTATCTGTATAACTTTGAATTTACATAGTTAATTACCATTCCCAACACAGCTCCAAATTATTGTTTTAGAGCTAAAGAAAGAAAATAAACTAGCTAATTAACTTAAATATTCTTAAGAAAGGAGAAACCAGGATAGTTAGAATAGTTAACTGTTAAGACCATCAGTTTTTAGTATGTTCTGATTGTAGTACAATGCAGGGCAATAATTAACAGCTTCACTCCTTAAGAATCTTTAAATACTGGGATTAGAGAGTATCACTTGGGATATTTTCAATTTCCAGTACTGTAACTGAAAACCCAGGTTGAAAGGGGCTTAAACAGTAACGGGTCATTAATCCTGAAGAAGAGTTAAGTCCAGAGGCCTCAAAGGTTCCAAAGCTGGTTACTGCAGCATCAAAGTATTTTCATGGGCATTCCATCTTTCTGCTCTACCCCATTCAGCAGTTAGCCTGTCTTCATGACCCAAGCAGTTTCAGATGTCCCACATAAGAGAGGAACTTCTGTTCAGACCTCTCTATTACTCACTCAGGAAACATTCTGAGCAGCTCCCCGGCAGCCTTCTCCAACTCCCAAGGAACAAGAATAGGTCAAGAGTCCCGCCTGCTTCCACAATAACTTGTAGGGTAAATGAATGGCTTAAATAATCATTATTTGCCTCCTGGAGTTAAAAGAGCACAGCCTCCCCTAAGTATGTGATCCTGCATACTGGGAAAGCAGATTAAAACTGTTGTTCTTTCAAGAAGTGTGGGGGGGCAGGGAGGGGTTAGGGTGAGAAACCAAGAGTTTCCCTTAGAGTGTGCTTCTCAAGGAAGCAGAAGAAACAACAGAGTTAAATTCTACACCTACCCACAAAGACAGGAATGTTGGTGGTAAACTGAATACTCTGATTAATGTAATTCAGAAAGTGGAATATATTACTTGGGCCTAGTCTACATAACTTCCAGTTTCCATTTTCATACCTGACAAATATGTTATTATGCTTTGGTTAAAACTTTTGTTTGTCATCTGTGACAGTTTCCCACTTGGCCTGCCTTACCAGTAAGATTAACATGAGGAAATACACATAAAATTCAGCTAACCTTTGGAAGAGGCCTGAGAAAGATGAGGTAAAAGTACCTAAAAAAGCAGTTTACATTCATTTAAGGAAGGGAATCAAACAGACTATTTCCTGAAATGGAATTTTTTTAATTTTAAGGAGTTAAAAAAGAAGGTAAGGGTTGGAAGGTGTAAGAAAGAACGGGGTTACTGCGAAGGGCAGAAGCTGGTACTTTCCTTGCTAGGAAAGAGCTGCTAACCTTATGTCTGAAGAAGGGATAGAGTATGAAACATTAGGGAAGTGGGCCGCATGCAACAAGATATTGATATTCATAATTTAAAAAGCTTTTGTTAATCATTAAAATATCATCTGAAATACTTTCAACGTTTGCAGAGAGCACCTTCGGATTCACCAATCACAGTGTCTTACTGCACAAAGATCTTTATAAGTTATACTAATAAATTTGGCTACTGAAGCAACATAGTGTCACACACTGCACTGACAGATCATTTTTACCAACTAGCTTTAAAATGTATGTCATGAGTTCAAATGGCAGATTTAACGAGAACAGAAGAATGACACTTTTTTTCTGGTATTGTTCTATTCCTTGAAAACTGGAAATGCAGGACCTACTCGTCTCCAAAATTATCCTAGTTTGTAAATGTGAAATATTTAAATAAAATGACACTACAAGTATTTTTTATTAAAGAACTTAAAACACGTAAGCCAATCCCAGAACCCCTTAGATGAGCAGTTATTTTTGAATGTCACCTTATTTGGGAGACCAGAAAAACACACAAGAAACTTCAGCTCAGTCAATTCCCTTATTTAACCCCCCTGAGCAGCAAGAGGCTTTAGAGTATTTAAAAATTTCAACTCCAATCTCAAAAGAATAAAAATGTCAGCTGTGAGAACACTCAACAGAACATCCTAAAGACTTTAAGCCAATTAATTCCAAAGGTGTGGCTCTAAAAAGTATTTTCGCAATAGGAGTACTAGTTCAGTATATAAACAATCTTCCAAGGTGATACTTTCTAAGAAGACAAGCTTTTATTATGTTTGTTCAAAATGAGGCAACTTAATTTATAAGCATACCTTCTAAGAGTAGCTCTTAGTTAATACAAAACACTAGAATAAGACTGATTTGGGGGAAAAAAGACTGACCTGTAAGAACTCTGTGAGAAAGCCACCACTGAAACAAATGGCATGCCACTCCTCTCTGTTCAATACCATACACGTTCCCCTTTTCAGAGTTCTGAACAAGCAGAACACTTGAGACAAAGAACCGAGAAACATCTGAAAAGTTCAATCAGCATCAGCCCTTAATTAAGACATACTAATTTTGCTGTAAATTTTTCTTTTAACAACATATTTAATTGAAAACGATTCTACATTGTAACTTACTGGCTTGGGAAAAATTATTAGAGTAACATAAAATGGCCCCTCATAGTTCATTCAGCAGGAATTAATTTTATTGTCTCACATTTTTTAAATGGCTGAAAAGTCCATTTACAGAAGACCTGGGGTTAGTTAATGTTGATATCTTTACATTAAGACATGTTGTGACAGTTTAGTAAATAAACCTGTGTAATTTATATAAAGAGGCAGTCCCAATTTTTGTAAACCGTTAGAGGCCACAAATATTTGCAATATAAAAGGCTGAGGTTTACAGTTAAAAACCTCTGAAATAATTTAAATTGCAACATACTTCTAACCTGACCATGCAGAAAATGACAAACTCATAGGAAGTCAACACATTAACATGAACATAAGGCCATTCCTGAGTGTGGGAGTAAGAATAATAAAGTGAGAGATGGAGAATGAGTTTGTCAAACTGGGGGAGGCTGTGGGAAGAGGGTAAATCTTAAAGACTTAAGACGATTGAGTTGGTCATTCCCAGCCGAAAAGAGCTCTCAAAACCTTTGGTTTCTCTTTCCTTTTGTTACAAGTTTGTTTTCCAAAAGTTTTACACTCTGAAACCGGAGATTACTCTTTCCGATTCTTTTTAGCCAAGTACAGTACTTTGACAATTCTGCCAACGCGGCAATCCGGTGGGCAAAGCGAAAGGCTCGTGAGGAGGCAGAGCAAAGAAGGATACTGGATATGGAACATAAGACAGATTACAGCCAGCAGCGATATGTCAGGAGGGATGAGCAAGTCGGAACTGGAAGGGCTCAGCCGTGGGGAGGCAAGAGGGAGCAAGAAAGGGTCCGGAAGGAAATCCTCAACACCGATCAGGGATGGGAGAGCAAGGGTGTGACCCAGGGCGAAAGAGGGGAGGTCAAAAGGAGGCAGCTGGCGGGCAGTAGGCCTGAGGAGTCCTAAGTGTGGCTAGGACCAGCCCACCCTCCCGCCCTACTTTCTCCTCCTGTCGGAGAGGCAGCGACCAGTCACCTGGAGTGTGAATTCCGGAGGGACTCTATGAGGCGCTGCTTCTGCTGCTGGAGGCTGGTGAGGCCACCGGGGGACCCAGCTGCGGAGGAGGACGCGCTCTTGGTCAGGGGAAAGAGCCAGCTCATCCTCCCCGGGGCCCCGGGCCCGAGGCCCTAGAAGGCTCTGGCCTGCTTCTCCCAGCTGCTCAAGCCGGCGGTTCCCCAGCGACAGGAGGAGCGGACCGAGACGCCCGAGTCCCGGCGCCGGGGGAAGGGGAGGGGGCCGCGTCCTCTCTACGCAAGCCCAGCTGAGGGGTCCTTGCGTCCTGGGCGAACCACTATGGCGGTGGGCAGCCAGGGAGAGGAAAGTAGCCGCCTGGGACAGGTAGCGCCACCTTCACGGTCCCGACACCCAAACCAAGCAGCCTGGCAGCCAGACGGCTCCGCGCTTCACCACCTCTGCTTCCGTCACCAGCGTGCTCCGCCCCCCCTGCGTGTCACGTCATCACCTAGCGCCCCCTCCAGGACGTGCGAGAAGCGACGGCGCAGCACGGCACGGCGCAGCCCCGGCTCCCCTTTCCCCCTTGCTGGGCGTGAGGTGTCTATGGGGCACCCGCTGCTGCCGCCGCTACCGCCACCGCCACCGCCGCTGGTTGCTGTCTCTATGGCGAGGAGGAGGAGGAGGAGCGCGAGCTCAGCGACACAAGTAGATCTTGCGTCTGCCGGGGGGAGGGGCGGGTTGGGGAAGTAGAAAGGGGGCGGGAACGATGAACCTGAGAGGGTGAGAGATGGCGCCAGCTGGAACGCGGCCGGCGAAGGAAAGAGCTAGGCGGCGGGTGGAGGGGGGCAGGGTAACGGGCTGAGGGTATGTCAAGGGGGTGGCGCGGGGTGATGACGCAAAGGCTTTGTACCTGGGGCTTCGACGTTGTTGGACGGAAATTGGGAGTGGAGGGCGGTGGCCTAGATCCTCAGCTCCTCGTATTTCTTCTCGCAACAGTTCTTTGGAGTCAGTCTGGCTCCAGTAAATGGTTATCAAGCACCCTCACCCTGGCCCTATGCCAGGGAAGAGAATTATCTATGACTTGAATGCCTCTGTGCTGGTCTCTCGTTTCTTTGGGAGGCTGCAGTACGGAGATTCTATCCAGTAATGAGAAGGCCTTTGGTGCCTCCTCTGGGCTTCTGGAATTGTAGAGAGAGAGGTGGAGAAAGCATTGTTAAGCTACAGGGTCTTTCTGAAGTCTGTGTATGTGTTTAGCGGAGGAGGAGGGTCATATATATAGGAGGGAGGGGGTCCCCTGGATCTTTGGTTTCTGTTCTTGGAGCCCTCGAGGTTACATTTGTGACTGAAGTGTTGGGGCGGGGGGAGGGGGTCATAATTCCCTTTGTTACCGTTGTTTGTTAGGATTTTTTCAAACTTGTGTGGTAAATTAAGGAGCATTTGTAATTTTCCTGCCCAAGAATCAAAATATTGGTCTGTACTCTTAGCATTGTGTACCATTATACTGTGTTTATGGACCAGAAAGGTGAGATGTGTGTTTGGTAACTAGGGAAAAAATGCTGGTAGTTTTTAGGAAATTAGAACCAATTTGAAATGCATACACCCTATTGCTTCCTGTCTTTTTCCTTCCTGCAGTTATGGACATTCAAATAGTTTCTGTGGCTGTTATTTTTCAGACAGAGCTTTCTTTTGTTTTCTTTGTTGTTGGTTTACTAAAAAGCCCCTTCCAATCTGACTCGAATAAATGTCAGTAAAGTAGACTTTGTAATCAGATCCGATTTTGAATGTTCTGTTAATGAGTAAAAGCCAACACTACCTTTTTCATAGTACATCTGATCTCGTCACATATAGATCAGTATTTAACTTTTCATTTTTTGTCCGGAGATGGATGTGGATGTCTTTCTAAAGTTCAATCCAAGGAGTGAGTTGAATTCAGAGCAGTCATCAATTAATGGAAAGTTTTTGAAAATGATTAGTATGTACACATAAGAAAATACTGTTTTTACTTAACATTGATATTAGAACCAGGAAACCAATGTTGCATCCCTTTTTTCTTTTCTTTTTTTTTTTTAACTGACTAGTTATGTGCTTTTAGACCAGTCATTTCCCAAACTGATTATCATATGAGTCAAGGACTTTCAATAAATAATCTTTTAGGTTTGCATCAACTCAATTATTCTATGATTCAGATTTCTGATATTGCTGGGTTTTATTTTGGTTTTATTTTGACAGGTACAAAAATAAAGGATAAAGTATTTTATGAAACAAACAAATCGTCAATCAAGTATAATATTTTGATGCTTGGCATCTAGACTTCTTGTGCCCTCACTATGCCAGCAGCAACTGTAGATCATAGCCAAAGAATTTGTGAAGTTTGGGCTTGCAACCTGGATGAAGAGATGAAGAAAATTCGTCAAGTTATCCGAAAATACAATTACGTTGCTATGGTATGCCTATGATCAAATCCTTAAAATATTTCTTTTAAAAGAGGAAGAGGGTTTTTTAAAGTCTTGAATTCAACCCATCTGGTTTATTCTTTAAGGGGTTTATTTAATTATAAAAAGAAGTTTTGTCCATGTCGTTCAAACAGAGATTAACAGGAACACATCTGCAGTGTGACAAATTGGGTTTATTACTCATTGTAGTGAGGGACAGTTCATACCACTGGAACATGGGACATTTGCGTAAGAGTGTTAGAAAAGACTTTTAGGATTTGGGCTTGTGTCAAGTGGTTTTAGGGATTAAGGAAGCAGGTCCTTGCTCTGAATTGGTTGCTGTTGGGAAGCTGGGAAAATTCCCTGACAGGGTATCTTAATAAGGCCATACTAGAATGAGGAAGACTAGAGTGAGACTAACTCTATAAAGAAGCAACGGTTACTTAAATTAGCCAAGGTAGAAGACTGATTGGTCTTGTGGTTTGGACAATGTTTATATTTTAGTCCGTGTTCAGTCACGATTACATAGTGGGCTTGTCTGATGTTGAAGTGTGAATCTGTTGATCTGCAGCAGAGCGGTGGAACCTAGCTGTGAGTACCTGGTCAGCTCCTAGCAACACAAGGGCCTACCTGGTAATACCAGCTGAGCACTGCCCCCGAAAGCTGGGGAGCTCCTGCATGCCTTTCTCAAAAAAAAAAAAAAAACCACTCAGATCTCCCAGTGAAATATTGATCTGCAGTTGTTTGTTGTTGTTTGAATCCTCATTGGAGTTGCATGAACACACTGTGTTGTTAAGCATCTCTGTTTTTGCATTTATTAATCAGTCGACCTAGACTGTTCAGTTATTTTGCTGCTTTACTGTACCTTGTACATCTGTTAGTTATTGTACCATTTTCTAGATTGTAAGTTCTGCAAAGCAGGGAGTTACTGTCTGAGTCATCCTTTCTCCCCCACAACACACCTAGCATAACATAGAGCATCCAGTAAAGGGGTTGTTGAGTTGGACTAAATTTAAAGAGGTTTTAATTTCTTTTACGGTTTCATAGGGATTTGATATTCAGATTTTTTCTTAGCTTTTCAGTTTGAATTTTAAAATTAAAGTGATGTATGATACTCTCCTTTTCTCGGTACTTTTAATGCAAATAAATAAATGCTTTTCTGTGGGTAGGGGCAGGTTGACTGGTAAGAATACAAATATTTGAGTGAACATAGACAACTTTCTGTTTAATAAATGTGTACTTACGCATACTTAGAATTGAAGGTTTCTTTTATCCCACAAAATAGAGACATGATAACATTCTACAGAAATATGTGGGTTTCATGCAATTTTTGATGGCATGCTTTTTTTCCCCTAGAGTATAGAGAGAGTAGTGTTGTAGTTCCAAGAAATGAAGAGGGTTTTGGTGTTTAGACAGACCTGGTCTGAGAGACATAATTGGAAAGTATGATGTGTTTTCCATTCTCATTAACCAGTTCTTCATTGATTTTAATGCTAGCATTCTATGGGCATAGTTTCACATAGCCCTTGAGAAACATGAATATATGATTTTTCCCCCTTGGGAATAGAGTACTTGGTTGCATTTCTCATTCATATCTTACACACAGTAATTTTTTACTGACATGATACTTAAAATAAGAAAAAGCTATTAAATTTGTAGAGTTTTATGGTTTTAAAATGTAATGCTTTTCATAGTTAAAAGGTAATTTGTTATTGATTATGAAAGTATAGAATATTGTAACAGTATTCTTTAACTTGTACCGAAAGTTATTTATTCGAACAATCTGTGGATTGTGGTTTTGAACATTTAGTAAATAATGAATCTTAAAACTATTTTACAGGACACCGAGTTTCCAGGTGTGGTTGCAAGACCTATTGGAGAATTCAGGAGCAATGCTGACTATCAGTACCAACTCTTGCGATGTAATGTAGACTTGTTAAAGATAATTCAGCTAGGACTGACATTTATGAATGAGCAAGGAGAATACCCTCCAGGAACTTCAACTTGGCAGTTTAATTTTAAATTTAATTTGACGTAAGTGAGAAATAAACATAACCCAGATTTTTTAGCTTAATTGTAGAAATTGCTTTCCCTCAAGTATGGTGAATGAAATGCTACCTGAATTCGGCTCTGTTATCCTATAAATGTTTAAAGCCTAAAATTCAAAAGATTAGGTTTCTTCTTATGGGACAAAAAAATTAGGGTAAAGATGACTTCATATTCAAATATTTTGAATTTTAGAGATGTTATTCAAAAATTATGACTACTTTTTTCAAATTTGGAAAACCTTGGATATTGAAAATACTTCTTGATAGAAAAATTTATATTAGTTTTGCTTTCAAACTATAAGCCTTTATTGTAGTAGTTATCCTTGTGAAGAGATTTTTATTATCGTCAAACTCCAGTTTATGAATAGATTACATGTCAAGGGTAGTAAGACATTTCTTGGAAACTTGGGTGCATTTTGCTGTCAAGTCAGTATTATATTAATAATTTTAGTCCCAGATCCCCGAAAAGGCCTCTCATAGCCTATTTATAGGAGGGATAATGGTATCCTTGAACTTGGTATTTCTTGAAGAAACAGTTCAGAAGCTGCAGTTCTCTTCCAGAATCTGAATTCTAACTCAGGACTTAGGTTAAAACTCAGTTTCTTTACTCGTAGTATTAGTAGTCTTGATAGTTTAGGGAAGTTTAGAGTGTTTTGGGGTAAGAGCAGATTTTTTACAAACTTAGTGTAAGGTGGGGAAATATTTAATACATTCTTACTAAGTTACAATACTGTGGTATCCTTCTATTTGACAGCCTGTACTGGTGCAATATGATGTATCTGGTTTAAAAACTAGTAAAAGAAGCTGTGGGACATTTAATGGTGGTGCCAGTGTAAGAGCCTTCTGTCCTCTGGACGATTCTGTGATAGTTAGCATGGAAGATCTAAAAGGGCAATGATTGTTAGAGTAGGGTCAGTGGGGTGCGGTGACTTCTAATGACATAAAGTTTAGCCTCACTCTGGTTTTACTTGGTTGGATTTCATAATGTATGCCAGAAGCTTCAAAGGGTAAAAAGTACTCCTGTCTATTTTAAACTGGTAAAAATCTTTTATAAGTACTAAAGAAAATAACTTTTTAAAGTTAGTTCTTAGCCATATCATTAGTTTCATGTTACTTTTTTCCCCCAGCTGATCATTAGGACCTTGTTTTTTAACTAAGATACTGGTGTGATGTAAATACATGAGTAGGAGGCGACCCATCCCTGTCTTCATTTTAGTTAAAATTGACATTTTCCTTTCCTAATATAACATCTTTATTATATTAACAACTGCCTTACTATCACAATCTTTGAAGGACTTTTTTTTCTTATACAGAGAGGGCTGTGTGTTATCAAGTTTTAGTACCATTTATACTAATGTTAATGTCTGAGAAGAAGTTTAAGGAGAAGGATTTGGTGAAACATGTTATTTAAGTAGAACTGATTAATTGGAAGATAAGCCTGGAACTGCCTAATGTGGAGCTAGAGTACCATTAATTGAATCTTGGATATTTTAAAGAAAGATGAAAATTGACTTTTTTATTGTGTCTAGGATGTGTCGGCAGCTGTGCCAGACACCAGGGATATAGTGTTGAGGAAAGCTGGACATGGTCTTTATAACTTGGCGTTCCTGTAACTTCATTTGCCAAAGTCTGAGAATTAAAAGTGTTAGATAATGATCATTATATGGAAATTCTCTCCAAACTGATTTTGGGGTTGATACGTAGATTGAAAACTGAAGTGGAATATTGATGAACTGTGCAGAAGAAAGCTTTCTCAATGGAGATGGGAATGAATTTCTAAGAAGTCATCAATTTGATGGTTGAGGTAATTCTTGGTATTTGAGAGAATTGTTTTAATAGTGTAGTAGGGTTATAGGAGATTGTGGGTTCACTGGTAACAGGAAACTGAGAATTCATTTAAGAAAAATGGCAGTGAAAAGGACAAATAGTACCGTAAGTAGACAGGACTGCAGAATCAAACAGGGTGGTTCTGACTTTGTCGGACAGCGCACGGGCATTTGAAGGCTAAAGGGCAGTGGTCGGGTACAGATGCGCGGGTCCTCATCGTGTCTTTCAGATAGCCTTTGCAGATTTTTGGAGCATCTTGTATGTTCTTGATTTGAGTTCATTAAATATTAGGTTTAGTAATCATCCATGTATTTGTGATAGTCTGTATTCTAGTTTGCCTTTGCTTGTGAGTTTTGGCGTAAACTTAAATATATGGCATGCATGTTTTAAAATGTAAAATACATGTTAAGCTAGGAATAGATTGAGGTTGGAAGGCATTTCCAAATTGTAGAATCTTTAATCTGCTGTGTTTAAAAATGTGAATTTGTGTAGGAGGTCAAGTTTATACTTGTAGATAATGCCAAAAAGTAGGGGCACCTGGCTGGCTCAGTCAGTAGAAGATGTGACTCTTGATCCTGGAGTCATGAGTTCAAGCCCCACGTTGAGCATGGAGCCTACTTTAAAAGAATGGTGAGAAGATATTTATTTACTGAATTTAACATACCTAATTAAGTTAGTTTCTGTTTTTAGGATATTATTTGAGATGAGTAACCTTGTATCTGTTTTTTGGGAAAAACTTTTTTTAGAGATTTGTACATAACTTTCATTCCTGTTCAGCTATTAAGACTGGGTATTTTGCCATCTTAAAGCTAAGTCGTTGATCAGTGTTAGGAGCAGTGACATTACTGTTCATTGTTGTTCTGAACAGACTGCTCTAGTCAGTAAGCCCTTCAGTTTCAGCAATCCTTAGAGTTATGACTCGACAACATTTTAACTACTTTTTTGAGATTGGCATATTTTAATATTTTTCTGCGTTTACTAGGATCTTTGAGGGTGGGGAATGATTTCAAAACTTGAAGTGGATACCCTAGGAAAGGGACAGTCTTGATCTGGAGAATTAAGTTATAATAACTATGAAGCTTTCCTTACCAGCAGGAAATTTCTTTATCCTGTTTTGAGATTTATTAGCCTATCTGTATGGAGTTCCCAGCTTTCTCTTCTAATGAGTCGGGCATTATAAAACATGAAATTGGTTCCAAATTATAAATTTTTATCCAAAGAAATGTAAAGGACAGTACATTAACTTAATCTGAATTCTGTGAATTATAGAGAAAAAGAAAAGAAAAATAATTTTTACACTTTTTTTGTTAACAAAACTTATTTGATCATCAAACATCTGAGGTACTTCCCCCAGATCTTTCTTCTGGAGACTGTGATTCAGTAGGTCTAGGTATAGGACCTGGAAATCCACATTCTTGGTAAGCTCTGGGTGACTGTTATTGGGCAAGTTTGGGGTAGTGCAACACTCGATTGTTGTCTTTCACTTATTTTTGATGTGGTGATATACATTAGACAAAATACACAACAACCGTTGCCCTCTTGAAGCTCACGTTCTGGTTGAGAGACAAAGCACTAAAGTAAAGGTGAAGTGAGCATATGGCCCCGAATAATGTGAGTCTAGGGAAAGAATCTGTTACGATTTTGGTTGGTTACAATTTGCTAAAGCATGCCTCTCCTTGCAGGCATCAGACGTTGATGAGTGTGGGATGTTAATTGTTTAAGGTACATATATATATATTTTAAAATTATTTTTTAAGCTTATTTATTCTGAGAGAGAGTGCACGTGTGAGTTCAGGAAGGGACAGAGAGAAGGAGAAAGAGAAGATCCCAAGCAGGCTCTGTGCTGTCAGCACAGAGCCTGACTCAGGGCTCAATCCCACAACCATGAGATCGTGACCTGAGTCGAAACCAAGAGTTGATTCTTGATTGATGGAGCCACCAAGGCTCCCCAGGGTACATGTTTTTAGTGTAAGAAGGCCAGTAATATCTGTTGTTTAATCAAAAAACTTGTGTTAGATTTATTCAGATAGGAATTTTGACATAAAGTTTGTGCTTCTCCTTTTTTAAATGTTTTAATGGTAGTTTTACTATTTTTTAAAAAATGTTTATGTTATGGTATAGTTCACATACAGTGTTATACTAACTGCAGGTGCATAGTGTAATGATCTGACAGTTCTCGACATTGTGCAGTGCTCTCAGTAAGTGTAGTTGCCATCTGTCATCTGCCCACGTTTTGTTTTGTTATTTTTCAAATAACATTTTTCAAACATTTAGAAGCAAACTGATTTCTGGAGAATAGACCATAAGAATACTTTTTCACCAAAGTGTAATGATATTGTTTAATCAGTTTTGTTAAAGCTTTTAATAGAATTTTCTTTTACTAAGTTGTGGAAGCCAGTATTCTTGCAACTAAAAAAGTAAATAAAAATTTAATGGGTAGTGCATGAGATACTTTTCATGTATTCTCCAAAACATAATACCTTTATTTTGATCCTTTTAACATTTTGGATACCTATGTGTTTGTGTTTAGAAATTAGAGATTTCTTTTTGGCTTAAGTAAAATCTTGAAGGATTGGTTTATATTTAGATTTCCTGGCTTGATTTCTGGAAGGTAGTTTTCTAGGATTAAGATTGTTGGAAGAAGAAATTGCTGTTACATAAAGTCTTTCATTTTAAATCTTTTATTGGTTGTTGGAGCCATTTGAATGGCTCATTACTGAGGGCAGTAATCTCCTTTAATTTGGACTATAGTTTTAACTCAGCCACATCAGATACTTTCCTCTTGGTCTCCTTTCTGGTGCTGCTGGGGGCATGGAGATGGACGTAGGCTCTCCCCCCTGTGGCTGCAGCTCCACCTGGCAGCAATAAAAAAGCTGCTGGGACTGAAAGCCCCTGAAAAGAATGTGCCTTTTATTTTGGGTGGTAGCCCCTGGTGAGTAAAAGACCTTTTCCCCCCCAACCTCAGTTAAATGTACTGAACTGGTGAAAGGCTAATGAAATTGAGCTGACAGTAAAAATAAAAATCTCGCTCTTAGACTCTTTCTGAATGATGCTTTACTGAATACTTTTCTAAAATAATAACCTTTACATTTAAATTGTATTTTGCTTCATATATGAGAAGCATTGGAATAATTGGACCCAAGCCAACTTTCTATTTTTTTCTTTCTGGCCCCACAGTTGTTATATATAAGTGGGAGGAAACCAGTTGTTTGAAGAATGGCAGTTTTGAAGGTTGTCTGTCTTTCTCTCCTGCCAGGGAGGACATGTATGCACAGGACTCCATAGAGCTACTGACAACATCTGGCATCCAGTTTAAAAAGCATGAGGAGGAAGGAATTGAGACCCAGTACTTTGCAGAACTTCTTATGACATCAGGAGTGGTGCTCTGCGAAGGGGTCAAATGGTTATCATTTCATAGGTAAAAAGATGGCACTGAAAATGGCATTCGTGTTTGCATTTCCTAGCTGCGTCACACCTGGCGTGGGTCACTGTTTCGGCAATTTCAGGCTTAGTTCTACAAGGAATTGGCCGCCATGTAGCAGTCTCCTCTTGTAAGAAGCTAATATTGGTCAACTTAAGGTTTATTTTAAAGATATGTGATTCATTTTTGCCTGTGAGTGACAGTATTGCATAGTGGAAAGAGCGAAGCTGGAAAAGTCGATTTTGGTTTAAATCCACCAGTGTTTTACTGGTGTAAAACTCGGAATCAGTGTTACTGAGAGTTATTTAACATTTCTGACCCTCAGAATGAAACCATTCCTGGGGCTCCTGGGTGCCTTAGTTCGTCGAGCATCAAACTTTGGCTCAGGTCATGATCTCATGGCCTGTGGGTTTGAGCCCTGTGTTGGGCTCTGTGCTGACAACTTCAGATTCTGTGTCTCCCTCTCTTTCTACCCCTTCCCCTGCTCATGCTCTTTCCTCTCAAAAATAAACATTAAAAAAATTAAAGAATGAAACCATTCATTAAAAAATATTTAATATCTGCCAGTGCCAAGCACAGTGATATAATATTTTAGGAATTAAGCTGTGAATAAACCAGAGTAAACTTATTCTCCTGCAGTTTATATTCTGGTGGGAGTTGGCAGTTTTTTTAATAATGAAATTTACATTGTGGTTTGTTAGACGTTGATAAGTGCTGTGAAGAAAAAAGCAAAGAGAATGCTGGGGGGGGTGGGTGTGGTGGCTTTTAATTTTTTTCAAATAGAGTGATTAGTAAGATATCACTTAAATAACTTGTTTTAATGATCAATAAATGGTCATTTTTAATTCTTTTTTATTATAAAACTGGATTGTTGAAGAGAATTTCTAGGAAGGGAATTTTCTAGGAAGTCTGTCATTTTGTACAGATTTCCAGGTAAGTCAGAATTTTGTTATCTAGGTGAACTAAATTAAATTGGAAGCCCAGGGACTAAAACTGGCCTTGGGAATGATTTTCTTTGACCTTTCGTTGTCTTTAAAAAGCATTGTTTTTTGGAGGTATTAATATTCTTAACATTGGGCTCATTTCACACATATTTTTAAAACGTCTGAGTTTCCTGTGTGCTTTAGAATTTCCAGCTCTGGTCTGTGTGGAATGATGATAGTGAAGGAGTATTTATATTGTAAACCCTGCTATCGTACTATGCAGTAATTTTTGAATTGGGGACATTGGACATACTAGTTGTTACCTGTCCTCTCTTCTTCTCCATTTAAGCCTCTACCACAGGAGACCAGACCCAAGTCTCTGTTAATTTGAGGACTGTTTTTTCAGGTCTTCTTTTTCTTTGCTTTCCTGGTCATGACTAGCAAGCTTCATCCTTGTTATGACCTATTCTTTCGTTCAAAAAGTACTCTGAGCAAATACTGTGTGCTAGGCACTGGGATATTAAAATGAACCGAAACACAAAGGGTTCATGTCTTCTTAGAGTGTGGAGTCTAAATTAGACTCTAGCATTTGTCAAGATTTTATTCTAAATGTCGTTAACTGTTTTCATATTCTAGCCTATTTCTAGGAGATCAAGACTTGTTTAAGAAATTTATAAATTCTAAATTTTAATATAATCTTTTACTAGCAGTGAGCTAATGCTGTATTGAATTATAGTTAGATAGCAGTTACTTCCTCGCCAATTACCAGAAATGTAAAGGGTTCTGCTCTTAGTATTCATTAATGGTCTTCAATGGTAAAACTTTTCTTCTTAAAATTAGAAGTAATTCTGAACATTAAATAGAAATTTTATTTGTATCACCCAAAAGATATGTTAATGGCATCTCTCATCAAATATTTACTGAGTTCCAACTATGTGAAATAAAAGATTTTTTAAGAGCTACTTTTAAAAATGTGATTCCTACAAGACTAGTGGAAAACACAATGCATTTATTGTGAAGGGTAGTACAAGAAAACAATTTGTGTAAGAAATCATGGGGAGCCAGCCTCTTCAGGGAAGGCATCCTGTAAGAGGCCCTTGAAGGAAAGTAGACGGGGAAAAGGCTGTGTAATTATGGCACGGGAATGTAGGGAAGTAGAAAGCTGTGGAAAAAGCTAAACAATTGAGATAGAAGATCTTGATTTGAAAGTGTGGGAGTTGGTATTTTATTCTCTGGATAACACTTCTCAGTGTTTACTACTTTTACTTCTTCCATCTGCAACATTTCCCTTATTAAATCTTGAGGAGTCACAATGAGATAGGAACAGAATTTTGAGGGAAGAGAATGTTGATGAGGTCATTTAAGGAAGTAAGATATTTATTTCATTAGGGAATTATTCTTTGGATTTTTAAGTATATGACCTCTTTATGTAAAATATGGGGAAGATTTGTAATATTTTTGCCAGTTCTGCTATGTTTGACCTTTTTAGCCAGACTTCCATTCTTCATTTTTCCAATTCCCTAGTTACTTAAATTTTTTGAGACATTCAGATCGTCAGATTATAATCTAGTGACTGCAGGCTCAGGATGCAAGTATTGATCTCTATATTGATACCTTTGAAAGTGATGTATTCTTATCACTGTTGGTAAGATGATGGCATTTTCTCATTATCATTATAAATGTATCTGTTTTCTCTATTCTCATGTGCGTTTTTTTATTTTTTTGGTTGATTCCTTTTTTGACTACAGTTATGAGTCACTTAAAATTTGTATCGGGGGAAGAATTATTTTTTCATCTGTGGTATTTATGTGCCTCTGTTCTGTATTTAACCCTTTTGTAGTGGTTATGACTTTGGCTATTTAATCAAAATCTTGACCAACTCTAACTTGCCTGAGGAAGAACTTGACTTCTTTGAGATCCTTCGATTATTCTTTCCTGTCATATATGATGTCAAGTACCTCATGAAGAGCTGCAAAAACCTCAAAGTAAGGCTTCGTGTGGCTTTATTTGTGATGCGCACACTGTTTAGACCGAGTGACTGACGAGTGAGATCCTAGCCTGGGGTGTTTTTAGCCATATTTTAAGTTTTGAAATGCAATTATACTATCTGGGCATTTGACTCTATTTCTTGCATAAGTTTATAGGAAACCCTTTTTCAGCGCTTCAGTATGTACTGACAGAGTAAGTTTTCAACAAAATTCAAACCACGAGGTAGCGTTTCATCACTGACAGATTGAAAGTCACAAGCCTGCATGAGAGTGTGAAGGCGAGGGAGCGCTCACGCGCAGAAGCACAGGCTCTCACGGCCGAGCAGATGCGCGTGCTCTGTCCAGGCCGCAGAAATCCGAGGTGGCCACCAACATGCAGGTGCTGCGGTCAGTCATGTGACAGAGTTTTCCCTTCAGCTTGGAGAGAAATCATTTTGTTGCATCTAGTCACAGGATCCTGTTCCTAGGATTAATTTATGTGACTAAAAGGGTTTTTTTTTTTCTTCCTGGCCCAAAAGATGTCAAGTTGTTAGTGGTTAAGTGCTAGTAAATTGTAGGTCCTGTCTAGACAGGAACTTGCATTCTGTCCCTGCTGAATGTGTGTGTAATAATTTGCTACTTCTGAACATTAATTTCTTCCCAAAGGAGCATATCTTTAAGAAGTAGAAGCCCTTCAGCTTTGGAATGAACTCACCCATTGTGACATGGGCTCCTAAGGAGTAGAAGGGCTTTATTTTTTTTCAGGAAAGTTTGTATTTAAGCTGCAACTAAAAAGCACATTTCAGTAAATGGTGGCTTTGTAGAACCTAAGTGAAGGTTGATCACATTTTCTTACCAGGTTTTTAGAGGTACAGATAAAGTTAGACTTTAAGGAGATGGTAAAAACTTTCAGAGTTTTACTTTTAGCCAGAAAGAAACAAGTTAGGAGTTAAGTAAGGAAAACTTGCTTTTGACAAGTGAACTTAAAATCAGAAGAAAAGTAGCCTTTTTAAGAAAAATGACTTTCTCTAAGCACCTCTAAGAATTCTGTGCAGTGTGAAGAGACTTGTAGCTGTGACTCTAGTGAGCTTGCAGTAGGATAGCCTTAGTGCTGTAAGAACTCAGTCCACCCCTTGAAAGTATTACATGCTGGGAATCCATGGCCTAAATGTTCTAATCTGGCTTTGGAAATGCATTTTAAACTCTGACATACCCCTACAATGGCATTTTTCGGGAACAATCAAATTATTACTCGCTGTATATGATACTGGAAAAGTTCTAAGTATACCAGATAATTCTGAATAGGCCCTAAGTGAGCTGCTGTGTTAAATTTAGGTTAATGACAAAGGTGCTTTTTGACCTACAGTCACCCCTGCTGAATGACCCTACTCTGTTGCTCTCCTAAGCAGCTGCTAAGGATACCTAATCCTCGTGTTATTCTTAGCACGGAAGCAAGTGCTGTCTGTGCAGTGCACTCTTTCAAACTGTGAAGCAGAGGAGGGTTAGCAGAGAGGAATTTGTGCTGCTTTTGTTCTTTGACCTGCTCTTTCTCTCCTTAGTCCCCTGCTACTTTCCCGTTGTTCTGCTTCCCTCTCTTCCTTCCTCTGTATTTCTTCTCTTTTTTCTTTTTTTCTCTTCCTTCCTTTCACTCCGTTTTCTAAGCCTGGCAATACTAACATAACCAGACATTTAGCAGACCCTTCTAAGGACTTGTATTCTTTTAACAGCATGTTCTTCTTTTTAACAAAACCATAATTAAGCACTTAGTGAATTTTTAAGGATTTGGTTAGTCATAATAGCTTTGTTTTGTACAAATTATTTAGATGAAACTAGAGATTGGTAAGAAGGTTAAGAAAATTTGATAGGACCTGCTGATGGTCAGTTTACTGTTGATCGATGGATTGACTGTGAAGGTACTTAATAAATGTCCCCAGTATACTTGTCCCCTTGTATAGGATCTTCTCCCCTCATAGTTTAGGAAAGTTACTTCCCTGTCACATGCCTTAAAGCATATGATGGAGATAAATTTTCCCAATTAGGATCTCATTGCCTACTAACTCATAAGCTTCCCCCATACTCAACAAATACTTTCAGTTTTGTAATTCAGTCTTTTTCTAACCTTCATAAGGTCCAGCTTTACATGCTAAAGTCTTCATATTTTGGTCAGTGTCTAAGCGATGTAATTTGCGAATTTGGGTATCGTATGGTTTCTGTTGTGACAGGCAAGTTTTCTTTCTTCTAGGGTGGTTTACAGGAAGTTGCTGAGCAGTTAGAGCTGGAGCGGATAGGACCGCAGCATCAAGCAGGTTCTGACTCACTGCTCACAGGAATGGCCTTTTTCAAAATGAGAGAAGTATGAAGACATCAGTGCCTTTTTCTCAGTTGGTTGTTAGGTTGAGAACATTAAAAATCTTATGGCAAAAGTTTTTGGGCAATAAATGTTATTAAATGAAGTGTTATTAAATGAATTAGAGGTACCATGGAACTTGTGTCCACCATGCTTGAATGAAAATATTCAAAAATAAGTCCTCTTGAAATGTAGTTCAGAAGGAAATAAAAAATGCGTTCTTCATAGACTGGAAAATGAAACCATTTAAACTACCTTAGGAGTCATGAAGGTTCAGCCATCCTATTTCTTAGATGAGAAAACTGAAGCTAGAGGCTAGTGACTTTCATGCAGGGTCTCACACACAATACTAGTGGGCGAACGCCAGCATTCTTTCTGTAACCCCAGCAGTGCTGCTTCTGCCGAGTCCAGGGGTCTGTTCATTAGGTTTCCCCAGCATTGTCTTTTCTGGGAAAATCCCATTTGCTTATGCCGTTTTTCAGCATTTTGAGGATTAGTAGGGTAGTGCTTATATAGTGCTTTTAGTAGACCAACTCTTACAAGAGATTCTGAATTCTCAAGTGGTTAAGTAAATCTAAAATAGTTGTAGAATCAAAAACCATATCAAGCAGAGTCCTATAAGTGACAACAGGTAGAACTGAATTCCTCAGATAAAAGCTAGGTATGGAAGAGTGGAATTGAATGAACCCAAGTCTACTCCTAGCTTTTGTAAAGAAGTGATACATGCAGGTGTACCTCACTGTAAATTAAATGCAAAGAAAAGAAAGTTTTCCTTTTCACAAAATATAATTGTAGAATTCTTTTGAGTATATCCTCTTAGACACTAAAGAATTGACTAAGAAGTATCTGGAAATTTAAAACTTTTGTAGCAATGTATTAATAATAGAAAGCGTAATAGGTGTTTGCCACATACTGATTCAGAAGTGATTTGGAATGTCTTAATCGTGACAAGTAAATACTTTGTTTTGTATTCTTCCGAGTGCTACATTAGAGAATTAAAAACAACCTTTTGGATTTTCAGCTTTGCATTTTAGAAATACCTTAATGGTTCAATGAATGGTGGATTCCTTGCTACTAATTTGTTATCTATTTTTCTTGGCTTCTTCAAGAATAGTAACCTAGTGTGAATGTTCAGATTTTACTGTCCACACATGTTTAGGGTTTGACTGTTTTCAGCCAACTCAGCTTTGCATGTAGACTCAAGGCTACTTGCCTGGTGCCTAAACCCTTTCTCCCATCATTGGCTATATTCATTCATTTTCATTGTTAAATGTTAAATTAATGGAATAAAAATGCCTGCCATTTTTCCCATGGTTACAAATTCTCATAAAATTGGTCTAAATATTAATAGGAAAGACACATTTATACATTTTTTTGGTAATCTTTTTCTTTGGTTTCTTTTGAGCTCTCTACTGCTTGAGAACATTAGTCTTACTCATTGAATTTGAAATGTGTGGCCTCAAAAAGGAGCACCATAGAAAAGAGCTGTCATTTTAGTTAATGAACAGTCAGTACTTACATTGCTGAAGTATAAGTTACCACTGGTACCTTTTGGTTAAAATTATCTTTTTTTTTTCCCCCCAAAATTCCTTTTTAGATGTTCTTTGAAGATCATATTGATGATGCCAAATATTGTGGTCATTTGTATGGCCTTGGTTCTGGTTCATCCTATGTACAGAATGGCACAGGGAATGCATATGAAGAGGAAGCCAACAAGCAGTCATGACATGAAATAGTCCTTTTATTTTTATCTGAGCTACACACAAGCTTGTATATAGGTTTTATCTCTGGTTGAATCCCTTGAACAATAGATAATACTATTTTTTTTTCTTTCATAGCCCATTTTATTTTCTGCCTTTCAGTACTAGTATGACCATTCCTATCTCAGATCTTAATAAATAGAAAAGCATTCAGGTTAAATTTGGCCTTAATATCCTTGTTAGCAGGCATGTGTGACAGAGAGTGGGGAAGGCTGCATCATACTGCGTGTTTTGATAAACTTTACCTGCTTGGGCTTGGTTTGTTTCTCCCCTTTCCTAAATTAACTAGCACTGACTGTAATTTATTTCCCTGTTTCATGTCTCCCTTCCATTCTACAGGAGTTTTAGCTATTTGAGATTGTGGACCATCAATTTTGCACTTTAGAGAGTGATTCTGACTCAAATCCTCTGTTTTATCAGCAATTTTGGCTTTTCTTGGTCTTAGCTGGAAAAATGACCATCTGCCAATCTTATACAGTATTTACTTGTTTTTGACCCATGGAAGTAGCACATGCATTGTGCAAACGGTTGATTCAGCAACACTTCAAAAAAAAAAGACAAAAGACTACTGAGGAGCTAGTGACTGCGGTTTCTGTACGTAGTGTTTAATCTTCCAAGCACATCTCGCGTCTGTCAGGTTCTCATTGGCATGTGTAGGCTGCTCGCACTGAAGTTCTCAAAACCAGCTTTACACCCTTCAGGAACAGTCCCTCGCGATTGGATATTTAGTGGCTGCCAGGAAACTGGTACCAAGATATTGAAGCTGCAGTTTTTTTGTGATAGCACACCTCCCTTTGGTCTGCTTTTTATTCTGTCACTGTTTACCCTTATTTCTAATTTTAAAAAGTTTTATAGCCATACTTAACTCTTGCTTTGTTGATTCCACAAACCAGTTTCTTTGAAGTCCAAAGATAGCAAGTCTTTAGGTATATTTTGTACCAGATTAAATTAGAAGACAAAAAATTGTGCTTTCATAGTTGTTACAAAGATAAATAATGGAGAGATTTGGTGGAAAACAACAAAATACAAAAATATATTCTATATATAGCCATATATATATGTAATATACATATGGTTTTATATATAGCTAATAAAGTTACCTGAGGAGTGTAATGCTTATTTTTTGTGTATATCTTTGCAATCTATTTTATATATATATTGACAAAAGAGACTGTGAAATATTTAGCCATGCAGAGTACGTGACCAGACCAGAGCATGTGTAGGAAGACATTTTGGTAATCATTAACCCTGAAATGAGAGACTGCAAGCTACGATGTGTGTTATCTACATTGCGACCAGTGATAGTAGAAACCCCCCAATGTTAGCCGCGCTGGTTGGTTTCCTTTGTACATTCTTTATTCATGATATTACAGTGCTGTAACTGGGCGGTCCTTTTTAAACAAAATGTTATTTGCAAAACAGAGGGTATTTGTTTTTAAAGCTTTTGTAAATAAAGGCTTTGGAAATGTTTTCTTATATATGTTGATGACTAGTAATTTTTAAAATTATTTGTGGGAATTTTTTTTGTTTTTTTGTCTTTAGTATGAGCACCTGAACACAACTCAGTAACTTTAACTGTAGCTAATTATTAGTCTCTTACTCGAGCCTTTTGCATTGCAACACTGTTGGCTTATTCTTTATGAATACCTCAACTAGATGTTAAGAATTTTTATCTCCTTTCTAAGAATGCATTTATTCTTATTCTGAAAGACAAAGTACATTTGGTATGACGTACTGTGGCTTCTTTTTAAAGCTGACCCAATACAGCAGATAATCTGATTGGTTTCTTATTTTGATCTTCACCTCCTTAAAAAAAGAGGAATTACACAGATTCCCTTTTGAATAGCCACATAGTTGCTGAATTTCATAGTTTGTATCAATTTTGCTTATTGTCTCTCAGATACTAATATTTTATAAGTTCTGTAAGAGGAACATTATGACCTGTGCTAAATCTAGCTTTTGGATAGAAGATATTTGGCTGATAGTTTTCTAATATTCTTGAGCCATTAATTCTAGACTCCTCACACTCTTAATTCTGCTGGAGCAGGTCAGCCTGCTGTGGCCTTCAGGCCCAAAGGGGCCTGCAGCCTGTTTTTTTATGGGCAGTGAGAGGAGAATGGTTTTTACAGTTTTAAAATGGTTGGGGGAAAAAAAACAAAAGATTAACACTACTGACCTGTGAAAATTACATGAGGTTCAAATTTTAGTTTTATCAGAATGCGGCCACACTCCTCATTTCCGGATGGTCTCTGGCTACTTTGGCACTGGGGGGGGGGGGGTCGAAGAGCTGCTACAGAGACTGCCTGTGACATTCTCGTCATCTCCCCCTCCTTCGCCGCAAGCTGCAGAGCCAGCGGTGCGGCTCCGACGTGCCTCGTGTGTATGTGCCACATTGTATGATTTCCTGTTACCTGTTCATGTCCGTGGTGTCAAGACAAGAAACTGCACTTTGAACCGTCTGTGCCTCGAAGGCACACGAGTGTGGATTATTTTCCCATGTTACATGGTCAAATACTGGTTACTGCGCAGTGACCCTGTAGCTGCGCTAAAAACCACAATGGATGTTGACAGAACCGCACCACGCACTCTTCACAGCATACCCAACGACCGGGAAGCAACAGGATTACACACTGTAAAATGGAAGAGCTCATCACGTCATGATTTCTTCACAGAAGAAATGGAAATGAGACTACAACCGAAGTACGTATGACGGGCCCGTTTGTTGGTCAAAGCTTTTACTTTTTGAATGCAGTAGCCCAAAGAAATGTGTGTAGTGAAAATTCAGAAAATTCAGTGGCCTTTTGGGAAAATCAGTTGAAGAGTGAGGACACTGGGCACAACATCAACAGTTAATTATAAAATGACAAATGATTTTGATATTTTTCTTCGGTGCTTAGGTTGGATGCTCCAGTACTTTGCCCGCCATTATTCTTATATTTGAGAAAGCAATGCTACATGTAATGCGGCCATTCAAGCATTTGTTTCTTTTCTATGTGTGGAAATATAGGTGAAACGGTTTTCAAGGAAGTTGGGAAACCGCAAAGTTAGTGCAACCTGAAACTAAGATGTGACAGTAACTGTGAGACATGTAAACTTCTGCAAGGAACAGAAAAAGGGTTGTTAGCTGGTCAAATTTAAGACCTTGTGAAAATGTATAGCGCTCTGGTGTGGCAGGTACCCATTTCACTTCTGTTGTGCACCTCTGTTTCCTTTTTCCTAAACAAGAATAAACACTGTTTATTGTTAGCTGGTGTCTCAGACCAGTGCAAAGACGCTGTGAAAAGAGAGTAAACTACAAAAAGTCACAGTTGAGCTATACATACGTACACAGACTCTCCTCCAGCTGATGACAGCCATTCTGGGGCTCGTCCATATCCTCTCCTTGCCTAAGTATATTTTTTAAAGAACTTTAGAGCATGTTTGTTTGCATGTTACACTAAGATGAGTATGTAATTAAAGGTGATTTTTACTAATATTCACTTTTTAATTTTTCTTTTTTTTTTTTTAGTGTTTATTCATTTTTTCAGAGAGGGAGACATAGCATGAGAGGTGGGTGGGGCAGAGAGAAGGAGACACAGAATCTAAAGCAGGATCCAGGCTCTGAGCTGTCAGCACAGAGCCCGATGCGGGGCTCAAACTCACGAACCGTGAGATCATGACCTGAGCCGAAGCCTGGCACTTAACCGACTGAGCCACCCAGGCGCCCCTCATATTCACCTTTCACAATAAATGTTTGAATAAGTCATTTGAGATGTTTTTAATAACTAGACCTTAGGGGGCTATCCTCACTGACAGAAAGAGACATGGACTTTATCTCTGACAACAGACTTGCTTTCAGAGTTGAATAAAAAACAGAAGAACTGAAACTTTCTGTGACAATCAGTTTTAATTCAGCATCAACAGAATTCTACTTTGGAGCATTATTTTTTTCTCATTTTAGTGAAGCACCTTTATCTGTCAAACAAGAACTATTAAGTATTAATAAATTCAGATCAGGGGAACTCCTTACACTGGAAATCCTTCCCTGGAAGATGCAACATAAATGATGGTTTTTAATAAATCATAAAAACAGTCCCGTCCTCTCCGAGTACTGAGGAGCTCCTTCACACAGCGCAAGCCAGAGCTTGAAACCACTTCTCACAAGGCCGCCTTTGGCTTCCCTGGTACTCAGAAACGAGGCCGCTCAAAAGATGAGCCATCTTAACAGACATTTTTCCCCCAACTGTAAGCCGACAAATACCGAATACTGGCTACAAACAAGAACATCAAAGATCTCTCTGGGCTCTGTCCCCAGTTCTATTTTTGCTGTCACTTTTCTGCCATGAGAAAATGCCGCAAGTGATCTGCAGTTGTCTTTTGCCCAAACCATCATATTTGAACTTTTTACTGGTAGAAGAACAATTAAGGGATGAGCTCTTAGTAACCCGGAAGTGCTGCCGTAAAACATCCTCGGATGCACATCCTCTTTTTTTTGAGGATGGAAATACACTGAACATTAATGCCAGGGGACACATGTATTTCAAAAGAGGGAAAATCGGCTCGTTTATAACAGGACGGAGTAACAGGTGTTGCACAGGTTGTTTTCTTGAAGCTGAGTCACACGATTACTACCTTCAGTTTTTTAAGAACATGTTTTATAAATCCTTTGATTTCTCAAGAGATGATAGTTTACGTCAAACAGATGCTGTATTTCCCATACTTAGCAGCTGAAGTGAACACAGCGTACTCGTTTTACAGTCTGTTTCTAATTGTCCTCAGAAGCATTTTACTAATAAATCAGGATCTCATCCTGTCATCCACCTCTTCTCAAGAGACCTTTGTTACGGCCAGGTTGTAGGTCAGTTTTGTCTGTAGCAGCTCAGGGAGACCATTAGGAAAAGTGTATCTTGAAAGCAATTTCGATTGTCAGTGCAAAGGCAACTTCATATAGACAGCTAGGAATGGTGATCAACCAGACTTTATTATGGTACAACAGGAGTGAATTCATGGATAAGCACGGCCTTGAATGTCTCATCACTGTATGTAGCTGCAGTAAAGTTTTATCTTTGAAAATACAAACCCTCTTCACTGCACAGTGGCAAATAGTTAGCTAAAGTATATGAAGTATTTGCACAATATTTAAAAAAATTCTTAAAAATTTTATCTATATGGCAGAACTTCTAAAAACAGGAAAAAATCAAAATTATCAATTAGACTATCAGGACAGATGAAGTATAATGTCTTCAACTTTGTGCTGAGCAATTAAATTTTTTAAAGCAAACTGCTTAAAGTGTTTTTAAGGTACATTTTATAAATATGTACAAAAATGTAGGTCTATCTGATGCTTTATTCATTCAAGTAAACTTTATACTGCATATCTAATGAGATATGCCGTCATCTCTAAAAATTCTAACCACCGAGATTAAAAGCAAAACCCTTGAAAGATTATTTACGGTATGAAAACAAAAAAGGAACTACTGCAACTTAATGAAAAAAAATTTGTTGTAAAATTTTTTTTCGACTAATTCGAACGTGTATCAGCTCTTCATGGATAGCAGTAATTACACAAAAGACCTAAAGAGGGGAAACTTAACAGTACTCTAGCAAGGTAAGGAATAAAAACCCCACTTTTTTTCTTAGCTTCTATTTTGACAAGAAGGAACACTCACAAAATCCTGTCCACAAAAATGGCTATAGTACTGTGCTTTGAAAAAACCTGGCTGCATATATTTTTAATACATCACGTTATGCTGTTGCCCTTAAGACTCGTAGCAGTAGCTACAGGTTCCAACCTGGCACTTCAGGTAATAAAAAAATGACAACCAACAAATGCTTTGAAAGTAATAAGTAAAAATGCATCCTGTTGTCTGACAGTTCCTGAAACAGATTGTCAGATCAAAGTCTTTAGGTTTAAACAAAAAATCTGAAAGAGTGCCAGCCTGTTGTTCAAAGAATTGCACTCAAATCATCTAGAAAATGAGCTTGGCTGACATTGGTTCTTTCATGACCTCATTTAAATATAAGCCTTATGTGTTTAGAAAGAACAAGTAATTTCAAGGATCTTTTTACTCCATTATCCTCCGGTCTCCTGGTCTCCTCAGTGTTGTACTTTTGTCTAACTCAGATTTCGAAAAGTGTAATACCATTTTCTCTTTGATTAAATACTGGTTCCTTAATTGTGTACGTTTTAAAAGATAACCTGCTTTAAATTCTCAAAATCAGTACCAAAAACTGTTTAAGCTTATTCTAGTCCCTAACATTTACAAAACTTACACTCCACTCAAAAAAAGAATAAAACTTTTTCAAATAGTGCGTACAAGGCACAAGAGCTTCCTAGTGTATTTACTGAAGCCAAACGTTTTGGCATTAACAAACACACCACGTTAGTTTACCTTAAACTCCATTTTCGAACAGCACACCATTTAGTTCAGGTTGAACTAAATTTCTGAAAGTATAGGATTTGTTTTAGTGATTTGCATAATTAAGTATTTGAAGAACTATAAAGTTTAAGTGTCATACTTTTTGATGGGGGGCACAGAAATAACACAGACACCAATGGAGGATTAATCTATTGGCCCATTGGGAATGCTTAACAAACTCATTACTTTTGATCTGTTCAATAGAACAAATAACCTAAGAAACAGATTTTCAAAAAAGTCATACTTGTGAAAGAACATCATAAACTAATTATAATTGTTTTTACAGATTTTCCCCCAGTTTAAGAACATTGGAAGAGATGAAAAATGTATCTCGGATGTAATAGAAATGTATTAGTTGTGACAAAAAACTTTGCTAGCTCGTTGCTTATTAGTGAGCTCAGTCACTAATCACACTTCTTTTCCGTAGGGAACAAAGGCTAGAATTAAAGTCTGGCCAAAAAATGATGGCAGTCTTCAAGTGTAGGCCACTCAAAATTTGCAATGAATTCAGTCATTAGAGTTCACTCAGTCTGGGGCTAGATTCACAGCAGAGGGAAGACACAAGTCTGACAGGCCACCTCCACTTCGTAGGTAACTAACAGGTTTTATGAGTAAAGCTCTCATTATACTGTAATTTGAAATCTTCTAAATTTCAATACCTTAATAGTCTCAATTTCCTGAATCAAAATCAGATGATTAATGGGCTTTTTATGTGTATACATTGTACTAACCAAATATTTGGGCGAAAACCAGGCCATGAAATTATTCCAAGTTTTTATGATAGAAGATATTTTTGCCCTTGATTCATTAACCATAATTACCTTTAATATTTAACAGTACTTTCTGTTAGTTGAAACAATCTGTATACTGGATTTTTAAAAATGTGTGATATTTTAAGCAATGGCTGGGAGAGAACTAACCAATTCATATTCTGCATATCCAGCCACGGAGAAATGGGAACCACGGGCCCGTGGTGCCTTCCTGTGGGAAGCCTCTTCCATGCACCTGCTGCGCTGATGCCTTGAAATGAAACAGAGATCATGAAACTATTTTGTTAACTATAAAAAACAAAAAAGCTAATCAATCCATCCGCGTTTGTTGAACAGCGTCCCTTGCCCAGAACCCAGTGTTTTCTATGCTGGAGAACCCAGGGGTGTTCTCGAATACAGCCGTGCTTCTCAAGCTCTGGTGTGTGTGCAAGACCAGAGGACCTTGTCAAATGAGGGAGATGCAGACGCTGGTTCAGTAGGCACAGGGGTAGGTCTGAAATTAATACATCTCTACTGAGCTCCCAGGTGAGGCCGCTGCTGTCATTTGGGGGCCCTGATGCCAGCGGCAAGATCGCTAGTTCCGCGTTTGTCGGAGGCCAGGAGGAGCTCAGGAGTGCCAGCTGAGCTGGATGGGGATGTAGGAAAGTCATTCTGAAACCTCATGTGCACTGAAGCAAAGCATTTTTTTTCAAGTTTATTTATTTTTGAGAGAATGCCGGAGGGGCAGAGAGAGAGAGAGAGAGGGTGAGAGAGGATCCCAAGCAGGCTCCACACTGTCAGCGCGGAGCCTGACGCGGGGCTCAAACTCCCGACCTGTGAGAGCATAATCTGAGCTGGGATCTAGAGTCACTGAGCCACGCAGGCACCCTGAAGCACAGCATTTGTTCCTTTTCTAACAAGGAAGGTTGAAAAGGCTAAATTTTACTTACACATTACTGCTACTATGGGTCTAGGTACATAACAATCTACAAAGTATGACGAACTAATAAATGCTTTATAAAAAGCCCACAATTTATTAATGTACTTCAAAAAGAGAAGAAATGAAAATACCATTCAGAATATATAGTATCAGATAATACTGTTCAATATCATGTGCACTGAACAAATTGCAAGTCTGAGATGTAAAGCAGGAAAAACTTTTTAAAACTTTTTCAAAAACAATTTGGAGTATTAGCTACTTCAGGAAAATTCAAATTTTAAGAAACATTTAAATGTTCCTGGTTATGCTAATATGTAGAATACTTAACACATATGACCTCACAACAAATGGTAATTAGAATTAATGATTCAAAATACAGAAAAAACATCCTGTGAAACTTTATATGCACTATAGAACTAGTATAATATTTTATTTGTGGTATTACTTAGTAATTCAATAATTGTGTATTCATAATTACATTTTAAGAATTTCCTCCAGAGAGGCACCTGGATGGCTCAGTTGGCTAAATGTATGACCTTGGCTCAGGTCATGATCTCACAGCTCATGAATCTGAGCCCCGCATCAGGCTCTGTGCTGACAGCTCAGAGCCTGGAGCCTGCTTTGGATTCTGTGTCTCCCTCTCTCTCTGCCTCTTCCCGGCTCACACTCTATGTCTCTCTCAAAAATAAACATTAAAAAATTTTCAAGATGAATGCCTTCCAGAAATTTAATACTGTCTCTTTGCTATTTAACCAAATTAAGATGGAATTTTCAGTATCCTAACCACAGTGAGGATTAATCACAGTCATCCAAAACCAAAACATCAGTCAACTGGCAAATTCCCCCATCAGTTTTTTGCTGTTACTACATAGCTACTTATCAAAACCAAAACAAAGGAACGGATTTAGAAAAACAAAAACAACAAATCTGGAGGATTAAAATGGGTTAAAAACCAAAGAAAACAACCCAGATATCCATGAAATACTTTGATACAAGTGATTTTGTTTTAGATTCCCTTCTCTTGTTTTTAGACTTCAGAATTCTAGACTGCAGTTTTATAAATAGAAATTTGTCTTAATTACTGTTCAACTCTATACTGTGTTTATAACAGTATACAGAATTGTGTATTTTGTTTAGAGGATTATGGCTTTGTCCCAAAGCAGCTCTTTATTGTATTTACTGCAGGCTTATAAATAAATTATCTTTTAAAGAACCTGATTTAGAACTACAGGCTTAAAAAATTTTATGGTTTCAAGAAAATGATTTGGAACACTTATTATTTTAAGGATATGCCACAGGGTGCTACTATAACCCAAAATAGGGAGGCTAGAGGTGTGCACTTAGCAATTATCTTGCACTTAGACCCCGTGAGATTCTCCTGACAGATGGTCAAGGGCATAACCTCTATAATCTGGAAGGGTCAAAAGAAATAAAAATAAAAAATTCCAAGATCCTATCATATGACAAGATAATTGTCAAGTAAAGGTCAATATTTTAGGAATAATCCTTGCCATTTAGTGCACTGCTATAAAAGTGAATTTTGTTCATCAACTTATTTCAATTATTTGTCAAGTTAACCTACATAAGAGCTACCACCGAAGCTAGGCCCACCTCCAGAGGTCTCCGGAATGATTGATGGGATCCTAAGGGTCATCTAAAACATCTTCAAATTTTAATCACTCAAAAATAATAATGTTAATGGGAAGCACACGCCCTAAGAGAACTGGAAAACTGTTAAAAATATAAAACGTAACAATTAAGAGAAAGCTTATCTTACTTTGATAAAGTATGAATTTATTTTGTTTGAAGACTTAAGTCTCATTCTCCATGGTTAATGCAGGATTGCTCATACCTTCAAAAAAGAACAAAAATTAGCAATTTGTTTTTTATCGGGGGGTTGCTTCTGAACAAACAGGCGGAGACTAGGTTTTACATTCCTGATTCCCCTAGTGTGCTTCCAAAGGTGCCTTGCACGTAGTACAGGTTTGTAAGATGATGATACAGAAACACACACACACACACACACACTACAGTGTTGACCGCTAACAGTGTCACAAAATAGCCCGTAAAAAAGAGATATACACCTGAGGAAGTGGGAGGGGGGGGCGGGGAACAAAAACATCAAAGACACACTGGACAGGGCACTTCTCCCACCATCTTGAAGGATCCTTCCTGATTCTACATTTCCCTCCCTCATTCTGGTGAAACTAATCATTGAGCCTTTTCTCACTTCATTCTTCTCATATTTCTTCCTTCTTTTATATCATCCTTTACACTTTAAATAAGTTCTCAATTCATCTATCCAAGTAACAGAAAATTAATCTAACATGCTAAATAAGTAACAGCATAAAGAAACCAAGAAATCCCTTCTATGTTAATGCAGAACTATATGAGGAAACATGAATCCCTTCGGAAAGAAAGGGGGCTCTGTCTTTCCACGCCCCCCAAAAACTGACCCCCAAATATATGTCACTTCTTTGCCTCCAAGGAAACTGGTGGATTCAAAGGGCTAATAGGTGTCATCAATTTTTGTTTAGGCAAAATCTAGCTCTTCCCATAGACTGGAGAATGGAATGGAAGGTCTGAAGGTGGGGAGACAGACCAAATCCTGAATACTCAACGGATGGGGATCTTTGGAGGGCATATCTGTTCCTTAAGAACAAGACTTTTTAAATAAAGGCTACACGTTAGGAGAATATGACTGATTGTATATTAAATCATGACTTAGAATTTTTACTTAGGACTCCCGTGATCACTAAATCCCAGAGAGATTTCAAATAAAACAGCAAACACTTTAAAGTGAAGTGAGCCGGGGCACCTGGGTGGCTCAGTCAGTTAAGCGTCTGGCTTTGGCTCAGGTCATGATCTCATGGTTCTTGGGTTCGAGCCCCACATCAGGCTCTGTGCTGACAGCTCAGAGCCTTGAGCCTACTTTGGATTCTGTGTCTCCCTCTCTCTCTCTGCCTCTCCCCTACTCATGCTGTCTCTCTCTGTCTTTCAAAAATAAACATTAAAAAAAGAAAAAAATGTGAAGTGAGCCAAAGTCTGGCAGCACTTGGAGAGAGTTTGAAGAAGGCACTAGAAGTGAAGGAGAGATTTTCTGGCTAATAGTGCTTTCATCATGGACGTATGGTTTTACACTCAGTTATAAGGGACATCGCACACATACACATATGCCTGCATACAAGATCACATGCTGTGGTTAATCCTCACCAACCCTGAGAAATAAGTAGCAGTAAAAAAAAAGAAAGCTGAGTCTAAAGGAGCTTAGGTAACTACAAATTTCACACCCCAATTAGGTGTCCAAATTGGGATTTGAAATCAGGTCTAACTTCAAACCCTTGCTTGTTCTTTGCCAATAAACTCCACTGACTGATGTATCCAAAGATTAAAATCAACAACAATAACAGGAGAAATATGAGTGGGGTATATGAAGAAATAATAGCTAAAGTTACAGTAATCACGGAATCACTTCACTTTGACATTTTGAAACTGGACAGAAAAAGTAAAAGAATCACATAATTTAAGATCTTTTTCACTGGGTGTTTTTCAATCTTTTGCCTGAGCTGATTACATTTTTCATTAAATATTTATATTTTGAATATACTTATGTCGTTTTATTTAATAGGCAATAGTTCATATTTGGTTCTTATGCTGGGATAAAAGCAATGTAGCTCTTTCACAAAATGATCTTCTTCAGCTAACATTAGACTTTACAAAAAAAAAGTTACTGAAAATAATTCTACATTTACAATGGGAATCCACCTCCAAAATTCTGTAAGCAATATGATGGGATTTTTCCACTACCTTCGCCTTTTATTAAAAGCGAATAAGCACCTTCATTAAATAAAACAGCACAATCAGCACACCCTTACCAGCTTTGCCCTTGCCCGGGTTTGCGCTGCTCTCCGTCCAAGACCGGGAGTCCGTGAGAAGGTGACTCTGGGACTCTCTCAAGGGCTTCGCCGGGAACGGATGGTTCTCAGGACTGAATAAGAATAATCACCATCATAATCATCATGTTAGTTCTTGATCATGTAGAGTGTTTCTCAAAGTACAGAATTCAAACCGCCTCCCCAGAGAATTTGGGGAACAGGGAGTGTGGCTTTAAATGACGCTGACTCACAACGAGAAAGCCTTCTTCCTTCCATTCTTTGGTCATTCTTCTGAACACAACAAAATGACAATCTTTAACTTTGGCAAGTCTCCGGTTTTAACAGAGAGAACAGGCCTCTACCTCTGACCTTAGCAGGTGAGGGAATCTAGTTAGAATTTAATACTATTTTATTACCAACTTTATTTCTTAAAGTTATATTCTATTTATGATAATTTATTGTAGTTTTCATTGATGACAGTGAGGTACTGCTTGATTTAAAAATAAGCTTCAGGGGCGCCTGGGTGGCTCAGTCGGTTAAGCGTCCGACTTCAGCTCAGGTCATGATCTCACAGTCTGTGGGTTCGAGCCCTGTGTCAGGCTCTGTGCTGACAGCTCAGAGCCTGGAGCCTGTTTCAGATTCTGTGTCTCCCTCTCTCTCTGCCCCTCCCCCGCTCACTCTGTCTCTGTCTCTCAAAATAAAAAAATAAAGACATAAAAAAACATTTTTTAAATAAGCTGCAGTGCCAATCTAAGTAAATATGTTAAATAAAAAAGTTAGCTCTATAAGTGGTATGTGGAAATGGAAAAAAATATATAAAGGTGACAGTAGAAGACAAGTTTGAGAAAAATTGGCCCAGTTTCTAAAGTGGCCTCACTAGACTTGAACAGAGAATTCTCTATCTTCCTCTATTAAACTGAAACAACAGATTGGAGCGCTATCTTGCAGAAGTGGTGAACACATATGACAACATCAGGTTTTACAAACGTGATGTTTAATTTGGGGAACAAGAGTCTTCAAAGAAGAATTTAGGTTTTAGAATTTAAGTAGGCATGCTACACATCAGCCTATTGGATAGTATGAAAAAATATAAATTAAAAAATAACATTTCACTCAGAGAAAAATATTGGCATAAAAACTAGAAGTGTAGTTTTAGAACACCTTGAAATAGTAATTATAATTATGTTCAGAAAAAACTTTTTCACTTTCTTCCAAGAATAATTTCACATATGTGAGTTGACTGTAACTACTATATTTTTTAAAGGATATGCTTTTGCTCCTTAATAATAATCTCCTATCTGAAATTAGAGAATATTTTAATTTTGTGCAGCTCTAACATCACTTTATTAAAATTTTGGAGGTAAATCTTTAAAAATAAAAAGCGTGTCTCCTATTTTATGGAAAAAACACATCTTTTACTCTAATTCTTAATATTTTTTAATGTTTTATTTACTTTTGAGAGAGAGACATCGTGAGCAGGGGAGGGTCAGAGAGAGAGAGAGGGAGACACAGAATCTGAAGACAGGCTCCAGGCTCTGAGCTAACTGCCAGCACAGAGCCCAATGTGGGGCCGAACCCATGAACAGCAAGATCATGACCTGAGCTGAAGTCGGATGCTCAACCAACAGAGCCACCCAGGCGCCCCTGCTCTAAATCTTATTATTCTTCAGGAAGGGGCGCGTATACCAGGTCTAGCTTGGTAACCAGGTCCTGGTTTAGGGAGTCCTCGCAGATTCATTACTGCCCAGAAGACTAACAAACGGCAAGGAAGGATCCATTCATTGAGCTGTACTCGCTGAGTACCTATCACATCAAGGAATACAGTCTTTGATCACATGGAAATTTCACTGTAAGTGAGGAAGAGTAATACTAAATAAGCAAGTATGTCCTAAGCCAGGTGACAGTAAGAGCTGACCACAGAAAGAGAGAGTGTAAGGGGCAGTGGGGGAGCAGGCCGCTATCTTTCACAGAGGGCCTGTATCGTGAAGTTTCAAGCTGGAAGTGAATTAAGAGGCGGCCATAGAGCATTCAGAAGCCTGGAGAAAGAAAGGTTAGGAAGAGGAACTGGCAAGTACGAAGACACTAAGGAAGAGACATGCCAGGTACACTTGAGGGCCAGCAAGATCCGTGTGTCTGAGGACCCTGAGGGATGAGGAAGTGGGAAGGGATGACATTAGAGAGGTACTGGGGCCAGATCAGACAGGGCGAGTAAGGACATCCATTTGCATCTGTGTTGGGTAAGGTGGGAAGCCAAGGGAGGGCTTTGAGCGCAGGAGTGACACAATCTGCTTTCTGGCAGTCTAAGGGTGGTAAAAGTACTCAGATTCTTGACATATTTTGAAGGGCATCTGACAGGATTTGCAAATGGAGTAAATCCAAGGTAATTGAAAGAGGATGCTTCCACGGTTTCTGGCCTGAGCCCCTGGGAGAAGGAGGGTCACTGATACTGACATACACGAAGATGGAGGAGAATCAGATTTAAGCCCAAGGAGGGTTGTTGATGGCTGAGAGTCAAGAGTTCTGCTTTGCACCTGCTCGGTGCTCGGAGATGACTTTTAGACACTGAAGAGGGAATGTTCAGTAGACAGCCAGACATAAAACTCTGGAGTCCAGAGGAGGGCAGTCATTTGCCATAACAATTTTGGATGGGTTTCTCGAGGGGGAATTACAGAATTCCATAAAAGACCATTTAGCTGTCAAAATCCCATCCCCAACTTTAAAGGGAAAGGAAGTCGACAGCAGTTACTTGACCTCTTCAAGGCCACCTAGCTGGGCAACGGTGCCGGAACCAGGATTTCACCCAAGGCCTATGGTACATGGAGTAGAAGGAGAGATACCACCTCTGAAACTCAAACCTTCGTGAACTACAAAAACCACCTTAAAGGGTAAAAAGCATTACTGAAAACTATTAAACTTCATAAAAGCTTAAAAACATTCTAAATAATCTATTAAAATGAGATTTTTCTGCATGATGATCTGTCAATTTTTCAAGCCCAAACTCACAGGGAACATCCCAGTAAGTCTCTGGTGTTTTCGATTGTCTCTCTGAAACATACCAGAGCAGCCTCCTCATAAACTTGTTCAGTCTCTTCTGTCCAGGGTCACTTACGGATGGGGTGGCAAAGAGGTTTCATCTTGTGACAATTTAAAATGGTTCTGGAATGGCTACCAGGCTCCCTGCCTCCAGAATTCTGGGGGCATGACAGGCTCCCCCAGAGGACGTACTGTGATCAACAAGAAATGTAGGCAGGAGGAGGGTACGTACAGGTGTTATGTACGTGGCATTCGAGCAAAGAAGAAAATCTCTAAAATTTAATTAAGAATATTATAGGTATGCTCTTGCTATTGGCTCCCACTTAAAAATTAGAGGTATGGCCATATTCAAATAAATCTGTCTTAAAGATGTAAAAATTAGTGTTTCAAACTTAAAAATCTATACATTGCATTTAAAAGGTTTGAGTAGTTTTGACTTTTGCCAGTTAGCAAAGTTAGAATCAAATTTCAAGGTCTTCCTCAAATTCTCGACAGACTGGAGTTAAAACAACTTTAAAACAAGGGCAAAAGTCTCCAAACACTGAACGTCTCCCATCCAAGTACTAACCGGGCCCGACCCTGCTTAGCTTCCGAGATCAGACGAGATCAGGCATGTTCAGGCTGGTGTGGCCTTAGACTAAACACTACATTTCTAAGGCTCCTTTCCTTCTCTTCCACAGAAATGGCCCAGATAACGTTTACTGGTCTTTAACAAGCATTAAGAAGTACACTGCACTATTAAGGGTCTGTGATTTCACTGATCTCCAGAAGTCTAATCTGAGGAAGGTCTTTTTATCTCTTTATAACGTTACAGTTACCACCGAGAGAAAGGACCCGGAGGGTCCGACGGCACGTTTCCGGTCGGCTCGTCGGATCACTAGGGGAGCCAATTTGGACTTACATGCCCTTCTTTTAAGCACTGCGTTTAAAAAATTGTAATATATTTCGGTCGGACAAAACGTATGGAGAATTAACACCTGTTTACCCAGAGTAATAACAGAGTTTTATAAGTATCATTAAAGCTCGCTAGGCACCTCTCCTCAGTCCTACTCTCCGATCTCTCTCATTCCAAGTGGGAACCAGTGTGGGAAAGTATCTTGTGCTCTAATTTTTTTCCAAAGAAATATATAGCCCAAGGACACAGGAGGAGAAAATATATTATTTGAAAGTAAAATAGAAAAGAAGATGGGATTACTTTTTTGATGTGGAGTTCAATCCTGCAGGAGTAGACGGTTGTTCAGGATCCTGATTAACAAGGCAAGTTGGAAAGGAGCAGCCATCACCTAGACTAGAATTAAAAGGGAAACTTACAATTGAGCAGTAAAAAATGACAACAGAGTGAAACTGTTACCATACGATGTTTGCGAGCAGAACACGGTTATATTACGGACAAGACAGGTGTATGAGACAATGGCTTCGATACAGCACATCAAGGGTGAGGACGAGTTAACGCACGTCCACACTGATGTAAGAGTGAAGCATGAAATAATTCTTTTCAAGAAACAGGAATTCCCATGCAGAATTAGAGTTCTTCAGTTGGATTGCTTTCATCAGCCGAAAACCTGAGTATTTTCACAGCAAACTACCTTGAAAAAATGGGTAGCAGCCAGTACTTCTTCTCATCCCCAAAAACTTGTCGCATGTTTTTACTGAAACCCAAGCTGAATCCGTTCTTATCTGTTCCATGTCGAAACACAGGACTTCTAAACGCCTCTACGAAAGATGGGAGAGTATTCACATGAGTAACAGACAGAGTAACCCCCCGGTTTAGAAATTACTGGACGAAACGAGAGAACTCTAAAAATCAACGGCTAGCCCCCTGTGAATATTCAGCTCCTGTATCCACCTATCAACAGCTCTGGAAGAGAGATCGCCTATTCTGTTTCATAAGATGTGATTACATTTAGTTTTTCAAGAATCCCTTTATTATTATAGCAGCACGTGTGCAGTGCAAAAGAAAATTAGAAAACACAAATAAGCAAATCAATGAAAACTTTTTATCTTCCGGATCTTTCTTAGATAGATGTGTGGATGGAGAGATGGATGGATGGAGATCGATAAACACTTACACAGCTTTTTAATCAATGAGACTGTACTTTTACATACACTGTACAAATTCCCTTTTTCATTCAATCTCAGTCAAAATTTCATTTTCCAATTTCACTTAAATTTAATCTCATCCAATCATATATTTTTTTTCCAGCTGGACCAAAAATTTATGTTAAAGCTGGTTTGTCCAAAGCAGGATCCAGTGCAGAAGCAAACACTGTGTCTGGGTATGCCTACTTTGCATATGGAAATCAAGGTTCAGAGAGGCTGTGGGGCCTGTCCAAGATCACACAGCAACTAAATGACAGAGGGGGAACCTGAGCAAGGTTATCAGTGTCCCTTCCATTATGCTATGATTTCTATTTAAATAATGCTAAGATGAAAAATATAAACTTTTATTTTTGGAACATGAACGAACACAGAAGTATAATGATTTCCGAGCATCATTCAGAAAACAAAATTCTGTTAACAGAGTCAGGATACTATGAAAAATGTGACAACTTGCAAGATCCTTAGTGTCTGTCACCCTGGATTATATAGCTTTCAATAAAACATTTTTTTTAAATTATAGGACATATCATGGAAGTATTTTCAGTGTTACCAGTTAAATCTAGAAGTTCCTAGAAGTTATATGCTTCTAGAAATAATCCATTTTCTTCTGACGAATTATAATTATCCAACATATAGTCTGAAATAAGATACTTTGTTTAAAAATTATACCCATATGTTCACCAGAACTATATTTGGTATAGATTTCACCTGAATATTAAAAATTAAGAGGGGTACCCAGGTGGCTCAATCAGTTAAGCATCCACTTTGGCTCAGTCCATGATCTCATGGTTCATGAGTTCAAGCCCCGCTTCAGGCTCTGTGCTGACAGCTCAGAGTTTGGGACCTGCTTCGGATTCTATCTCTCTCTCTGCCCCTCCCCCACTTGGACTGTCTCTCTCTCAAAAATAAATAAATGTAAAAAAATTTTTTTAATTAACATTCATAGACTATATACTATATTAATCTTCACTAGTATAATAATGATGTCTGACAGCGTGAAGTGTCCTTTGAGATCATAAGGATTTCTAAGTCCTGGTGGCGTTCCCAAACTCCCAAAGGTAGTCTAGAAGATACTACTTAGCATAGTCCCTAAGTCTCAAACCTCATAGTACATTTTTCATCTTTACCTTTCTATGCTCTAGCCATGTGGATAATTTCACAAACATTTCTAGCTCTTTTCCTGCAGGGCTTTCTTAAAATACTGGAGTGAAATTCACAGAATAGAAAATTAACCGTGTTAAATTAAACAAATCAGTGGCATTTTAATACATTCATAATACATTCACGTTCCAAAATATTTTCATCACCTCATGAGTCAGTCTCTCCCTTCTTCTCATCCTCTGAAAACTACCAATACACTTCCTTTTTCTACGGATTTACCTAACTGGGTATTTCACATAAGTGATATTCTATACTACTAACCTTTGAGACCAGCTTCTTTTACTTAGCATGTTTTTGAGACTTATGCATGCGGTAGTATGCACCAGCACCTCATTTCTTCATGTGGCTGAATAATATTCCACTGTACAGAAAATATCACACTTTTTTCTATCCATTCATCTTTAATGGGCGTTTGGATCATTTCCAGCTTGGGCTATCATGAATGGTGCTGCTGTGAACACTGAGGTAGAAGTTAAGCATCTGTTGGAGTCCCTGTTTTCAGTGCTTCCGAGTATGTATCAATGAGTGCGATTGCTGGGTCATATGATGATTTCATGTTTAACTTTCTAAGGAGTTGCCACCTTGTATACAGTGGAGCTACTACTTTATATTCCTGTGGGCAAAGGGCGAAGGGTCCTATTTCTCCACATCCTCAGCGACACTGCCTGCTGTTGTGTTGATTTGGGTGGGAAGTGGTATCTATGGCTGTGACTTGCATTACCCTAATGATGAATGACATTGAGCATATTTTCATGTGCTTCTTGGCCAACTGTATACTTTCATTGGAGAAACGTCTATTTAAATGTCTATTCAAATTCTTTGCCAATTTTTGAACGGGGCTGTTTGTCTTTTGGTTGTTGAGTTGTATGATTTCTTCTTATATACTGAATGCTAGGTCCTGATCAGAGGTATGATTTGCAAATACTATTCTCATTCTGTAGTTGCTTTTTATTGTTTTGATGCTGTCCTTTGATGCATACATTTTAAAAATTTTTATAGAGTCCAATTTTACCTATTTTTTTTTATTACTCATGCTTTTGGTGTTATATCTAAGAATTCATTGCCTATTCTGATCCTGAAGATTTATCCCTATGTATTCTTCTAAGAGTTGTTTTAGCACATTTGTTAAAGATACTTTTATTTTCTCCACTGAATGGTGTCAGTACTTTTGTTGAAAATCAACTGGCCAAAGATACATGGCTTTATTTTTGGACTCCTAATTCTGTTCCATTGGTCTATATCTCTATCCTTATGCCAGTACCACAGTTTTTTGAGTGCACAAGTGAGCAGGAGAGGGGTGCCGAGAGAGAGAGAGAGAGAGAGAGAGAGAGTGTCTTAAGCAGGCTCCATGCTCAGCCCTGAGCCTGATGCAAGGCTGGATCCCGTGATGCTAGGATCATGACCTGAGCTGAAATCAAGAGTCAGATGCTTAACCAACTGAGCCACCGAGGCACCTCAGTACCACACTGTTTTGTTCATCGTAGCTCTGTAGTAAATTGTGAAATCAGGAAGAACCTTGTTTTAGTTTTTTTAGTGGACTGTTTAGGCTATTTGGGGCACCTTGCAGTTTCATGTGAATGTGAGGATCAGCTTTGCCATTTCTGCAAGAAACGCTGTTGAAATTGTTAAAGGGCTTACACTGACTCCGTAAGTCACTTTGGGTCACGTTACCGTGTTAACAATATTAAGTCTTCCAATATATGAACACGGGAAGTCTTATCATTTATCTGCATCGTTAAGGTCTTTCAGCCAAGCTTTGTAGTTTTCAGTGTACCACTGGTGTACCTCCTGGGTTAAACTGATTCTTAGTTATTTTACTATTCTGATGCTTTTATAAATGGAATTGTTTCTTTCAGTTCTTCTTAGGTGGGTCATTGCTAGTGTATAGAAACAACTGATTTTTTTGCATATTGAAGTGTCATGCAGCTTTGCTGATCTTGTCATGAAACTATTAGCTCTAATAGTTTTCATAGTGGATTTTTTAAGGTTTCTTAAAATAGATCATGTCATCCACGAAGAAAGATGGTTTTACTTCTTCCTTTCCAATCTGGATGGCTTTCTTTCTTTTTCCTAATTTTTCTGGCTAGATTAAACAGCACTAGTGAAAGTGGCCAACTTTGTTTTGTTCCTAGTCTCAGGGGGAAGGTTTTTATTTTTCACCACTGAGTATGATACTGGCTACAGATTTCTCATTAATGCCTTTTATCATCTGAGGCTTGAGGAAGCCCCCCGTGCTGAAGAAATCCCCATGTGCCCTTAGTTTGTTAAGTGCTTTTATCTTAAAAGAGTGTTGGGTTTTCTCTGCATCAGCTGAGTTGACCACATGTTTTTTTCCCCTCATTCTATTATTGTGGTATATTGCCATTGACTGATTTTTGTATAATGAAACACCTTTCCATTCCTAGGATAAATCCTTCTTGGCCACGATATCTAATCCTTTTAATAAGCTGCTGGATTTGGTTTGCCCATGTTTTATTGAGGATTTTTGTCTCTATGTTCATAAGGGATTCTGGGCTGTAGTTTTCTTGGATGTCGTCTGGCTTTGGTATTAGGACACTCCTGGCCTATAGAATGACTTGCAAAGTGTTATCCTCTCTTCTGCTGGCAGAGAATGAGAAATACTGTTGTTAGTTTTTTCTTTTTGGATGTTTGGTAGAATTCGCCATGTGGTCCTGGGCTTTTCGTTGTTATGAAGTTTGTGATTACTGATTCAGTATCTTCACTTGTTACAGGTCTCTTCAGGTTTTACATTTCTTCTTGAGTCACATTAGTGGTTTGCATCTCTAGAAATCTGTCCATTTCATCGAGGCTACCTAATCTGTTGTGTTCAGGGTATTTGCTTATAATCCTTTTTATTTCTGTAAATCTAGTACAGTAGTAATGTCTCTGCTTTCATTATGGATTTTCACTAGTTGAATCTTCTCTATTTTCTCTTTCTTGGTAACAACTTGTAAAATGTGTTGATATTTTCAAAGAACCAATTATTGATTTCATTGAACTTCCATTTTTTTAAATTATCTGTTTCTGTTATCTCCTTTCTAATCTTTAGCATTTCCTACCATTTGTTGGCTTTGGGTTTACTTTTTTTTTTGTACTTGCTTAAGATTTAATATGACTGATTTGCAGTATTTCTTCTTTTTTAACGGAATCCTTTATAGCTAGCTAAGCATTTCCCATGAAGGGCTGTTTTAGCTGCATCTCACTTCTGTAGGGCTTTTGAACACACTGTTTTCTCTGCCTGAGATGTTATGGCTCTTACCATGGCTCACTTCATAGGTTATGTACTTGTTGTTTGGATAAGCCCTTCCTGGCCACTCTGAGTAAGCTCCCCTCCACGATCCCAGACCTTGACTCATACCTCGGTCTTCTGTTTTCTATATAACACTTCACATTCTGTAATTACTTTGATGTTTGGTTGCTGATTGTCTGCGCCCGTCACAGACTAGGCAGCCCTCTGCTCAAACTGTATATACAAAATGCTTCACACACAATGGACAACCGATAAATATACAGAGCAAGTGCATCTGTAGGTGGCTAAGCCACCTTCTCGTAAGACAGTGTAGGAAATAAAATTGATTTTTACCATGTCAGGACAGGTTGGCATTTAATCACAGGGCAACTTTTGATGAGGTTAAAGTTCTGTTAACTCCAACAATTGAATACTCACCTAATGTAGATTTATTTTTGCTGACTAGCCAACAATGATAGCCAAACAGAGAAGACAAGCTGACAGAAAACATAGCTGCGGCAAAGAATAAAAACATAATATGGAACTTGGCTTGAGTATCGGGTAGGCCATTCTATAAAGAAAGGAAGAAAATAAAATGTTTTGTCAAAGGGATACGAATTCCCCTGCTTTTGTAAGTAAGATTTTTTTTTGCTCTATTTTTTAAAATTTAGATATGGAGAAAGATACATGGCTTTATGTTAATTAAAACGCTGAGGAAAGAGGTCATAAGATTAAAAGATGTTCACTATTAATTTATATAGATATTTATTTTGTTTTTCATAACTGAATCATAGAAAAATTGTGTTAGCGTATGTGTGGACTCTAACACTAGGAAGCACAGTAAAAGGAACTATAAAACATAATTTCTGATTTACTTCCCCAAAATGTGTTGTTAATATACTACAGCTTTACAAATGTTTAAACAGTTTCATATTAATGCCTTCACTGACACACTTACTGTTCTCATCGATGTTTTGCATTGCTACAAACAACAGCATCCACCACGAGGACACGCGCAGCGACACACCCAGTCACGCTCCGAGCCAGGTTAGAGAACAGCATCACAGAAAGGGTCAACCCCAGTGCGTAACGCTGACCTAAAACAGGCCTCACGACACGCGTGGGCGAGACCAGGCCATCTCGAAGCAAAACCAGCTTGTCTCTCATTGTACGTATTGTCCACTCCGGAAGGCCAGGCTTGGGCTACGACACTGAGGGAAACCCCTGAACTACCAGGAGATGCCCCCTTCTGATAGGTCATACTGTCTCAATATCATATATTGGCACACGTCACCAGGTCTCACTGACAGCTTTGACAGCAGAGTCTTCAGAGTAAAAACTGGTCATACCATATATGTATATATTTGTGATCATACTATATAGGTAAATATAGTAGAGTCAATTCTCATTATTCACAGTGGTTGTGTTCTAGAACGGCGCCATGAACACTGAATTCGTGGCTGTGGATCCACTGTGAACGGCAAAATCCAGGGTGAGGTAGGTTCTGGGAGCCTTTGATCACCATATTCTCAACAACTGATGGATACACAGCCTTGTTTGATGTGGGTTTCTGCTTCAAGACACCTAACTGCCATCTTCCTGAGCACATATTGTTGATTCACCACTCATGGCCAACAATGGCGTAAGTCGTGCCCGAGGGAGCTTCTCTGACACACGTGTTTGCTCCCTACGGCACATTACAGTCTCCTTTTGCTTAGAAACACCAGACAGCAAGCACTTCAGCACTACATCTGAAGCAGCAAAATCGCCAACAAAAAGTACAAAACTCAAAAAGCGTGACGCCAATCAGACTGAGAAGCACACTTGCGGACGGTGTGGGAGAGCAAGACGGGCAGACGGGGAGGCCGGAGCTGCCTTGCTCAGCGCGGCGAGGACCGTGCACGCGCACGAGTCCCGTGTCTCCCACTCTCAGCACGTCTGCAAATGACCACGAGAACTCTGAGTCCCGACTCTGGGATTCCAGACAGATTTTAGCGAGCAGGAGAATTCACAAATACAGAATCTGTGAACAATGAGGATTGACTGTATATTAATGAACTCAATTCTATAAATCAGTGTCTGAAATAACTCGGTTACTGAAAATCTATTATGTACTTTTGTATACCACAAAAAGTCACCAAGGTATTGACTTACTGTCCAAAATTTGATAAAATACTGTAAGTCTGTAGCAGCAATAAAAAGGCAGTACAGCAGAGAATAAGCCAAGAAAAGGAGGAAGAATTTATAATTTGAAAATCCAACACAGTTGTTCACCCTGTTAACAAAACAAAAACAACATTTTCAGTGAGTTGCACATTTTCAACCTAGGTTACATATGCTCATCCTTAACACAGTATTTGGTTTCCTGTCATTTAAAATCCACTGGCCTTTCTTTAAGCATGACTCATAAGATTTCTATACACACACAGGCATTAAGGAAATCCACTCCACAAAAGGAATTTGTTTAGATTTTTAAATTTAATATGTGATATTGCTTTAATCAATCATGAACCATATAGCTGTGTTTCATGCCCAATTATGCAAATAAGCACATGCCTAAAAACACAGAGCTGGGGAGAAGTCAGGCAGATAAAAGGAACATACTTTTGCTTTCTTACTTTTGGATCTGATTTCTAGCTATGACTAAGTAACTTCAAATCTTTCGGGTTTTCCCGAATTCGATGAAATATCTTCACAAACTACATGCCATCAGCACACCACTGAAGCAAACAGACTATCAAGGGAGGTTTAAGAGAAGAAATAGGATTGAGAGCCACACAGCTGGGGTCATAACGTGTAACTGCCACCTGACAACTATGTGGCCCTGACCAGGGGGAACAGTCTGTAAGAGTTTCATTTTCCTGCTCTGCAAAATAAACATTCGGGAGAGCGGGCTTTATAGCCTTTGATTCCAAACAACGAGATTGATAACTCTCAGTTCTTACTCTACAGTATATTCGGGAAAGAGGGGTAGGAATTCAAACTATTATATATCAATAAAGAAATACAAACACAACTCATACTTCACAGTCACATTCTTTTCTATCAAAATTTTTTACTTTCAAGCACCTGGAGGGCTCAGTCGGTTACGTGTCTGATTCCTGGTTTTGGCTCGGGTCGTGATCTCAGTTTCGTAAGCAGGGCTCCGCGCGGATAGTGCAGAGCATGCTCTGGATTCTCTCTCTCTCCCTCTCTCTCCCTGCCCCTCCTGTGCTGCCACTGTCTCTGTTTCTCTCAAAACTAATAAATAAACTTAATTATTTTAATTTTCTTTTTGATAAAGATGGAATTACAGGATGATCTTATAAATGTGACACAACACCTAAGTGGAAATGGCTGGTATCTTCAAGGGGTGAGTCAACTTTGTTAACTCATACAACAAACCTAGTGCAAAGGACGTACACAAATTGTTTCCTCAAATGTCTTTTTCTGACTCTAATGTTAGCAAAGTGCTCTCATTCTCTATTGACTTTGTAACAAACTGAGGCATTTTTCTTTTTAGATTTTTAAAGTGAAAGTGCACATATGAAAAATGTTTACTCAATTATGCAAGATAAATAAATACGCCCCAGATAAATAAATAATGCTGTAACCGTTGTGCCTATACCTAATCATACTGTGGTGTGAACTTAAAAATCTGTTAAAAGAATAGGTGTCGTGTAAGTGTTAAAATAAAAAAAAAATTTAATTAAAAAGGTAAACATTTATCTGGCTTATGAATAATCAGTAAATTTGGGAAAAAAGAAAAATGCTTACACTATTTACCTCAAAAACCTTACGGTAAAGAGAACAGCATTAGATTTAGTAATTTGGGGACATAAAGGTATTGCGTATAGCAAATAAGTTCATAAAGAAGGCAAAAATTGTGATACACATTGTATAAAAGCAGTCATGATTTTTGTGAGTGCAAGCCAATTGCTGAGATTGCCTTTTGTTGTTGTTTATTTTTTATTAATTTATTTATTAAAAATTTTTTAAATGTTTTATTTATTTTTGAGAGAGAGAGAGAGACAGCGTGAGCAGGGGAGGGTCAGAGAGACACACACACAGAATCCAAAGACAGGCTCCAGACTCTGGGCTGTCAGCACAGAGCCTGACGCGAGGCTCAAACCCACGAACCGCAAGATCATGACCTGAGCCGAAGGCAGACGCTCAACTGACCGAGTCACCCAGGTGCCCCTGAGATTGGCTTTTGTGAAATCTGAATGAAACAATGGCAAGAAATAACATTGCAAAGATTTCCAAACGAACCTAGTCTAATTGCATTCTATCTCCAGAGGATGCAGACATGCCCTTGGCTTCCCGGTACCGGCTTCCAGAGGACACAATGGTTGGACTGAAGCTGAGGCCCCACAACTCTTTGGACAGTGGGAGCGAAGACAGTGACTCTTTTGTGGACGCGGGGAAGATAAGAAGGGGTAGGAAAGACTGTTTCTCTTCCAGTGGGAATGTAGGAAGCAGCTTTGGTATCAAATGATACATAGCATTTTCATGAAAAGGAAAATGATTTTGATTACAGATTTTATCACATCAAATTTAACTCACTTTGACTTCTGCTTAGGAGCATGATGTAATGTAACTTTGTCACTTGGGAAACAGAATAGGCAGTCAGTAAATAAAGACCAAGTAATTTACAGTTGGATATGAACTTTACACCGAAGAAATATAGTAATAAAATGTCTCCTCATAACAGAGAGCTGTTGGTGAAATGCTGTAACTGCCTACTCCTCTGTAGACCCAATTTGAAAAGGAAGAGAATATATCTGTGTCTGAATGATTTTAGATGGAGAAATACCCCTTGTATGTTGTTTAAAATTCAGTGCAGGGGCGCCTGGGTGGCTCAGTTGGTTAAGCATCTGGCTTCGGCTCAGGTCATGATCTCACGGTTTGTGGGTTCAAGCCCCACGTTGGGCTCTGTGCTGACAGCTAGCTCAGAGCCTGGAGCCTGCTTCGGATTCTGTGTCTCCATCTCTCTGATCTTCCCCTGCTCTCACTGTCTCTGTCTCTCAAAAATAAATAAAAACCATAAAAAAAAATTAAAAATAAATAAATAAAAATAAAATTCAGTGCAAACAGCTGTTGGCTCTGATTCAGAAAAGTTGTTGATTATAAATTGGAAAAAGAAGATAATATAGAAAAAAAAAAGAAAAGAAAGCGGCCTTTGGAGTCTAACAATCTTGTCCTGGGACTTTAAGCCCATTCTTTAACTTTTCTGAGCCCCACTACGCCTCCTCTTTAAAATGCGATAAATCTTTTTAAAAATAAATTTGTTTAAAGAAAGAGAGAGAGCATGCAAGTGGGGAAGAGGAGCAGGGTTGGGAAGCAAGAGGGGGAGGGAGGGGGAGGGGAGGGGGGAGAGAGGGAGGCGGAGAGAGAGAGAGAGACAGGGAGAGAGGGAGGGAGGATGAGGCAAAATCTTAAGAAGGGTCGACACTCAGCGCAGAGCCTGACATGGGGCTTGAACCCATGACCCTGGGATGAAGACCTGAACTGAAATCAAGAGTGGGACAGTCAGCCAACTGAGCCACCCAGGTGCCTGGGGACAAATAATTTCTATGATTTTTGTCCTTGTTACAAAACTTACAGATCTTACATATATATGCATAGCCAGTCTCTGGCACGTTATAGGTACTCAAATTGAAGCTAACATTGTTAAATTTAATTAGTGTTATCTAATCTTTGGCAAGCATGTCAAAACATATCATTAATAAAATTAATTAATATCAATGACAATTTTATATTAAAAGAAAAGACACTTCTGATTACAAGATCAATCACTGTTTAGTTAAAACCCAAGTATAAGTCTGAACCCCAGCACCCTGAGGGGTTATAACTGGCCACAGCAGATACGCTGAAATCACTGACATCAAAGAAGCATACTTTTCTGATTTTGCAGACACTCAAAGCTGATGGTTACTGAACTTCAAAATCATACACAAGGCCTGCATAATAAGGTTACCCTAGTCTGGGACATGTAGAAGACATTTTAATAAATGACTGCTGTATTCACATAATGACTACACAAAAGATTACATAGATATGAGTAGGGAAAAGTCTCCAGGATATAGTAACTGAAGAGGGAAAAAAAAAAAGGCACAAACCCAGTTTATAATGGAACCACTTGTGTGAAAATAATGTGTAAAATATTTTTGTGTGTGTATAAAAACATGTAACACACACATCCACATTTGTATCTGAAGTGTGCCCGTGACATTTAGCAACATGTTCCTGAGAAGAGGAAAAGAAAGGGGGAGAGGACACTGAGAAGAACACTTGTACTTTTGTTATTTTTAAATTTAGAAACATGAGTATGTATGTATTACCTATAAACTTAAAAAAATTTTTTTAATGTTTATTTTTGAGATACTGAGGGACAGAGCATGAGCCGGGGAGGGGCAGAGAGAGAGGGAGACACAGAATCCGAAGCAGGTGCAGGCTGTGAGCTGTCAGCACAGAGCCTGACGCAGGGCTCAAACTCTGGAACCGCAAGATCATGACCTGAGCCAAAGTCAGCTGCTTACCTGATGGAGCCGCCACGATGCCCCAAACTTTTTATATTAAAATTTATTTTGAAACTTAAAATACACAAATAAAGTGGCCGCTCCCTGCAGCACGCACCAGGTGGATACTGGGCCCTTGGCACTCAGCTCCTCCCAAAGCCACCGCCCGGGGTTGAGGCAGTGCTGTGACAACAGTGCCTGTGACAGGAGACGCAACAGCGCAAAGCAGTGACAGGGAAGTTGAAAGGTCCTGCGTTCAGTTCCTTCAACACCTTCCACGTCACCACGTTCATGACCGCGGAGCACGCAGCCACGCCCCCCAGCCCACTCTCAGAGCCTGCCTGAGATTCTCTCCCTCCCTCTCTCTCTGCCCCTCCCCTGCTCGTTCCCTCAATCTCTCCCTCTCCCTCATAAAATAAACTTATTTTAAAAAGCAATAGTTTAAAACCGCCAAAGCTTTCTGTTTGTTTCCCTTCACTAACTTGATAATATCTGTAAAAATGTGAAAATACTGTCAGATTATGCTACAAGTCTCTTAGAACACCAAATTAATTGCAGTTTTAGAAAAGATTGCCATCACAGTATACTATTTTCTATTTTTTGTGCCGTAGTGAGGATAGCAAGGGTGTGGTACGCTTTACAGGTGTGCAAAGCTTGGGATTTAGGCCGTGTCCACCTCTCCACCCCGTATCATCACAATCTCCTGTTACTAACAGTCAGAAAGATCAAAGTCAACTCTAGGTCCCTGAGTTCTTGCCCGCTCTAAGCTTCCCCTGGAATACACGGCTACTCAGAAAAAGGGGTGTCTCAGTACAGGCTCCCCAGAGAGCAGCGCTTGGACAAGAACTTGGATGCAGTGTCTTTGAAACAAGGACGGGAGAGAAGCCAAGAAAGCTTGTGTTGTTGGCCAGGCCCTCACTGGGTGAGGGTGGCCTCTGGGTGCAGAAAGCCCTGGCATTTGGGGACCGCCCAGCTCAGGAGCTGAACCCACCCCCTCAGCCGGCAAAGAGCCCTCAGGCAGAGAAGAACAGAGAGTGGTGCCTGAGGTGGGGTGGGGGTGGGGGGGCTGCCAGTGCGCCCGGGAACTGTTCGAGGCAGGGGCAGCGAACCCCGACATGGGCCGTGGGGACTGGCGAGGCACTGCCAAGCGAGCTGCTGGGGGGATCCACAGAGGAATGCAAGGGAGATAAGAAACTTACCACTGCGGATAGTGGGTGGGTGGGTGGGTGGGTAGGGTGCCGGAAACTACTTGCTGAGAAAGAGAACACAATGAATGAAAGAATGAGGGAAGCAAAAGAATGGCTACAAATGAAAATAACTTACAGGCGAGGCTATTTATTGAGATCATTCTTTGAGAAGAACGTTATTCTCATAGGCGTTAACTCGCCTTAACATCTGAAAGAAGAAAATGTAGGTGGAGGAAAGGAAGAGATATCTAGAGGGAGAAAATGCCTTGCCCCCGACATTCCCCTGGGATTTCCCGCAGCTAAGAGAATCATTCCTTGTGTGCTTCTGCCTATACCTGGCAGACAGCGGTGGGCACGTCCGCCTTTCTGCAGGGCCACCCCTGAAAGGAGAGAAGGCTTGTACATTCCATCAAGCCTCGTGTCCACACCCAAGCCACTGGCTGTCTCAGTGCAGCTGTCCCACACAGGTGCATGTTGAGAAGAAAAATTACAGGGAGGGGTAGAAAAAAATGAACCTTCATTAGCTTTCAAATAACCCTCTGTTAAGGTGCCTGATCTAAAATTATTTTATAAAATATTAATGGAGTTCTAAGAGGAAACACTTGTTTATTTGTATTTAAATTTTTTTTTTATGTTTGTTTTTGAGAGGGGGGCAGAGAGAGAGAGAAACACAAGAAGGGGTGGGGGAGAGGATCTGAAGCAGGCTATGCACTGACAGCAGAGGGTCCAATGTGGGATGCGAACTCATGAACCGTGAGATCATGACCTGAGCTGAAGTCAGACGCTTAAAACGACTCAGCGCCCCCAGGCGTCCCTGGAAACCTACATGTATATACTTGTGTACTTGCTATTCTACACCTCAGTGTCAAGTTTTATTTAAAATCAACTGTTAAAGCTTTAGATGAATTAATTCATTATTCAAAACTCGCAGTGAAGTGTTGTGTATAACTTATGAATACATTTTGGTGTAATTTCTGGGAAGCGGTTCAGAATCTCTGTGTTTAGGCATGTGCGTACAAAGAAAACCATTTGTTCTAAGCAAATGTGACTCATTAACTTTTATACCGTTTACCTACTAGTTTTGAAATTACTTCATGGAACTTCTCCTGAATAAGGGCTCCTTCGAGCTAACTCAACAAATACTAGGAACTAAATCTGAAAGTACCTCCTGGGTCAGCTAAGGCAAGATTTCCTTTATAAAAATATTTAACCAGTAAATGATTGAGTGTGTTAAGCTGTGAGGGAAGGACACCGGCTTGGGAGGAGGTCTACACTCACCACGGGCAGTGATGATCCATCTTCAAAATACATCTAAAAAACCAAACAAAACAGAATGCCATAAAATTTAACCCCATTAGAGTATGAAAAGCAAATATAAAAAAGAGTTGTGGCAACTAAAATACCGCCAAAGTGCTCACTTATCTAAAAGTTGAATAACAGAGAAAGTCTTCAGCTCAAATAAACATGGTAGCCCATTTTAGTTATCATATAATTACGGAACTTTAAATATATACATGCTTTAAAATACAAATCGGATACCTCATTTCTTACAAACAATGCAAGATGTTAATACACAATTATCTTAGGCGAAGGAAAGTGCAAAATGTCAACAGCTTCACAGAAAGTCTGGATGAATCTTTTCCTTTAATATCAATCTTTATGACACGGAGCTGTGGGGTAGTAAGAATCTGACAATATCTGATTGTCATGAAGTCAAACGAGCTATCTTTATAAAGATGACAAAGAGTCACAGAAGCATTTGTTAAAGAGAACTAGCCAAGCCCGAGCTGTCAAAACCCGTGCACTTCTCTCACATGCGTGTGAATCCGGGGGAAAAGCGACAATTAAGTGACTGTGGCCGTGGACACACTCACATTAATGCAAGTGACTACACTGGTTCTATTTCCTAAATAAAGCTCTTGGAAGCACAATTAAGGACATAATCTAGAAAACAGTGAGGATCGAAACAATGTTAATTAAGAAGACACCAGCATGTAGAAGTTTTAGAAGAAAATGTTTTTCTTACTTGTCACAGACGGAACAGTGATGGCAGCGGTCTGGTTTTATCAGCTGGCATCTATCACAATATCGGATTGCTAGGGACAAAAAGCTCCACTTAGTCTAGATTTAACACTGAACGGAATATACAATTAAATGGCTTTTATCATCTATCCAAATTTAAGTTCTAAAAAGCACAGTGAATTCAAATTGGGCAAAAATGAGATGTTCTACTGTGTAAATACAAAAATAGAATGACTTGCTTACAGCCTCGGATTTCTTTCTTTCTTTCCTTATTCCTTTCTCCCTCCCTTCCTTCCCCCCTCCTTTTCTTCCTACCTTTCTTTTAAAAGGAAGCTCTACACCCAGTGTGGGGCTCAAACTCACGAACCCAAGATGAAGAGTTGCATACTCCACTGGCTAAGCCAGTCAGGTGCCTCCGGGCTCAGTTTTCAAAAGAGATTTTTTTAAATTTTATTTATATTAAAAAAATTTTTTATGTTTTATTTATTTTTGAGAGAGAGAGAGAGAGACAGCCTGAGCAGAGGAGGGTGAGAGAGAGAGGGAGACATAGTATCCAAAGACAGGCTCCAGGCTCTGAGCTAGCTGTCAGCACAGAGCCTGATGGGGCTTGAACCCAGGAACTGTGAGATCATGACCTGAGCCCAAGCCAGATGCTCAACCAACAAAGCCAACCAGGCGCCCTTTTTTTTTTTTTTTTTTTTTTTAAAGGGATTTCTCATGAACAGAGAATCTTTGGGGGGAATTTTTCTAAGGCGTTCCTAATTGTTAGTAATGATATTAAGGCTCACAAAGGATGCAACTATGTCCATTTCTATCAAAGTAAACACAGTGTCTCCTGTAGGTAAATCAACTTCTTTCCTATCCTTCAAGTACGAGAGGATACAACCACATTTTAGAAGTTTTATGAGAAACACATTGTAGAAATTTGTGAATAAACTCTATTATGTGTTCAAATTGGGAAATTTGCTATAAACTAAGATTAGGATGAGCTTTTTTCTTCTTTATTTTTATTATTTTTTTAATGTTTATTTTTGAGGGAGAGAGACACACGGCTCAAGCAGGGTAGGGGCAGAGAGAGGGATATACAGAATCCAAAGCAGGCTCCAGGCTCCGAGCTGTCAGCACAGAGCTGGATGTGGGTCTTGAACCCATGAGCTGTGAGATTGTGAACCTGAGCTGAAGTCGAATGCTTAACTGTCTGAGCCATCCAGGCGCCCCAGGATGAGGTTTTCTCAAACAACAAGACCTCTGTGAAATTGTTTTCAATACTGAAATAAGTTCTCAATCATGCTCTTACATCTCTTTTTTTCCGGAAACTGCAGAGATTAATGGCATGGTGCCTCATCTCCTGAAGGCAGGAGACTCACAGCTGCATACTCGGAAAAGCTACACGGTATCACTGGCTCATGCAAAGCATTCAAGCGCAAGGCAGTGTTACCCCGCAGAAAGGTGATGTGAGCCACATGTGTATTTTTAGATTCTCTGGGAGCTATGTTAAAAGACAAAAACAGGGGCCGCCTGGGTGGCTCAGTTGGTTGAGAGTCCAACTCTTGATTTCAGGTGAGGTCATGATCCTAGGGTCATAGGATCAGGCCCCGCATCGGCTCCAAGCTGAGCATGGAGCCTGCTTGAGATCCTCTCTCTTCCCCTGCCTCTCTCCCTGGCTCTCGTTCTGTCTCTCTCTCTCTCTCTCTCTCTCAAATAAAAATTTTAAAAAGACATAAACAGGGAAATTAATTTTAATAAAATATATTTCTTTACCTAATATCCAAAAATATTATTTCAACATACAGTTAATATACAAATTTAATCACACATTTTACATTTTTAATGCCAAGTTTTTAAAACCTGTTACATGTTTTTTACACTTAGAGTTGACTTTCAAGTGGTGAGTTTGGTGGACAATGCTAAGTTCTCTCCAGATGGTGATTATCTCTATTTTAAAGTATGCTGGAGGGGGAAAAAAAAAACCTCTCAACTCAAAATGGGTAAATAATTCATAGGAAATCAAAACAAACCAAAACAATGTAGAAATAAGATTTTTGGTCACAGTCTTTCATACACATAGATTTAGTCTTTAAATTTAAAAAAAACACAATCTCATTTAAAATTGTACCCAGGGGCACCTGGGTGGCTCAGTCGGTTAAGCGGCCGGCTTCAGCTCAGGTCATGATCTCACAGTTCGTGGGTTCGAGCCCCGCGTCGGGCTCTGTGCTGACAGCTAGCTCAGAGCCTGGAGCCTGCTTCAGATTCTGTGTCTCCCTCTCTCTCTGACCCTCCCCTGCTCACGCTGTCTCTCAAAAATAAATAAAAGACATAAAAAAAATTAAAAAAATAAAATAAAATAAAATTGTACCCAAAATAATAAGATACCTAGGAAGAAACGTAACCAAAAAGGTGAAAAAAAATCTGTGTTCTAAAAACTTTATAAAACGCTGATTAAAGAAACTGAAGATGACACAAGGAAATGGAAAGACATTCCATGCTCGTGGACTGGAAGAACAAATATTGTTAAGGTATCCACACTACCCCATGCAATGAACATATTTAATTCAATCCTTATCAAAATACTAACAGCATTTTTCACAGAACTAGAACAAACAATCCTAAAATTTGTATGGAACCACAAAAGACACAAAATAGCCAAAACAATCCTAAAAAAGAAAAAGCAAAGTTGGAGACACCACAATTTTGGACTTCACATTACATTACAAAGCTGCAGTGATCAAAACAGTACAGTATTGGCACAAAAATACAAACACAGATCAATAGAACAGAAAACTCAGAAATAAACCCACCATTATATGATCAATTAATCTATGACAAAGGAGACAAACAAGTATGCAACGGGAAAAAGACATTGTCTTTAACAAATGGTGTTGGGAAAAGTGGACAGCTACATGCGGAAGAATGGAACCGGCCTCTCTCTTACACCACACCCAAAAATAAACTCAAAATGTTTTAAAGACCTAAATGTGAGAACTGAAACCATAAAAATCCTAAAATAGATCATAGGCAGTAATTTCTTGGACATGAGCCATAGTATTTTTTTTCTGGGTAGGTCCTCTAAGGCAAGGAAATCAAAAGCAAAAATAAAATATTGAATGACATCAAAATAAAAAGTTTTTTCACAGCGAAGGAAACAATAAGCAAAATTAAAAAGCAATCTATGAAATGGGAGGAGATATTTGCAAATAATATATCTAATAAAGGGTTAGTCTCAAAAATATATAAAAAACTTATACAAATGAACACCCAAAAAACAAATAATCCAATTAAAAATGGGCAGAAGACCTGAACAGACACTTTTCCAAAGAGACATCCAGACAGTCAGAGCGCCTGGGTGGCTCCATTGGTTGGGCATCTGACTTCAGCTCAGGTCATGAACTCACAGTTTGTGAGTTCAAGCCCTGCATCTTCGGGCCCTGTGCTGACACTTCTGAGCCTGGAGCCTGCTTCAGATCCTGTGTCTCCCTCTCTCTGCCCCTCCCCAACTTGTGCTCTGTCTCTCTGTATCTCAAAAATAAAAAAACATTAAAAATTAAAAAAAAAAGAGAGAGATCCAGATGGTCAAGAGACACATAAAATGATGCTCATCATCACTTACCATAAGGGAACTACAAATCAAATTACAATGAGATATCACCTCTCTCCTGTCAGAATGACTAAAATCAACAACACAAGAAACAACAGGTATTGGCGAGGATGTGGAGAAAAAGGGACCCTCTTGCACTGTTGGTGGAAATGCAAAATGGTGCAGCCAGTGTGGAAAACAGTAGGGAGGTTCCTCAAAAAGTAAAAAATAGAACTACCCTACCATCCAGCAGTCACACTACTATTTACTCAAAAGAATTCAAAAAACGCTAATTCAAAGGGACACACGCACCCCTATGTTTACAGCAGCATTATTTACAATAGCCCAGATATGGAAGCACCCAAGAGTCCATCACTGATGACTGGATAAAGATGCGTACATGTATGCAATGGGATATTACCCAGCCATAAAAAAAATGAAATATTGTCGTTTGCAATGACGTGGATGGAACTACAGAGTATAATGTTAAGTGAAATAAGTCCGACAAACACAAATACCATATAATTTCACTCATATGTGGAATTTAAGAAACAAAACAAATGAGCAAAGGGTGAAAAAAAGAAAGACAAACCAAGAAGCAGACTCAACTGTAGAGAACAAACTAATGGTTATCAGAGGGAAGGCGCCGGGGTGGGGTAAACAGGCAATGGGCTTGAAGAGGGCACTTGTCATGATGAGCACCAGGTGATCAAAATAAAATCTTTAAAAAAATTCCATGTGCTATCTTATATTCAGCTAAAATTATCCTGCTGTAATTTAAAATGAACTATCCGATTACCATTTAAAAACTCAACAGTCAAAAAGAGTTTTAACTGTCTTGCTAGAATTTTTTTAGAGTTCATTCATGTATTATTTTACTTATGTATTTAAAAACCTTGGCGGGTAATGATGAAAAGACAATGTTATCAACATCCATGTGTAAAAAGATAAGCTCCATCACCCTTCACTGTTACCTTCTTAAGTCAAAATCTACAAAAAATTTTTTTTTTGTCAAGGGCAAAAGAGAGCTAACAAAGTATAGAGTCTCAATTTAATAAAAATAAAAAATATCTATAAAAATGTTTGGCTATCTCTGTAAGAAAACAGGAGACATGAAGAGTCTCAATCATATTCTGCTTTACTATGCCCCATATTCCAGTCTGCATGTCGTTGAATTTTTCTGTTTGGGGCAGTTTAATCTAAGCAGCTGGCCTTTTTCTCTTTTGGATTTGGAGGAAGGACTGTGGATATAAAAGGGACCGGAAAATCCTAATTATATTACCATCACTTTCTTCAATTCTCTCTGAAATACAAAGTGCATGAAGATCAACTGCATCTTTCAGTTGCTTTAGTCAGTTTCTCAGGGCAAAGAAGGAAGTGTCCAAGGAACCTAAGGGCCTTTGCTCGGGGTGAGGCAGGAAGGACCCCTCTCACTTTCCTGCGTTGGTGGTACTGTGGCTGTCCCACTGATCATCCATTCTGCATTGTGTTTTCCTTTACATTCTATATATTTTGGAGGGGGATCAATCACACCAGCATAACCTATTTATTAAAATTTAGCATAATTTAATTAACTGAGTCAATGACTCTAGTAAGTTAATATTGATTTTAGCAGGCATCCAGAATTTTTGCACTGAAAATATAAACAAAGATTATATTAGGAAATCCAGATTGTATTCCCCACTGTCACAAATATTAAGAACCATAAGTTCACCTCAGGAGTGAGATGACAGCCTTAGCATTATATAAAGTACACAAGGAGATGACTTAGAAATCCGAAGTGTAGTTCTTACGAATGGAAATTAATACTTTGTTTCGGTACAACCTACGCTTCCCTGCCTTCTCTTAACCCCGTATTTCAAGGGGTGCCGTGGAAAAGCACTGTTCTAGGAATGTGGAGACATGTTTTTTGCCCCCTGAACTGTCACTGTCATTAACTAGTTTGGAAACTTGTGTAGTAACATTTTTAGGGGGCTTAAAATAAGTATTTGCTTAGGGTTATGTAGTGTCAGTAGACATAAACATACATAAGCACATCTCTGTCTTGTGGGGCAGAAAGTGTGATGTTAGTATTAAATCAAAGAGTTACCACTTGCCCATTGAGAAACAGGGAACACAGAGAGAAAATATTGCAAGACTTAGACTTAGACTTAATTATGATTCTCAAGTGAGTTAGAAACAAATGTAAGTACTATAAAAATATTGATGAGATGTTTTACATTCGTTTTTTCATACCAGTTGTGTATTTTATACTCAAAGCACAACTCAATTTGGAGGGGTTGCTTTTTTTTTTAGTTTATTTATTTATTTTTAGAGAGACAGCATAAGCAGGGGAGGGGCAGAGAGAGAGAGAGAGAGAGAGAGAGAATCCCAAGCCGGCCCCATGCTGTCAGTGCAGAGCCCAAAGCTGGGCTCCATCTCATGACCTGACCCAAAATTAAGAGTCAGGAGCTTAACCGACTGAGCCACCCAGGTGCCCTGGAGCTGCCACATTTTAAGTGCTCCACATCCATATGGGGCCACCAAAGTGGGAGGGGGGCGCACAGGCCTAAAGTCACAAAATTTCTGGGTGAGTCTTGGTTGGCAAGTATCAACACACATCTATGTCCATTTTTAAGCCAATTCTTTATTAGATAGCTATTACAGTGCCTAAAAAATCCGACCCAGGTAAAAGAGATTTATTTACTGAAATGCATTTGTTCAAAAGAAAAAGAAGAAAATTACCATACATTTTGAAGATAAAGAAATTGTACCATTAAGTTTTATATACTTTATACAATTACTGCTTTAAATTTATGTAAAATTGTCAATATTATGTTCATTATAAGATACTGTGCCCTTTTAAGTTAAAAAATAGGAAGAGCTATAATTAAACTTTAAAAACAGGGGTGCCTGGGTGGCTCAGTCAGTTAAGTGTCCGACACTTTGTATCAGTTCAGGTCATTCAAGGTTCCTGAGTTCCAGCCCTGCATCAGGCTCTGAGGTGACAACACAGAGCCTGCTTGGGACTCTCTCTCACCCTCTTTCTCTGCCCCTTCCCTGCTCACGTGCGTCAAAATAAAAAAACATTTTAAAAATCTTTAGTCCATTAAGCATCTGACTTCGGCTCAGGTCATGACCTTGGGCTCTGTGCTGACAGCTTGGAGCCTGGAGCCTGCTTCAGATTCTGTGTCTCCATGTTTCTCTACCCCTCCACTGCTCACACTCTGTCTCTCTCTCTAGAATAAACAAACATTTAAAAAATTTTTTAAACTTTAAAAATATATACAACTACAAATTAGTATTTCAGCAGTTCTAACGTCTCCACTGAGTCCCACCTAAGTGACTAGAGAAGTCAGGAGAGGTCAGTGCTGATGCATTTGAGATCTCTGCCACACAGCATTATTCACGTGTCTGTTTTACAGAACTGTATAGGAAAGATGTAATAACCACCCAAGACCTAACACAATATATTTCAATGAGTGTTTACCAGTTTCAAGTATATAAATATGCTGACGGTCACCACAACAATCGTGCCAAATCACGCATCATCACGTACCTCCAGACATGGTCCTGGTATAGATGGGGAGATCTTTGGCAGCTCGCCGAAGGACCTCCTGGTGGGCTTCCCCTCTTGGCTCTCTCTCCAACAACTCTTTCTCTGCATAAGAGAGATGGAACTATGGAAGAAATGTACATTTCAGTCAGTGTTCTCAAGAAATAGCATATTGGTCCATACACCTATGAAAAGGTATTTATAAAACTTTAATTGTATATATTATATACGTTGTGAGTGATAATAGAGTTTGAATCTGGGCATGTCCGTTAATCTAGTGAATCATTAGTTGATACAATTAGAACAAGAGAATGATACCTACTTCCTCAGATGTTGAGGAAACTCAAGAGGAAGAGAGTATGTAAAATTGTTTTATAGAATTCTATTCCAGTATTATATTAATAAATGAAATGGCAAAAAAAATATTTGGCTCACTGGGTAAATTTTTCAACTGGATATTATTAGGAATAAAAATAGAAAGAAACCTATCAAGCATGTTTTCTTATCTAAGTGAGTTTAACTTAAGAATAATCATGACATGAATTTTCCAGCACTCTGAAGAACTAATCATTAATTTACTTCTTATACTGCCAATCTGGCCCACCCAATTAAAAAATCCTTATTTGAGAAAAATCAAATTTGTTTGGGCTACACACACACACACACACACACACACACACACACACAAACACATATACACACAACCCAATCACAAAAAACGAGTCTTAAAAGTCTATATAAGTATAAATGTGTTCCAAGAGACACGTACAAGGATATTCATAGCATTGTTGTTTGAAATGTAAAAAATTAAACACAACCCAAACATCCATCAAAAGGATAATGGACAAACTGGAGTATGATATATCCACATAACTGGATCCCCTGATGCATCCAACAATAATGAATAGAGCTATGCACAACAAAGAATCTTAATATACTGTTGAATAACGAATAATTTTATAGCACATATACTGAGTGATTCCATTCCTAAAAATTTTTAAACCAGAAAGCTATACACTACGTACATATACATTCACATATACATCTGCATATACATGTATATACATAAAAATACCAATTATAAAGAAAAACAAGAGAACAATTAACACAAAACTTCAAGATAGTAGTTACTTCTTGAGGAATGTGGGGAAATACAGTATGGAAGAGTACGTAAGAAATACTGAAAATATAAATAATGTTTTCTCTGATGTTTGGGTGACTGTTTAGGCCTTTTCATTTCTTTATTTTGTTATTATTTTTTTGAGAGAGGGAGAGAGAATGTGCAAGTGTGAGTAGGAAAGGGCAGGAGGGAGAGAGAGAATCTGAGGCAGGTTCCAGGCTCAGTAAAGAGCCTGATGTGGGGCTCAATCCCATAAGCCTGGGATCATGACCTGAGCCGACATCAAGAGTCAGATGCTCAAATGAGCCACACAAGCGCCCTTTTTATTCTTTAATGCATTACATATGCTTTTTTTGTATGTAGGGCATATTTTACAATTTTTTTTAAGTTTTAAGAGGAATCTAATCATGTCAATGAAAAAAAGAAAAACAATTTGTTGAAAATGAGGTGATGATATTTGAGCTTAAATCTTTACCTTTGGAGAAATAAAAATTAAAAATATTTGTTCAGAGGTTGACAATTCTACCAAGGTTATTATAAAAAGAAAAACAAATCTCTAGCTTTCAAATGTAAATAAAGTTTAAGTTACCATAAAATTCCCATATGCATGACATGTAGTTAAATATAACTGTAAAATTTCAGACATATTAAGGTAAGGGAAATAAAAAAGTCTTCTCTAAGTAGAAATTTACATAATACAAATTATTCTTAATTAGCATATTAAATTTACTGGCATTAAATTAGTAGATACGTTACAGTTATGTCTTTAAGAGTTTCCAACATAATTTAAAAATGTATTCTCTACCTTAAATACTCCTCTGGTTATAAACTCACAGCATTTGCTTACTTCTTAGTTAATTTCGTCGTTTTTCAAATTACACTTCAACCAGTCCTTTCTCAAATGAATACAAATGACAAATAAATGAAGGTCACATGTATGAAGGGGTATTGTGTTCTATCAGTTACTCTTCACTTGTATGCTACCTTAAATCTGTTTTAAAACCTGAAACATATTTACACAAGTGTTCTGATTGCTTGAATATATACATGGGGTGGTGAGTGGCCGTGAGCAGTGTTATTTCCAGCCTAGCAAAGTAAGACCCTGCACACTGATCCCTGAGGCTGGGGCAGAGTGAGAAAGAGGGAGACACCACATCTGAAGCAGCTCTAGGCTCTGAGCTGTCAGCACAGAGGCCAATACATGGCTTGAAATCAGAAATGGCGAGATGGTAACCTGAGCCAAAGTCAGATGCTTAACTGACAGAACCACCCAGGCACCCCAGGAAAAACTTATTTTATAATTCAGTCCCCAACATTCCATTCTCAGAATTGCACCATATAGGCAAATATATCTCCCTTCTGTGTTTCTAAAATTAATTTAAAACCTAGCATTGAAAATTAGTTTAATAAAGACTTAAAAATAATCAAAAGGATTAAAACCATCAACATTTTATCACATTTTCTTATGGAGTTCTGGATCCTTTTTACCTTAGAGGAAAGTTCTAGTCAGTGACAGAACTGAAAGACTCTTTTGCATGTTTAATGTTTTTATTAATAAACAAACAACACACTGCATCAGGTCCAGAAAACCAAAAACAGGTTGGCAGAACTGTTACGTCATATGGATGTCTAATTCTACCATCTAATTCTACCTTGGAATGCACCAAATATAAAGTCCTTTCCCCTAGAACACTTTTTATTTTTTAAATTCTATTTTTAAGCAATCTCTATTCCCAAGGTGGGGCTCAAACTCACAACCCAGAGATCAAGAGTCACATGCTCTGCGGACTGAGCCAGCTGGATGCCCCGCCCCCAGACCACTTGGATGTGCAAAGGTAGGTCACAGATTTGAAGAAAGATGACTTTTGTTGAGAGTTGAATGAATGGAGGATCTCCTCGGGTAAAACAGATGACATCGCGACCTACCACCAGCCTGCGGGCTACGCAGTCCTCTGGCCGGTTAATGCCCTCTCTTCTGTTCACTTTAAATCGTTCAATCCACTTTAAAACATTTTAGAGTTAGAGAAAATGTGAGGAAATATGGCACAGTTCCCATATTTCTTCTCACCAATTTTTCCACATCATAACATTATGTATTAGTACACTTGGTCCATTTACCACAATTAAGGAGTCGATATTGATACATTACTAGCTGAAGTCTGTATTTTATTCAGATTTCCTTAGTTTTTACTGAATATCTTTTTCTATTCCAGGATCCCATTCAGAATACCACAGTACAGGTTAAAGAAGAGTATGATTCTTAAGGATATACAAATTAAGAAAAAACCTGAAATCTAATAACCAGTAGAAAACTCACGGAATGTATTTCCTTCTTTGCTAGCGATGGACAAAAGTGAACATATAATCTCACCAGTATCTAAAATGTACAAATTAACATATAGAATTTAATTGACAACCAGTGGCTTTCTTAAGGACAACAGGCACTGCCAAAGGACTGATAAAACTCATGGCACTCTAAGTTGCTACTGTTGTTTTTTCAAACAATTCGGCAAGTAACTGAAGTTTTCTTGGTTTAGTAATTTGACTTTTGAGAATTTATATTAAGAAAATAATCCAAAATATGGGTAAGAAATATGTACAAAACATGTGCAAATATGTTAACAAGATTTTTTATAATACAAAAAGGTGGGATCAGCCTAAAACTCCAAGTTGGGATGTGACAAAGTAAACTTTTACATATTTAAGTGAGAATATTAAGCCATTATTCAAAATGATAAAAAACCAATGATGGACTATTATGGGGGGGAAACGGGAATCTGTACATGCTGAATACAAGTTGGAAAATTGCTCAAAGGCAATTCAGCATGTCTACTGGGTAGATGAGTACGATTGTTTTTTCCTTCTCTTTTTGTCTACTCTCCACTTTCACAGTATAAACTAGTATGGTTATCTTACTTTTATGGCAGAAAATCTTATAAACTAAAAACGGATTAGCAATTTAACAATCTTGTTATATAAAAAGGTAAATTTTAGGTCCAGATTTCTTATAATTCTCTCAATAGTAACAAGAAAATATATTCACAGTGTTCTCTTACTACCTCTTCTCCTGTTCTTTTAGTCCTATTTTTCAAAGATTTTTAGCAGTTGAGAGCACTCCGTTGTCAATTAAAATCAAGGACTCCTCATTTTACAATTGGGAGTGTCTCTGCTGCTAAACAACTGGAAGATTAGGGTGAGACCCAGCATCCTATTCATGGGATAACTCAAGATTCTTCCCCAGCAAGTGAGGGGCTTTCTTTCATAACAGTGGTTTCCCAACTCTTCTGACCGTGGACCCATCATTAAAAAGTAATTTGAGACTAAAATGCATTTTTGATTATATATTTAGTATTAGCTAATATATATGAAACCTTTTATGTGAAACTTTATATGCATTTATATATTTTGTACTTCATATAAATTTCATATATATTTCTATGTCTTATGTTTGTAACTTTGAGAAAAGGAAACATTAATAGAATAATATGCAAATGGAAGTGTTGCTATTTTTTTTCTCCATGCTCCAACTGATATTCTGGCTACACTCACCCATGGTGGTGTCTACTCTCCATGCTACAGCATGGTAGACTGCCAAGAGTGTGGGCTTGATGGTCAGGAGAACTTTGCTTTAGGGGCACCTGGATGGCTCAGGTCATCATCTCATGGTTCATGAGTTTGAGCCCTGGGTCAGGCTCTGTGCTGACAGCTCAGATCCTGGAGCCTGCTTCCGATTCTGTGTCTCCCTCTCTCTCTGCTCCTCCCCTGCTCATACTCTGTCTCTCTCTGCCTTTCTCTCTCTCAAAAATACACATTAAAAAAATTTTTTTAAAGGAAGAAAAAGAAGAACTTTGCTTTGAATGTTAGGTCTGCCACATGCTAGTTCTAGACACCCAGGGGTACTTAGCTAATGTCAGAACCTACTGCTCCATTTGTAAAATGGTAACAAACAGCATCTACCTCACACAGCTGTAGGACTTGAATAAAGTGTATGTTTTGTGTGTGTGTGTGTGTGTGTTTGTGTGTGTGTGTAAATATCATCCAACAAATCATGGTACAACTGCAAATTTACCATCCTCAACCTCAACTTCTCCCTCAATACTGTGACATTTCTTCCGTATTTTATCATGGTATTTTCCCGCTCTCTCCAACCACTATTTCAAAGCTCTGCTTTCTCAAACCTCAGTTAAACCCACCTCACTCTCACTCTTAGCTGATGATCTCACATATAATTTGATTAAATGTTTATTCATTTTTGAGACAGAAACAGAGCGTGAGTGGAGGAGGGGCAGAGAGAGAGGGAGACGGAGAATCTGTCTTTATCTGTTGTGTTCACTGACCTTTTATGGGTCAGACGCAGCTCCAGATATTGGCGATGGGGCAGTGAACACAACAGATAAAGTTCATGCCGTTGCAGAGCTTATTTTCTAGGAATGATATAATATGAATATGGAATGAGTTACAGAATGATATGCTACGGAGAAAAATACCATTCCAGGGATAGTTTACCATTTTATACAGCATGACCATGGGAAGCCTCAAAGATAAGGTATCATCTGAGCAGAGACATAGAGATAGGAAGGAAGTAAGGGGCCTGGACACATACTTATCTGTGGGAAGAATGTTCCCGGTCAAGAGAAAACAATCAGGTTTCAAGATCCCTGAGGGAGAAACATGCTCAGCATACTGATGGCACAGCAAGAAAACCAATGTGACTAAGGCAGCACTGAAGAAGGTCAGAGAGGCGGTGTGGGGCCAGGCCAGGTACAGCCTTTTAAGCTACAGTAGAGAATTATGTTTTCACTCTGAGGGAGCTCAGGTATCAAAGGGAAGTTCTAAGCAGAAGAATGATATGATCCGTTTCTTGTTTTGAAAGGATCACCGTGGATACTCGTTAAAAATATATGATAGGGGCGCCTGGGTGGCTCAGTCGGTTAAGCGTCCGGCTTCGGCTCAGGTCATGATCTCACAGTTCGTGGGTTCGGACCCCGTGTAGGGCTCTGTGCTGACAGCTGGCACAGAGCCTGGAGCCTGCTTCGGATTCTGTGTCTCCCTCTCTCTCTGACCCTCCCCTGCTCACACTCTCTCTCTCTGTCTCGCAAAACTAAATAAAAGAAACATTAAAAAGTTTAAAAAAAAAAAGGGAAAGAGAAAAATTAAAAAAAAATATATATATATGATAAAAGGAAACCGGTTGGATGGTTACTGCAATATGCAGGCACGGGATGCTGGTGGCTTGGGCCAGGGGTGGCAGTAGCCCTGGGGGCGGGGCATGGGCTCCCACTGCGGCTGCGTTGAGGGTGTGCTTACAGACTTTGCTGATGGATGGGATGTGGGGTCTTAGAGCAAAGGAGTTGCCAGAGATGCCCCCCCGGGTTTTGAATAGGATTGCCGTTACTGAGCTGGAAAAACCTGAAGAATAAGAGTCAGGGAGTGGGTGGGGAACCAGAAGTTTGCTTTCAGGTACTTTGAATTTAAAATTTCTATCAGATGCCAAATACATAGCTGGAGATGAGTCTGGAATCCAGAAGAAAGGACTAGGCTAAGGATTTTCTTTCTTTTTTTTTTTTAATATTTATTTATTCTTGAGACAGAGGTTATTAATTTGAAAGTTGTAGCAATGAGTTAGATGATACACCAAGTCAAAATGTAGATAAATAAGAGAAGTCATCCAGGGATTGAGGTCTGGAACAATCCAATGCTTTAAGGTTCAGGAGAGAATGAGAAATCAGCAATGGAAACCTAATGGAGCTGCCACCACAAATAAAGACGGAATTATTGGGATGAGAAAGTGGGTAAAAATATTCTGCAAAGAAAATAATGCCATGGTATACACAGGAAAATACATGTCATTAAAAACTACTGGAATATAAAGTGGGAAGTCAGAAATTTAGACAAGACTCCTTTGTTGCCAAACTCGGGAGACTGGCCTTTACCCGAGGGGCATGCAGAATAACCGAATAGATGGAAGACGTAGTGTGGAAAAATTAAAGTGATTTTAGACTTCCAGCGTCAGGGTGAAGGATGAATTTTTCCAGGGCTCTGGGAAGGGAGTGTAGGCAAGAATGTCAACAGTGAAACCCTACAGAAAACTGCAATGTCTCAGACAAAGATGACTGAGATCCTGAATTAGTGTAAAGATGGGGCGGGGCGGGGAGGGGAGAGGAGAGGAGATGAGACAAAGGAAAGAAAAAGGGGTTGGAACCAAAAAAGAAAAACTGGAAGTAAAAACATCAGCAGCATTTGGATGTTGAGGGAGTGGCAAGGAAGCCAGAGAATTCTGGCAAGGCTGCCAGGCTTCCAGAAAGCTGGAGTGTCAGGAGGCTGAGCTGGATGGCAGCGGCACTGACCAGTGTAAGAAACAGATGCGTCATGGTCTTGGGGAGAAGGGGGTGACTTCAGCGTTGGATGCGCTGTATCTGAAGCGTCGTGGACTCAGCAGCCATGTTTGGCAGGGGATATATAAGTTTGTGACGGGAGCGGTCAGAGCTGGAAAGAGATCTGGGAATTGTCAACACAGAAGTTACAGGTAAAGCACCAGAAAGGGTAAGATCCTCCGGCACATGAGTCAGAATGCTCCTTCAAGCCTACAACTAGGGCCAGGATGGCGGTAAGAGAGAGAAAAGGAAAGAAGCAAACATGGCAGGAGGGAGGAAAACGTGGCAGGAAACAAAAACAGGTAGAGAGTAGAAGAAAAAAAGGCTCTGTGAAAGCATTTTAGGCCAAGCATACCATTAATTCTGTGCAAATACCTGTGGCTTCATTTTCACTATCTTTTCCCAGGTCATATAGCATTTTTACCAGCCTTTTGACCACGGTTGAATTTCAAACAGATTACTTCAGGGCACAATTTGCAATGATGCCTACACCTATCTTTTTATTTTCTTTTAAACGTGGCCAACTAAACCCACAACATTATTGCTGGAACAAAGTTTATTTCAATGCAACAAACATGTACTGGACTAAGTGCCAACAGGAGAGAAATGAGTAAGACATAGTCCTCTGCTCCAAACTTTTAACCAGGACAAAAGACTTAGAAACAAATACTTAGAATGTTCTTTTCACAGTATAAATTTGACCACATCACTCTACTTAGTCTTCTGTAGCTGAGACTGCTAATTTCCCCCCAACACCCACAATTTCCTTCTTCCGACATGGTCAATATGGTTAACATGGCCACTGAGAATAAAGACTATATTCTTAACCTTCTATGCAGGTAAACGTAGCCACATAACTAGGTTCTAAACTAAGTGGAAATGGCACCAGCAACACCCAGAAAGCATCCTTAAAGGAAAGGACACTTACTTCTACTCCTCTTTATTACTTACTCTGACTTGCTGTCTGGAAGGCAGACATAATGGCTGGAACTACAGCATCCATCTTAGGTCAAGAGGTGACGGGGGAAATGGTGGATAAAATGTAAGAGCAATAAGCTGTGGACTAGCTACAGACTGAACGCAGAGGATTACTGACAGTGTTATTTTGTTGTTATTGTTTCTGGTGGCTAAGAGCCAACTCATGTATGGTTAGTGTGATAATTATAGTATAGCAATGTCTACCTTCAGCTCTATCCATCCATCCATCCTGCTGCCTGATACTTAAGTAGAAATGGAACACGACACAGATTTAGTACCAGAAATATAATACTAATACCGTGCAAAAAATAATACTTACAAAGTGAAAATTCAAGTATTTACCAACAGGTACATTAACATAAACAAATCAGTATACTCAATAAGTGCAACATTAACAAAAAGATGTAAAATTCATTCTTCAGACATCAGTATCATTGACTTCCAACTTCGAGATAACTTTACTAATATTTTCACTTACTTCTTTTGAAGGATTCATTGGTAATGTAAAGATAGTTTTCCAATATGACCAGACGAACATTGCAAAAAGTAGATGATAAGCAATCAGGCACACAACTAAAATGAGAAAAACATAATTATCATTATAATACGCAAATACACACTAAGATCATAGTATTCACAAAATATCTGTTTGTTCTACACGAACCAAATTCTTCAGTAACTTAATTATTTCACATCCCATGATAGAAAGCTCCCATCTGGAGACACACTCATCTATTGGCCAAATGGCTACTGCTGTGCCTGCAACACTAAATTATAAACACAGCATTAAACAAATGTTAAAACATTCAGGATTAAAGAACTTGAGTTCAATGACAACGAATAGCAAAACCAGTTCCTATTTGAGAAGGTATTTGCTAATTTTGCTTAGCTGTCGTCAAATCTGTTGGCATATTTAAACAGACCATCTGGACAAAGAAAGATTTCCTCCAACAAGAATTCAAGTGTCTTATCACATGGGACAACTTTGAAGAAAAGTATACTTTGTTCGGGCAATGTATACAAACACACTTTGTGTGGTGTGTTAGTCTTGAAATACTGTATTATGCAAATACAAAATATTTTGTATGCAGTAATAATGATAATTCTGGAAGATACATTAACATATAAATAAATTCTATAAGATACAGTTGAATAAAATACGTTAGTTTAAAATATAGCATGTTTGGTATTTTAAAACTATACGGCAATTTCTTAAAGAATGACAACACATATAGAAGCATTTAAAAATTCAATTATCTAATGAGGCACTCACATCAGTGTGAAATGACTACAGCTAATGATATTCCCCAGGAACTATATGGGAGACTCAGGAATGGGGTAATTCTCAGAAACATGAGATTGTTGATATTCCTGTATTTTGAAGCCACCAAGAATCTTTGGCACAGTGGCTACCATTTGAAGGGTGAGGTCTTTGCCAAATGTCTACCAGAACTCAGTCTGGGGACTGAGGGAAGTCTTTAACCCCCGCAGGACTCTACATTTTCAAAGTATAATTTATTAATTCCAACCAGCTCTAAATGAATACTCTCTTCAAAAAACTACTTTAACAACTTCACATCTAAGACAATAATAAAACATATTTACCTTGTTCTCCAACGTTTTCCATGGACACTGTAGAAATAAACAGAAAACAGTGATAAGTAGTAGATTATAACACTCATGGCAAACAGGGCCTGACAGAGACGCAGGGCACTTGAGCAGCCTACTAACTTGGCTGCCCTTCAAACCAACATTCGTTAAATATTTGCTCAATTTTATTTAGAGGAGAGGTGAGCACTGTTAGGGGACAGGGTGGAGAAGGCAGGCTGGTGGCTGCATTCAGCTGGGTCTCTCTTGGTATTTCAGCCCTAATATCACAGAGAAAACTTAACCCAACAGGCATGCTCCGCGTCGGTCTTATTCCTCCTATACCAATTGGTTTCTTAGTCTTCCTTCCAACTCAGGGTTCAGATAAAAAGCAGCATTTTCCAGATCAGTATATTTTCTAAGGTATTTATTGCTCTTTACAAGTTGGCCACTGCCTAGATAACTCTCCAGAAAGACTAAAATGTAACATCCATGGCACACACTCTTCTTGTCAAATTTCTAGAAGTTCAAATTCTTATGCCCAATGAGTAATTGCTCCCTGCTGTACAATGAGAGATGCAGGAAATGCGCCTGAGACACTGCTGCAGATACCCCAAGGTAGATGAAGACCCTAGATTAGGGACCACTTAGCTAAAATGAGCTGGGACAAGAAGCTGTATTTAGAAATAACCAACCTTGTATATTGCCTGCTTGTTTTGTTTCCCATTTGGTCTTCCCCCATTTGTACTAAAGTCCTTTTTGGAAGTTTTGGCCTATCTCAGAGTTGGAAGTGGTAGCCAACAAAGATTGGTATTTCCTGGAATTTACTTTCAGTGCCTTAAGAAGCACTGGAACCAGAGAGTAATGTTGTGAAAGATTTTAAGATTATCTGATCCAACAAACATCCTTCCCAAGAGAGCTACTGAATGTAAGTTTCTAGAGGCAGCAGGAGCCCATGGTTTTGGAGTAAGTCCATTCCACTACTGGACTGCTCTAAAGAATGATTATAGGATTATAGTGTGCTGAAATTAGCCTCTTTGTGGCTTCTACTGATGGTATCTAGGCTTCTAATCTGTAGCATTAAACAGAAAAATCTAAAGGACAGACTTCACATATTTAAAGTTACTCCATCTCCCTTAAATTTTCTTTTAGTCCAAATAATACATGAGTTCCAAATCTCTCACCAATCTTGATGTGGCTCCTTTAAATACAGTCTTTCCTTGACTCTCAATTTCTATTAACATTGTTTTTAATGTTTATTTATTTTGAGAGAGAGAGAAAGAGAGAGAGAAAGAGAACATGCGCATGTGAGCAGAAGAGGGGCAGAGAGAGAGGGAGAGAGAGAACCCCAAGCAGTCTCTGTGCTGACAGCAAAGAACCAGTGCAAGGCTTGATCTCATGAAGGGTGAGATCATGACCTGGGCTGAAATCAAGAGTCAGATGCTTAACCACCTGAGCCACCGAGGTGCCCCTCCTTTAATTTAATTTCTAGTACCCAGAATGGGACAGGCAGACAAGATGTTGACCATGTGAATACCTTCGATATTATCACTATGGGTCACAATCTTCATGTTCACTTCAAAAGTTTATTTGCCCAATTTTATCTTGCATTAGCCGAATTCCTTTCTGGCCTGTGCCCTACAGTGATAATATTTTGCTTTAGAGATTTCTAACTTTCCAATATTCCTGAGAATTTAAATCTCTTCCCCAACTAACTGCAGTACAACTAGGCAACAGGGACTCTGACCTGTTGAAAGATTCTAAGGAATCTCAACACTTTCTTGGCACTGCTAGTGCACAGGAAGAGAAGAAGTGGGGATGGTAAATTATCATCCAAGTTATCAAAGATGTTCTTGTTTGGGGCATCTGGGTGGCTCAGTCGGTTGAGTGTCCGGCTTCGGCTCAGGTCATGATCTCACTGTTCGTGGGTTCGAGCCCCACGTCGGGCTCTGTGCTGACAGCTCAGAGCCTGGAGCCTGCTTCCAATTCTGTGTGTCCCTCTCTCTCTGCCCCTCCCCTGCTCATGATCTGTTTCTCTCTGTCTCTCAAAAATAAATGTTAAAAAAAATTAAAAAACAAACAAACAAAGATTTTCTCACTTGCCAAGAAGACAATGATGGCCTTCCGGATTATATCTTGGAGTCTGGAACCATCCTAGACACTGCACGGCTGGAGACTGGGTCATCAGTTGTTTTCCAGATGCCCTGTCCACCGAGCACTCTCCTCCCTTATCACTCATTCCTCTAAGAAATGGAATGAGGCATCCTAGAAAAGGCTGACTGGTCAGTTATCAGTTCAACTGATGAATGGATCAAGAACATGTGGTATATATACACAATGGAGTACTACATGGCAGTGGGAAAGAATGAAATCTGGCCATTTGTAGCAAAGTGGATGGACCTCGAGGGTGTCATGCTAAGTGAAATAAGTCAGGCAGAGAAGGACAGATACCATATGTTTTCACTCATAGGTCTGACAGGAGAAACCTAACAGGGAACCATGTGAAGGTGAAGGGGGGGAAGAAAGGGAGAGAGAGGGAAGCAAATCACGAGAGACTCTTGAATACTGAAAACAAACTGAGGGCTAAAGAGGGAGGAGGAAAGGGGATGGGGTTGATGGTCATGAAGAGGGGCACTTGTAGGGAAGAGCACTGGGTGTTATATGGAAACCAACTTGGCAATAAACTATTAATAAAAAAGAAACAACAAAAAAAAAGAATTATGAAGAGTGAGACTTTCTGTTGCAGTATTATCTTTAAGAAACTCTTGTGTAAAAATAAAACATGTAAAATCTAGGCTGAAGACTGAGACCATGAGCTGAAGCAATAAACCCTAATATACAAAAGGATGATCAACGGCTTCTTGATACAAACCTGGCTTGCATAGACATTCTTAAACATGCATACTAAAAAATGTATACCCTCCCTTATCTCTTTTGCATGAATTATCAAGCAGTCATTTAGCCCAGGGGTCAGTAAACTACAGTCCTGTTCCAAGTACAGCCGGCCCCCTACTTCTGCAGACACGTTTTTACTGGCACACGGACACAACCATTTGCTTTTGGCTATTTTTGTGTTATAATGGCCAAGTTGGATCTGTGTGACAGGGTCAGTATGATCTGTATTACCTAAAATATTTACTATCTGATCCTCTATAGAAAAAGTTTTCCAACTCCTGTATATTAGAATTCTTCAGACAAACAGAACCAACACACACACACACACACACACACACACACACACACACACACACACGAGAGGGAGAGAAGTGATTGGCTGATTTTAAGGAATTGGCTCACACGATTAAAGGGATTGACAAGTCTGGAATCTGCACAGCAGGCTGGCAAGCAGAAACTCCAGAAAACCGTTAGTGTTGCAGTCCTGGGTCCAAGGCTACCTCAAGGCAGAATTTTTCTTCAGGGAACCTCAATCTTTTCTTTTAAGGCCTTCAACTGATTGATAAGGTCCACCTACATTATGGAAGGTAATGTACTTTAAAGTCTATTGATTTAAAAGTTAATCACATCTAAAAAATACCTTCATAGAAACATCTAGACTGCTGTTGAACTAAACAACTGGCCATCACTGCCTACCCAGGTTGACACAAAATTCATCATCACACCCTGATGATATAGTTGAGTTTTATTCTGGAAATCTATTAAGAAGATATGTGTTGATCTTTTATATGAGTTCTCAAGTAAAGATTACTATTTATTATATATTTATTATTTATTATAAATCAGTAAGTCAGAACTATATCTAACAACAGATCCACAGTACATCTTTGTGCATCTGCTAAAGGAAAACTAATAATAAAATCCCTTTTCATACTCTAAAAACCCAATTACAAATGATCCCATCCAAATTAATGTATTCACCCTTACGATTGTTTAGGATGCTATCAAACCTTATTCTCTAAACAGCTCTAAAGATATTAGAACAGATTTAGTCTCCATCAGTTAAATTCAATCTTGATTTAAAGGAGGGAATCATCTCAAAGATCATGCTAGTCCTGTATTTTCTTCACCAAGTAATTTTTTATAATTTGACTTTGGTGATGATACAGTAAGAGTTGGTTACCAACAATTATGTCTGTTGATAAGAAGCAGCCCAGCAAACAGCTGGTAACTTAACTCTAATTTGACTTTTAGTTATAAGTACATCCAACATCCAAAACTTCAGACACTAAAATACGCCTTCATAGTAGAAAAAAAAGTACTTTCCCCCTTAATTTAGCAAAGAACAGTTATGTAATTGTTGCTAGAACAATTTGGTTTTTAGGTACTTTCACTGCAGATGTATACTGCTGTGATCTTTCTATTGCTTAGTCTGAGTTTTCTTTTTCTTGCCTTCAAATTCAAACTCTCCTTTTGGGAGGACTAACTTACCCACCCTGCATATACACAGTAACTTCTCTATATACACCCACGGCACTATTTCCAAATTCGGTTCAACATAGATACATCTTAGCCCCATATACACAGTCTAATAATGACAACCAAAAATAAAAATTTGGTTCTAATGAATGAACTGTAAGGACAACTTTATAGTCAAGCTCTATTGGGGGGGGAGGGCTTATCTTTAACTCATTCACTGAAAAACATCCACTAACTTCTCTATGCTTGATCTATTGGAGATAAGATGGAAAACGTGATTCCATCCCTGTGCTCAAAAAGCGTAAAGTTCATTAGATCATTTTAGTTCAAAGTTAAAATAACTGAAAAAACAAGGAAAGTTTTTAAGGCATTTTGAAATAAGTAACTGAAGTAGCTAAGATTCAGATTAAGCCAAAAATAAAAGTAGCAGTACAAAAATGCTTGAATATCTCCTGTCCTCGCCAAGTCTCTCCTTTGACCTCATCTCTTGGGCTGCTAACCCATTTCTCAGAACTTTTCACATGAAAACTTATTTAAAAAATTTTTTTAGTGTTATTTATTTTTGAGAGAGAGAGAGAACAGGAGAGGGGCAGAGAGAGGGAGACACAGAATCAGAAGCAGGCTCTACGCTCTGTGCTGACAGCAGAGAGCCCAATATGGGGCTCAAACTCAAACCACGAGATCAGAACCTGAGCTAAAGTCGGACGCTTAACCAACTGAGCCACCCAGGCCTCCACAATAAAATTTATTTTAATAATCATCCAAATGCACAGTCTCTAACCCCTCTAACTTCCTACTACTTCCTGAACCAACTCCAGTTGACTTTTCACCCCCAAATTCTACTGCTATCACTCCTGTTAAGGCCACCAAAGCGTCCCTTGCTGCGAATTCTCAATACTTATGTTACTCTGACAATTAATTATGCTCTTTATGTCTGTAGAATAGACAGTGAATTCTCCGACTAAATTAGCCAAGGGGAACCCGTTGAAGTAGGATCCTTTGTTTCTTCAGCTACTTTCCAAGAAGATCTAGCTCATTTTTCAGGTTATTACAGATCAAAATGTGGGCGGGAGGAGGTACATGACGAATCACTCCTGTGAATACTAGTCACGTTGCTGCCACACCAGCTTAATGACAGCCCTAAGAAAATACAGATCAATACCTCCAGCTGAATTCCAACTGTATTCCTTTCTTCCCAACAAATGTTTTTAAATTAATCTGCTTTATAATGGATCTACTTATATTTTAAGTCTTTATTGAACTGTGTTCTCCTTTGCTATCCTCACATGTCCCTGTAATCTTACCGACAACTGCAGTCCCTGCCTTCCTTGCTGACCTCATCTCGTGCCCTCCCCTTCTTGGGCAGCAGGCCTCAGCCACTCCAGGCTGCTTTGCTTCGTGAACGCGCTAACACTGTCCCCTCTCTAGATCCTCTGCACTTGCATGTAACTAGGTAGCAGGAGACCTGGACTCTGGTCCGATCCTTCTATTATGTGTGACCTTGATCATGATATTCAGGTGATCTGTGCTTTGACTTTGTTGTTTAAACAAAAATTTGTACTTTACCTGGACAGTTCCTATGGCTTTAAAATTATCCTCAGTCCTACTCTGTCTGAGCTATTCTGAAAGATTACCAACTTGTAAAAACCAAGGACAAAAGTCACTCTCTGAATAAATTTATCAGTGGGTTTATAGGAATTGTGTGTCCAGGACAGAGCTTGAGGACTGCTTCAGAACAGAAACAAAGAGCAAGGATAAGGCTTCGTGATGCAGAACTTCCCAACACCCAGCTTCCAACCGGGCTCCAGCACAACACCCTGACAGCCCTAACTACAAGCATCATGCCAGGCAATCTACATTCCTCACTGGGTCTGCACACCGTTCCTTAAAAACCCGTTTTATAACAGGAAAACCATCATCTCTTTTAAAATGTAAACTGATAACGTCATCTCACTAAAAACCATCCCACAGCTTTGCATTGAATTTACAATAAAGCCCGATCTCCTTACTTAGGCTTGGTGGACTATGATCCAGCTCCTACTTACCTCTCCAAGATCACTTCTCATCGCTCACCTGCTGCGCACTAAGCTGCAAACAGGCTGGCCTGTTTCTAGAACATACTAAACCTTACTGTCTTTTCCTTGTCTCAAAAGCTCTCCTCCCCCTCCCTCCCGCCCGCTCCATTCTTGACTAGCTCTTTATCATCCTTCAAACTACAATTTCCATGTCAGTTTCTCGCTGAGGCCCTCCTGTCCAGTTCGCCCCTGTAATCATTACAAAATACTGTTTCTTTCTTAGCACTTAGTACAATCTGCTAATGGTTTCTTTCCCATGTCTCTTGCTGAGGTTTGAATCCTGGCTCTGCCCTCTGTTTGAGGTTTTATCTTGGCCAAGTTACTTAGCCACTCTGAGCTGTATCTCAATATTTATACCATTGGGCTGTTTTGTGAATTAAACCACATAATATATGTAAAAGCACCCAGCATAGAACCTGGCACTAAACATGAGGGGTTTAATAAAGGTTAGCTGGATATAGAACATAAGTACCGTAAAAGAGGGAAGTGTTAGGAGTAGGCGCTCCCCAAAGTTTGGTGTCAACTCGTAATAAACAACCTGGAGAAAGTACACAGCAGTATATAGTGTATTTTTGGCTCACAGAAATGCCACAAATTTCTGGGGATGCAATGAGAAGTTGGGGGAAATAAATTGCTGGAATACTTTCTAAGTATGAATAAAACAGAAGAATGCAGGTGAGTTACAGTGTGGGCAAATTAATATGAGAAAAACTAAACAAGTCACTATTTAAATGTTTGTTTTTGAGCGAGCGAGTGAGCAAGTGGGGAGGGGAGTGGAGACAGAGAGAGAAGACACAGGATCTGAAGCAGGTTCCAGGCTCTGAGCTGACAGCACAGAGCTCGACAGGAGGCTCGAACCCACAAACCTGAGCCAAAGTCAGACGCTCAACCAACTGAGCTACCCAGGCACCCCTAGACAAATGGCTTTTTAAACTGTATTTTCTTTCCCTGCCCCTTCCAGAGCTCCTTTCCTGTCAACTCTTCCCCACCAGCACCTCACCCCGACGTCTGCCGTGGCCTGTCCAGGTTCTGAGCGAGCCTGATACACATCAAAATCTCTGTATCTGGTCGGGAGCTGCATCACTGAGGGGAAAGTCAACCTCCCCAGGTGGTTTAATGCATTCCTCCTGCCTCTAACCCAGTTATTTCTAACCAACTATACTGAGCTAAGCCATGTGCTAGAAATTACCAAAACAACCATGCAAGACTGGAAAACCGTTCCCCAAAAATGGCACAACGTGACCTCAAAGACAAAAGATGAACTAGAGTCCGTCAGACAACATAAACCACGAGACAGAAGTCTCTAACTTAAAAAGAGAATGCAGTCCGAAAGGTGATGCAAGGCATTTGCCATCTGGATGGTTAGGCTTCCAAATTAGCCAGCGAAAGCTTTTCTAATGTATAACCTACCTGAAGCTAGACTGCAAAATTATAAACGAATAACGTTACAAAAGAGTAGCTATTCTGTGAAGGGAAGGAAGCCTTTTGAATTGCAACAACCACGCTCATTTCCTTTCCACAACTTTAGGCAGCAGCCTGGAGCCCCGGGTCAGCTGGCCACACATGGAGTGGCTTTAACACCAGACAGCTATTTCCTCAGTTCTGGAGACCAGAAGTCCAAGATCGAGGTGTTGGAAGGATCTATTTCTTCACGTGCTTCTTCCTTTGGCTTGTAGATGGCCGTCTTCTCCCTGTATTTCATATCGTGTTACCTCTGAACATCTCTGTACATTTCCTCTTCCTAGAAGGGCACCAGTCCGATGAGGACCCACCCTAAATAACGTAATTATTTCAACCCAATTATTTCTTTAAAGGCTCCATCTCCAAATACTGTCATATTCTGAAACCTTGCAGGTTAGAATTTCAAGCTATGGATTGTGGAAAGACAAAATACAGCCCATAACACTCTCCAAAACAAGACTGAAGTTTGAGCAGGGTAAAGTCTGGTGAGGGTGAGAGGGCATCGGTGGGCTGGTGGGGGGGGCAGGAGCCTGACGTCAAGAGATGAGAAAAAAACTAAAGGAAGGGATAGTTTGTTGAATGCTTACTATATGCCGGGGATTGTGCTAATTTTTTAAAAATGTTTCTCTCATTTAAACCTTATAGCAATCTCTCAGAAAGGTATTATTTTAATTTTAAAAGTTAGGAAGACAGTCTTACAGAGGTAAAATAACTTTCCTAATGTTATTCAAGTCATAACATATGGAGTTAGGATCTAAATATAAGTCTGCCTGACTCCAAAATTCTTTCAAGGATTCCACGTGGCCTCCTGGGCTCTGATTAGCCTCTGGGGCTTCTCTGTCCAGGACCGCCGTGTTCCTTCTTCCTGCTCACACAGCGCTGCCCTGCTTGATACCATGCCGTCACCTGTTCCGTCTGATTCGGACGCACTGGAGAGCAGGTTCAAAATGTCCTCTTTGTCACCCTTCTTCCAGCTACTAACTTAAACACACCCTAGAAACAGATCGTTTGACAAACTTTGGACACAAATAAATTAAATATCTGGAATATTTCAGGGTAGACGCTGGACCTTGGTTCTCCAGAGCTCTCGATTCAGTAACTGGGAGAGAACGGGACTTTGGGCTCCTGGGACAATAGTGAGATGGCGATTAGAAGATGGGACAGGGGTTGGCTGAGCTCGCTCCACAACAAGAGAGGGAAAGAAAGATCACTTTGGAGGTCAGCACTGCCCAGTGCACACGAAGGTACATGTCCCACTTGCAGGAACTGGAAATGAAGAGAGATGGAACATTCTTCTGTCCTGAAATGATACCTGTAATTCTTACAGTTACCAAAATCTTCCAAGTTAGAAATATTTTTGTCTCTCCCAATAACATATTTTAGCAACTTGACCATAACATTGCTCCAAATATCTAAGAAGCTCTAATCTACAGAAACAGTGCAAAATGCAACTTACCCAAATGAAAGCTGGGAACACACACTTGAAACATTAAGAATGTGTAGGTCTTTCAATACATCAGTTTTTAAAGGGAAATACAAACACTTGGTCCCATGATCATGGCCCTGAAAAACTCACTGCCACTTTCCCCTTGGCAAAGGGGAAGGCAATTCCTGAATCACGGACTATACTAAGCAGTGCGGTTAAATAAGGAAATCTGATCTCAGGGCTGGTCTCTTGATCTTTGTATCCCCATTTCAAGGCTTACTCAATGGAATCCTATAATCCCCTGGTCTCAAATTAAAATAGAAGAGATTCCCTGTGCCAGTAAGTTATGCAGATCTCAGTGCAGACGGATTGATTCATCCTGGTAGAAAGAATTGTCTGGGTCCTCCCTCTTCCACACATGGCCACGGCCACCTCGAATACCTACAGTGCCTGGATCTTTCCAACAGTCTCTCTTTCCAATTCCAGATGCCCTTGTTCAGGCTGGGCCTGGCAGGCATGGCTGACTCCTCGGAACAACGCAAGGCTTGGACACCGCACCCCATGTGCCACCTGCGTCCCACAAAATGGCTGTCCACTCTGAGGAAGACAGTTAAATAGGGATTTAAGATCCTGGAAACAATTCCTACGTTGGTCAGAACCAAAGTTGTAGAACTGGAAGGGCCTTCATGATGACACTGTCCATTGTAACTCCATCTTTCCTGTACGTGGGTATCCATATTTATTAATGGGTAGCAAGCAAAGCTGCCACTTACAGTTTGGTCATTTCAGTATTTAAAAATGTGTATGATAATATGGAAATAATTTCTGTAGTATATTTTTAATGTTATTAGATCAATCTCATTATCTGGTAGAACTGCCACAGAGGACAATACTGAGACTGTTTTCCCTTCACTACCAAACATGAGCTGTCTCGATTAAGTAGAAAAACTGATGCTTCTTTGCTTCTGCAAGGAAAACAGACAACCTCCTAAAACCTCCCACTGCTTACAACTACATGCTGAGCACTACATGACCAGGGTACCTATGACACAGCACATATAACACGTTTCAAAATTAAACCAATATTTCTAGGCTTGTGTCAGTTCTTTGGCATTTATGCAGCACTCCAGAGGAAGAACTGTATAAAGCTGCAACTCCCAACCTTTGTGTCCGTGATGCTCATCAGAATAGAATTCACAGCAGCAGCCCTGAAGGGGGAAATCAAAAGATTTAAAACAACATCAGCACTGGCAACAACTCCTGCAGTATTGCGCTGGGCCACAATGTCCGTTCACACACGCGAGGATATCAAAGCGGGACTCCTCCTTCAGTACTGAGTCACTGGGAAGCATGGTTTTCTTTTGTAACTCCACAGCCACATATTCATGTAGTAAACTCACACACGCAATCTTTCTTTGATCTCAGCTTGAACTGGTAGTTCCCTTCTTCCTTGCGAGCAGCCATCCCCTTGTCCTAGGCTGCAATTACCCATGGAACACCAGCAGTCTACCTGACAGAAAATGCAGTAATGTATATTCGGTTGCAGCAACTTTGATACAACTTGACACAATCATAAACTGGCCATCCGCAGATGAACAATCACACTGCCTCTGCTGTACGACCCACTGTATTACGACAGTGCAATATTATACAAATACCAATTGTATGGTAGAGTATTCATTCATGTAAGTGGGAAACTGAAGCTGTGTGTACAGAACTGAGAAACACACTCATCAATATCTGGCCGGAGTCTCTTCCTCTATTCACTGTGTGAGCTGCATCTTGTTTCCTGCCTGGATCTCTGCCCAGTTGTATGTACTGATTTTTGCTTCAGTTTCTAAAACCGTTTTCACTTACCCTAGACCTGCAGGCCATACAGATACCTTGCATTCATTTGTGAATTGTGCAGTCTCTGTGCGGTGGCTAAGGGTCTAGTTCATGATTAATACCACAGGTCACTGAAGCATCCACAGAAACAGGTATGTTTCCCCCACTTCTCCCCACCAGCTCATGTTACCAAGTGTGTACACCACTGACACTTGTGGACACATTGCTTTATAAGAAGGTAAAATTTCTACCAGTTAGCATTAATGCTCTGGCTACTCAAAAACTGTTGCTGAATTTCAGACGATGTACTGTAGGCCAGCAGCTCTCAACATCTCTGCCTTGGGCATACCTGATGGCCAGCATTTCAGGAGGGACACACTCCCCAGGGATAAAGGCTGCCTCATGGGCAAAACAAGATTATTCACAATTCCCTGACCACCAACTTTTCTGCTGTGCCACAAAAGGACAAGCCAGTTAAAAATGGCTGCAGTGACACTGTATGGACCTCACAGATACCTGTGGAGACTTTCAAATTTGGATGTTTACGAGGGCATATATAGGCTTCTCTGGAATCACACGTTCATAAAAATCACCTATTCTAGGAAAACTGTACGCTGATCCTCAAAAAAAAAATTAAACCTAGAACTTCTGTATAATCCAACATTACATTTCTGGGTATATACCCAGAAGAATTGATCTCGAGGACTTGAACAGGTATTTATTTGCACATCCGTGTTCAAAGAAGCATTATTCGGAATAACTACAAGGTGGAAACAACCTAAATATTCATCAGCCAATGAACAGATAAATAAAATGTGGTCTATACATACAACGCAATATTACTGATCCTTAAAGGGGAATGAAATCCTGACTGACACACACACTACAACATGATGAACCTTGAAGACATTATACTTAAGTGAAATAAGCAGACATATACATGATCCCAGTTATGTAAGTTACCTAGAAGAGTCAAATTCACAGAGACGGAAAGTAGAATGGTGGTTGCCAGGGGCCGAGGGAGGGTACAATGGGGACTTACTCCTTCATGGAAACAGAATTTCAGTTGGGGAAGATGAAAAAAAATGCTGGAGACGGATGGTGATTGATGATGGCTGTCCAGAAATGTGCGTGCACTCGATGCCACTGAGCTGCACACTTAAAATGTACAGTTAAAATGTACAGATGCAGATGGCAGGGCGCCTGGGTGGCTCAGTGGGTTAAGTGTCTGACTTTGGCTCAGGGTATGATCTCACAGCTTGTGCGTCTGAGCCCCGCGTTGGGTTCTGGGCTGTCAGCTCCTAGCCCGGAGCCTGCTTTGGATTCTATGTCTCCTCTTTCTGCTCCTCCCCTGCTCGTACTCTGTCTCTCAAAAATAAACATTAAAAAAAAATTTTTAATAAAATAAAATGGCAGGTGGCTACAATGATACATTTATCATGCTATATGTATTTATTTAACATATATACATTTAAATTTTTAAAATTTATTTAAGAGAGCAAGAGCAGGGGAGCAGCAGGGAGAGAAAATCTCAAAGTGACTGCACAGAGCCCAGTGAGAGGTTCGATCTCACAAACTCACAAACTGTGAGATCATGACCAGAGCTGAGATCAAATCAGACTCTTAACCTACTGAGTCACCAGGGGTCCATGTTACATGCACATTTACCACAATAAAAGTTTTTAAAATTGCTTGCTCGAGAGCCTATTCTCGAACTGAGAAATTAAGGTAATATTCAACTTGAGCTCAAGTTTTCTTTCCCACCTCTGGCTGTTTCCACAATTAAGGGTTCTTGTTCTTTAATCTTTTCAAAAAAGGAACCTCAGAAGTGGGAAACAGAGGGAAAAAATCTCTGCTGAGATGGCTGGCTCGGCATTTCCAGTGAAACGCTTCATTCATGAGCCTCCCAGGTTCTCCAGGCCTGGGATTCAAAAGAATGTCTGGGCAAAATGACAAATTCCACTCCTTCTTGACCTTCTCAGGCAACGGGAAATAGATGAAACTGTGAATGGAAATCCAGGGACCTCGAGGGCCTTGGACATCCTCTTCACATACATCTCTCTCTTGGACTGTCAGCCTTAACTCACAGTTAAATTGTGTGTGGCAGACTCTGTTTAAGGAGATAGCGGAGCAAGGAAAGGGGGAGTTGATACATTTAGAAGGCCTTTCTTTTTTAATTTAAAAGGTATAAAAAAATGTCAGCACTTGACAGGGAGATTTCAGTTATCTGAAAACTATTAAAAGAGAATTTGATGTTTCGAGCAAAATGCGTTTCACTTATTTATCAGTGATTATTTTGCACTGGTGCTAATATTTTGTAAGGTCTAAATTATTTGTAATTGCTCTTTTAAATTTTCCAATGATTTCTACAATTAGTTTCATCAAAGTCCTTATTACAGATGATTACATTTCACTATGCAGAAAAGAAAAAGAAAAGGCACATGGTTGTTGAATTTGTGTCTTAGTTTGCTAGAGATGCCATAACAAAGAGCTGCTGACTGGGTGGCCTACCCAATAAAACATTTATTTTCTAACAGTTCTGGAAGGCAGAAATCTGAGGTGAAGATGTCAGCAGGCCGCTCTCCTTGGCTTGTGGACGACCATCTTCCTCCTGCGCCTTCACATGGTCTTTCCTCCATACCTTTCTGTGTCCAAACTTCCTCCAGTCCTAGTACTGGAACTCATCCTAATGACCTCATTTTTACTTAATTACCTCTTTTTTTCTAAATCTTTGTTTTTGAGAGACAGAGAGACAGAGAGAGAGGGACAGAGTGTGAGCAGGGGAGGGGCAGAGAGAGGAGGAGACACAGAATTGGAAGCAGGCTCCAGGCTCTTAACTGTCAGCACAGAGCCTGACTGGGGACTTGAACCCACGAATCGTGAGATAATGACCCAAGCTGATGTCGGATGCTAAACCGACTGAGCCACCCAGGCGTCCCCTTAATTACCTCTTTAAAGGCTCTCTCTCCAAACTCAGTCCCATTCTGAGTTATTGAGGGTTAGGGTTTCAACATGAATTTTTTGGGAGTGGAGGGGGGAATTCAGCCCATAACTTGAAACCATAAAAATATTACAATCTTGTTTGTGAACAACTGAGTGATCACATAAAATTGCAAAACAGATAGTTTTCATAAAGGACTCATGTTCTTTGATGCCTAAAATGTCTACCGGGATCACAAAAGGCTCAATTAAACAAGTTTAACTTGTATTCTTTCATTTAAGGAAAGCAAGTATTGAATGCTACTGTGTGCCATCTTCTGTGTCAGGGCTACAGTGTTAATCAGACATTGTTAGGGCGCTGATTAAATTTTCTGTAGATGATCTATATATAATAAGAAAGTTAAGCTTGCCTAATAGAGTAAAGCCTTTTTAAAATTTGGACTGGATGATTTTGTATTTCCCAGCAATCCACACATTAGTATATGTGTTTCTTTTTGATAAACTTTTTAAATTTGGGGTCTTCAGAGTACAGTCCATAATAAATTCAAAACAAAAATTGAATATCTGCATTGTTAAACTCTCAGTCCTTACTTGACATAGGAGTGTATTTGTTGATTCCTACCTTCTCTCTAAGACCCTTTCCTCCTCCCCGCAAGCTTCTCCTTCTCGGTCTTCTTTGCTGGTTCCTACTCATCTCCTGAACTCTCAGTGTTTTGTCTCTACTCACTTTCCATTTATTTCCCCTGTGGGACAGACCTGTCCAGCTTCCAATCCATTTATATGCTGAAGACTCCCAAACGTATTCCTCCAGTCCAGACTTCTTCTTAAACGCCAAAGTCCCAAATGTAACTGTTCACTTCACGTCTCTATTTCAATGTCAACACACCCACCACCACTGATCTAAGATCCCCTCCTTCTACCTGCAACTTTTCCATCTCAGCTGACTGCTATCCTTGAGGGTGTTTAGCGCAGAACACTGGAATCATTGATTCTCACGACTCACCTGTGTTTGGAAATTCTGTGGTTGCTACTTTGAAAATACATCCATCACCCTCATCATGGGCTGACATACTATTTTCTCTCACCTGGACTGATGAGGTCGCCTACATGCTACACAGCAGTAGGAACGACCTTTACACAGAAGTCACAGCACATCAGCGTATCACTCAGCATCCTGCAATGGTCCTCTCCTCTCACCCCAAAATACTCCCAGCGGCCTCCAAGGCCCTACATCTTCTCTGCCTTTGCTGCACCCCTTTGATCTTGTCACCTACTTCCCTTGCGCTGTTTCCTCCACTCCAGCCAATATGATCTCCTTCTTCCTCCGCGATCTAACACGCTTGCAGACTCCTGTCTCAGGGCTTTGAGCTGGACTGTTCCATCTACCGGAGATGCATTTCTCCCCCACACCAGCATGGTCAAATCCATCAGCATCTTTAGGTTACAGATCAGCTTTCGTGAGCACCCTTCCCCCCACCGCCACCATATTTAAAAAAAATTTTTTTTATGTTCTTTTATTTATTTTTGAGAGACAGTGGGAATAGGGGAGGGTCAGAGAGAGAGGGAGGCACAGAATCCAAAGATAGGCTCCAGGCTCTGAGCTAGCTGTCAGCACAGAGCCTGACGCGGGGCTCGAACCCACGAACCATGAGATCATGACCTGAGCCAAAGCCGGACGCTTAACCAACTGAGCCACCCAGGAGCCCCCCGCCACCATATTTAAAACATGAACTTTCCACTGGCATTCCCAATCCTCTTTGCCTTGCTTTTTGTCCTGACACTTTTGTTACAGAAGCTACCTACTCATGTTTATTGTTCGCCCCACCCCTGTAACTAGAATGTAAACTTCAAGAGGAGTAAATATTTTTGAATAGGTGAGTAAATTAAAAGGGTAGTCTTTAAATCATGGATGGTTGAAATGGCACTCGATTCTTGGATTTTGTAATTATTTGTTAAAATGCAAGTTTGGGGGGCCTATAATGACTCCCTACTCTCCACCCCCGTCCAACTGACATCCCGCTCTCAGTTCTTAGCTTTTAAGTATGTCCTAGTCCTCGAAGAGGCAGCATTTCATTAAAAATATGCTAAGAGCAAAGCCTTGATTAAGTCACACTGGTCTCGGTCCTTCACTCCTTCACATTAACTGACCTCCCTGGAGATGCCCTGGATAACCTCTGGTTATAGTTAAGTACATAAATCTCTTCCTGCCTTTCTTCCTCAAACACGTCATATGGACTTGCCTGCTTAGAAGTAAATTCGGTCACAGATTAGCTCCTGTGGTTGGGAGCAGGCTTATGACTTCTAGTTTGGGGCTCAGAACTGAAATCTCTTACCTGCTCTGTAAGCGGTATCAGGTGTCTCTCCCGAGATCTTGACATCAGCTGTTCTGGAACGGGCTGCTTTTTCCATTTGTACCTCAATGTGAATAACATGTGCAGTGCAGAGACTGTATCTAAGTCACACCATCTTTCATATCCCTACAAATCTGGGGAGAAGCCACGCTTCAGATACATCTACCTACCACTTTGAGATGATTCTTGGGCCCCCAAAAAAATCAGGGATAGACTCCTGTCTCAATTTTAAGACACCTCACTAGACACACACATTTCACATATGGTGAAAATCTAATTTTCACATAATGCAATTAACACAGAGACAGAAACTTGATTTTATCTCTATATAAAAAGCTATAAAACCACAACAAAGCATTTTAGTTTTCCAAATTTCACTGAATTATAATCCAATAAGCCTATAAAGTTCTTGGAAATACATGAACTGCTTTTTACAAGGATTATGTCTATTATAAGATGATCATGAAGACAAATTGCCTTGAAACTACTGCATTCTTTGGATATTGGTTTTAAAGGACGTTTAAGGAAAAGGTTTGTTGTTTATTGGTGTTTATTTTGCTGATGCACGCCTCTGGACCATTCTGCTCCTGTGGGGTGGCAACGCTTGTGAATAAATCCAAAGAGGTCAAATTAAATGTAACAGGAATGCTTAATTTACACTTCAAAGGGGGAGAAATTTCAGGATACCGTGGAGAAAACTGGTAAAGAAATAAAACTCAATCCTTCTCCGTCATTTGCATTTTTCAAATGTAATCAACAACATATCTAAAATGAACTGTCATCAAGTACATTTTTTAGAAGTGCAGAGAAGCACTAATGATAAATGCAGCACGTATTTTTGCTCAAGAGTGCCTCCAAATAAAAATGGATTTTGTAACATTTCTGGCACTAATATTTCTAATTGAATTTCAAAGTCATTTCTGGCACTAGTATTTCTAATTGAATTTAAAAGTCACAGTCAGATGAAAGGTCACATTAGGAAAAATGCTACACAAATGTTTCACAATGCGACATAATTTTGAAAGGAAAAATTTCCAGCAACCATGGCTTGTTACTTTATTGCTACCATATGCTTCTTAAGAAATCAGGTCACCTACCTCCTCCCTGCTGCCCTCGCCCCGCCCCCTGCCCTGCAAATTCCACCTTTTTTGCACTCTCAGCTTTGACGGAGATAAGAAATTAAGATCTTACAATAAATTATCCTTAAAGGAATTAAAGGATATTTCAATGATTTTCGGACGGACTATGAAAGACATTAATTCAATTATGTTCTATTTTTATTATTAGTTCACTGTGCTATCTCTGAGTGGTAATATAAAATCATGGGGTTCCACATCATTTCGAGACTGTCTTTCCAAATGATCTTTCTTTGGGAAACTGTTTTCCCAACAGAGAGCATTAAGGATCTATATTCTATCTATATTCTAATCTATCTGCAAGTTAGAGAGAATGTCTACAGTCATGACAAATAGTGCCGGGGGCTCAGTGGACTCATGAACTCACCACTTCCTAGAGAAAAGGCAGATGAGGGATGTGATACAACCATCAAGATGCATGGAATCAGCACCATAAATTATAAAATGTAAGTCGTGTTTCCATGATGAACAAGCACACGTTCCCCATCAGGATGAAAAATAAAAACAAAAACGTTCATGAGAATTTTCTCACTGAGAACTCATCCACAGTCATCTCTTGGATATTTGTCTCTTTTTGTGTGTCTTTTTTGGTCTTTCTGGCACTTCTTCCTGCCATGAAAGCCAAAAAGATCGAACACCTGCTCTTGCTGAACCCTGCTTCCAGGGACACGGGCACAACCACCTCAGCTCGGCCAGCTGATGCTCCTGGAATCGTCTCAACAGAGTCGTAGGGAGCAGCGGTGGTAGTTGGAGCACTCTGTGAGGACCGGCCACCAGGACAGCAGCTCCCACAAGAGCCCGCTCCCCTGGGATAATGTCAGCTTCGAATCGCCCACCTGTTCTTGGGTTGTGCCTACTTCCTGAGCTAGCGTCTCCAGTCTTGCCATCTATGGAAAGGAGTTTTCAGGGAATTCTCTGCTTCCTCGGTTTCACCCACCAAGTCACATGCCCTGAGCTGGGAGCTGAGTAAAAGCTGCCCTGGGAATCCGGTAGGAAAGGAGGGAGCGGAAACAGCCGCTTCGTTCATAGCAGGAGCAGGAATTGCTGGTCCTAATTTTACTGAGATATTTACATGTGGTAAGATTTATAATATAATTAGAAATTCATTACTACCGAAAGCTCTTCATCAGCTCTTTCTCACCTACTTCATTGATTATTCTTTCATGCTGGTCCAGCAACCAATTCGTAGGCTCGTAGGAGTAGGGAATTTTGTTTCCCATTTCTGCTTTCCTTCCTCTTCGCTAGGGGAGTGGCATACTGCAAGGGAACAGACCCTCTCCTTCTGCCCAAGCCCGACAGAAGGGTTCAGGGTTCCCCACCCCCGCCCCGAGGTAATTTTTTTCTTAGCTATTAGGAAAAGATTTCCATTAAGCCTTCCTCTAAATCACCTCTGCAGGGGAAAGTGCCTGGCACATAACATGATTCAATAAATGCTTTTGAATGAGCCCTCCTCAAACCCTTCTTACGCTGACTTCCTTCTAACCTTGTGGAAATGCTCCATCTCTAGAGACAATTAATTGTTGTGATTTAAGAAACCATCCCTTTAGCTTCTGTTTAATTACTGGAGACACTGGAGTGCATATTTAACTTAATGGCATGGATGACATTCTCAGTAAGCATTTGAAAGCAAACTTCCTATAAGAAGCCCTAGTATAAATTGAGTTTTTACTGCTGGATCCTGTTCTTTGACTTATTTCCATTATACAATTGGATGTTTTTACATTAAAAATGGATAGAACAAGACTTACTAAAAATCGCAGTGAGATAAATTCATTCAACAATTATGGAGCAGCTCTACAAGCTAACCACGGTGATGACTGTTGTCTCTCTTATATAAGATAGTGATCTCTAAGAAGATTTAATAGCAAGCAGTAATGCTGCATTGTCCAATAAATCAAAAGAAAAAGAATTCTCTGGCCCACTAAATGGAACCAAGAAAGCATTAAGCAGAGTCTTCTTTTCTCCTACTTTCCCAGGGACCATCTGGATGAAAGTCAAAAGGCAGCACAGTTCAAGAATGTGGAACCTATCTTATACATCTGAATTTTAGATTTGAAGAAATGTTGAGTTTTTATCCCTCTTCCATATAATGTAAAACCTTCAAGTTATTTGAGAAGACCAAGAAGTCACACACCTGATATTACTGCATCATTACTGTCAACAAGAAATAGTTTCTAAATGATTTATGCATTAAATATTTACATCAGTTTTCTACGGATGTGCCTTCTAGGTCCTTTAAGGCTACTTAAATAATTGTAGATAGTAACACTTGCATTCCCCAAATCGTCTAACTGTAGATTTAAAAAAAAAAAAAGCTTTACTTTCCTGTACTTGTTTTAAAATGATAGTTTACCAAAAACAAGACCACACTTCTATCTCTTTGTGGCTCAAATTTAACTCACGGTGGAAGGTAATTTAGAGCCCCATTCAGTTTTCATCCTTGAGCTTGCAATGACCTTGAATTAATGGTAGATCATAGCATAACAGTATCCAAGTATGAGATTTTATATATTCTATCCTTAAGGATATTTGTTTAAAAGAAGGAAAACACGACTGCCTATCTCTCACACTGATCTCTAAGTATGCAGACTAATTTATTTGATTCTTGACCATCTTCCATGATCATCGTGGAATATCAGAGGATGCAGTCAGTTCTGAGGACTGCTTATTAGTCAAGACTTGCGCGCCAGTGAGTAAAACCCCAATATTCTAATGGGCTCACTTCTTAACAAACTCCAGACTCAGCAATCTATTGCCTAAGGGCCAAGTCTAGCCTGCCAACTATTTTGGTAAATAAACTTTAATTGGAACACAGTCACACCTGATTGTGAAGGTCTTGTCTCAGGTGCCATTTTGCTCCAACAGCCGAGTTGAGTAGTTGTAACTATCTGGACCAAACTATACATCATTCTCAAATTCTGAAATCTTTTTTTATTTTTACATTTATTTACTTTGAGAGACAGAGAGAGACAGCGCGTGAACAGGGGAGGGACCGAGAGAGAAAGAGACACAGCATTTGAAGCAGGCGGACAGCTGCTGAGCCAGCGGTCAGCACAGAGCCTGATGCGGGGCTCGAACCCACAAACCATAAGATCAAGACCCTGAGCCGAAGTCGGACGCTCAACCGACTGAGCCACCCAGGCGCCCCACATCATTCTCAAATGCTGAAACCATTTTGTAAACACTATTGGCTCACTTTCAGCTGTGTTAACCCTTATTAAATGACAACAAACTTTAACAGACTTGCTAAATAACTCTAGAGAGATCTGATGGGGGTTTTGAAGGGAAAGAGAGACATTTTAACATTTGAACCACAGCAGCTGAAGTCACCGCTGACACCTTCACTGGTTAATTTGGAGGAAGCACACAGACCGCAAACATTTACTTCATCTCCAGATGCCGGAGGGGGGTGGCCTTGATACTCTTTAAGCTTTTCAAGCTTCATGATTGCTTCCAATGACTTGAATAAAGCCATAAGCAAACTCAGAACCATATGAGTACACAACTGAATGATAAATGTTTCATGGCACCTGCCTAAAGTGACAGCAAGGGAGGAATACATTTTAGAACACTGGAAACCAGCACGGTTAAAAGAGGGGATGTGGAAGTTTCTTGTACTCTTCTTGGAGCTTTTCTGTAAATATGAAGTTATAACAAAAAGGTATAAAGGCAGTTAAAACAATTTTGAATGTTCGCACTTAAAAGGGAAAATTTCTGTTACTTTGGTCAACAAGGGAGGTTAACATAGTAACCGCCAGAATGGTTTTGTAAAACACGCAAACCGCGTCCAGTATGTCCATGGACCCACGCAGGGCTGAGGCTGCAGACGACCCTTATTCCGATTCTGCATCCTAAATGTTACCCTTGGAATCTGTCTTACTTTATGGAAAATAAGCTAACTAAAACTAAAGAGATCCAAAGACAGATCAGACACAAAAGAAGCTGGGGTGGAGAGAACAGTACGAAAGAAAGGGACAGCAGGAGGAAGCAATACTGTGAATAAAAGATCCCGGTTAATCCACAAACTATATAAACACGTTCTGACTGTTCTCAAGTATTAGCAGACCTCTTTTGTCCTTTCTTTGGCAGAATAGGAAGGAAAGTTAATGAGAACACTTGACTCTACAATATATGTACATTCCATGCATTTTATATGCGCATATTCCAAGAAGAGATAGGACTTCAATTTTATAAAATACAAACATCATGCTAACTGAAAAAGTGCCTAGAGAGCCACACACATTCACACTGTTAAATATAGAAACTAACTGTAATGAGAATCATTATCTCCGGTTTCCAAGGATACCAGGATAAGCACTACTCCTAAATTGCAGTTCATTCAGCAAAGGGCACAGAGTAATTTATATTCAGGGTCATCCTCAGCTGACAGATGTAAAAGGGGGACCGGGTTAAATCACCCCGTTTATTTTATTCTATTCTGTTGCCTACTCCAGTTTTCAGTTACCACCACGCTCTGGTCCCAACCATGGCCAATGTTTTCTAGGTGAAATTTGGAAAGCTCATTGTAAATATCAACTTCCAAGAGAAGACGATCCCACAAAGGGCAGGGCCGTCTGAGATGTGATTAATGCTGGGGGGTGGGGGTGGGGAAGGGTGGCATTCCCATTTGCTTTGTTCATGGAAAGGAGAGGAGGCTGGTTCTGTGTGTCTGTCTCGCTAAGTCACCACCGCTCCTAGCACTTCCAAAGGAACTGTAAAGTTAATTTCAGCTTCCCACTCAACCAAAGCTGCCTATCCAAGCTACCAGAGCTTACCACTCCCAAACTGCCGTAGTTTCTAGAACGAAATTCACCTTCAACGTGTTCTGTCTTCAAGACTCTACAATCTAGACTTTCATATGATTATTATTTTTGTTTCTATAGTAACAAAAACATAAAAACTACTTTCTGACAACCTCAGAGATATTGCCTCAGCATCATTTGTTTATTTCAAGACCATCTATTGGCTGCTTTTAACATGACAGTCATCGTACTGGGCCAGACAGGCAGTGACAAGAGACGATATGAAACTTCACTTTTGATCACCAGGTAAATGATAACAGGCCACGTCACTCAGGCAGGTTAAAACGAGGGATTCTCCCTCTAAGTCCAATTTTCACTTACTAAAATGGTGATATAGATTTCAGGGACACTTTAGATTTATCTTAAACTACCAGAAAGTGTATATACAAAAACCTGATGCCAATAAAACTGTGACTTTTCATTTATTCTTCCCTTCTGACCTCTCTATCCAATATGGTAAGACTTCCCAGGGAGTACGTGAGCCAGGAAGGAGGCAGCCGCAATGAGAGAGCAGCTCTGTCTGCCTTCACAGACTTCCTGCTGATGGACAGTGGATCAGGCTAAGCCTCTGCTTAGCCTAATGTGATGATCGAGGAAAATAAGCGTCTGTTTCCATAATCAAGGCATTCCACGGCTTCCCTCTTTTGCACCAGTTCCAGTAATTGAAACGGTTCACTGCTTTTAAGAGGGTGAACTAGTGCAATACAACAAAGGTTTCTAGTAGCTGTGTAACTTAGATAGTATATTCAGATGAGCTATTTTAATATTAACGACTAATACAAAAATTAAAACATGTTTCTGAGAACTTTCCGTATGTTGGGTGACTTGAATATAACATACTTAGATATTAGGTCTTGATCATTTCAGTACCACCCCATTATTTCTTTCAAAAATGTTTTAATGTTTATTTATTTTTGAGAGAGAGAAAGAGAGAGAGAAAGAGAGAGAGAGAGAGAGAGAGAGAGAGAGAGAGAGAGAGAGAGAGAGAGAGAGAGAGACTGACCAGAGAGGGAGAGACAGACAGAAAAGGACACAGAATCCGAAGCAGGCTCCAGGCTCTGAGCTGTCAGCACAGAACCCAATGCGGGGCTCGAACCCATACACCGGGAGATCATGACCTCAGCCAAAGTCAGTCACTTAACTAAGTGAGCCACCCTAGCGCCCCCCCTTTAAAAATATTTTAATACATAATCCTTTTCTTAAGAAAGATGCACCTCTTTTGTACCGAAATAGTTTTTAAATTCCATAAATAACAGTATCACATTAAAAAACTATATGAAATGGGAAGTTAGTCTCAATTTTCTTAAAAGTCATGTCAGTAATTATTTTGGTGCATCATTGTGACACTTACGTCTTACAAGGAGCAACATTTTGAGGTTAAGATGGCTTCAGACAAGATTCCATGAGTTGAAAGTTCTGAAATGCTTCAGTTGATAAGGTTTAACTAAACAGGCCACTATTTGACCGTGCTCCTGGTCCCACCCAAAGCTGGAGCTCTGTATGGCAAAACCGTAGGCACTTTCTCCGGTGAAACACCCAACACAAAAAAGCATTCACAAGTCACTGGGAGAAAGGTCATCCTCTGTTTCAACACCTTTTCTGCTGGTGTTGATCAGCCTCCACAAACCCCCAGCTATCACCGTAACGTCTCAATTACGGTCTTGCGTACCGCGTACGTCTTCGAGAACACTTTCCAATGGCTCACCCACCTTCACCTCTTTAGAACTAGAATGTGTACACCTGGCAAGCCCC